>NC_051155.1:121995090-122295090 GCF_013339745.2 Dermacentor silvarum
AGGGGGATGCGCATGCGCAGTGCGGATGTGGACGCCGCACGGCGGATGGATGGAGGGAGGAGTGACATAGCCCCGACCATAAGCTGCTTCGCATCTAAAAATATTACTTCCGTGTTCTTCCAAATGTTTGTTCACAATATCACTCCAGCTGTAACTTCTAGTACACTGAATTTTTATTTGTCATTTCCAATAACGACGTCCAGAAGGCAGGTACAGTGCCTTAAACTTGATTGTCATCTTTTGGCGCTGAAACAGGGTTGCCTGCGTTCTCTGAACGCCAGCGGTCCATTAGTTCCGCCATGGCCTCCGAGATTTGCGCACATCGGCTGGTTATCCGACTTAAAGTCCCTAGATTTTCTGCTTAAAGAAAGCAAAAACAATATCTAGGGACTTTAAGCCGGCTTGCGCAAATCGTGGATGCCACGGTTCCGCGGCGCGGGTGTTGCGTCGCCTGGAGAGAAGGCACCACGCTGCGTGGCGCCTCCTTCAGGCGTTTCCTCTAGTTGGGCAGTGCGCTCTGTCTCCCTGGCGTCTTTCGCAGCCTGTGGTGCCGCCTTCAGCCGCTTTTCTTCTTCTAGCTGGGCAGCGTCCATATGGACCAGTGCACGTTATGGCGTGCCCTGGTGTGGTGCGGTGTGGTGGGGTGGGGTGTGCCGTTGCGAACACCTGTTTTAAAATTGTGGCTAGTATCATCTTCAACCAATCTGCTTTGCAGGTAGCCATTCATGCTTACATCTATTGTCGATTACGGGAAAGCCACCACTTTTTTTTTTTAGAATCGCTTGTGAAAGATACACAATTCCGCCAGTTCAAAGGAAACAGATGAAGAGAGAGAGATTACTTTCACGAGAAATTGGAATATCCCCTTACCTAATACAAATATTTACTTACTAGCTTTTAAAAATACTCACCACTTAGAACTGAGAAACTGAAACCAACTATATAAGGTATATCTCGTCAGCAGAAATTTGAATCTCTAGCATCACATTAAAGATATACATCACAATACCTTTAAATCTATGGTTTAAAAGGAAAAAAAAGTTGCAGTGGCTTAGCTCGGCTATGCCAGGATATACGTAGCGTTAGCAAACGTTCAGCTGATTATTCTTAAGATTATTCTTAAGATTATTCTTAAGATTATTCTTATGAGTCAAGCTTCTCCGTTCTTCTGCGCCTTTGAGCAGCATTTGAGCTCTCCTTCTCCATGGCTATACCACACAGGCAAACGCCAGTCAGAAGCGCAGCGGCTCCAGCGCAGTGTCAGACGGTGACTGCACAGCGAGCGCGCGCCCGCGCCAGTGCGTCTACCACGGCTACGACGTCACTCCTCTGGAATGCGCAGACCGGCGGCGGTGATCCGCGCGCGGCGGCGGCGGAGTGCGCGAGAGGTGCCGGCTCCGGTAGCTCCGGTGCGCAAGCCGTGTGACATCACTGATCCTTGCGCATGCGCAGCACGGCTCTTGATGTGCCGCGCGAAACGGGCTTGGCTAGGCCAGTGTAGCTAACGCTACAAAATGTGTAGCAGTTTCACCCTAAAGGCGAAGCACCAATTGCGATAGCAAATTAGTAGAGAGCTATACGGAGTAAGGATAGTAGTTTTATCAGCTGTATAAACTTGGACATGCAGCAGCACCAGCAACGCGCAGAACGGTTGTCGACGCCGTCGGCGTTGTGTCCGCGTTCGCACCCAACGCGCGCGGCGTTTTTATATAAATACGTATTTGGTGCCGCAGCTAAACGTCACCTCCCCTCCCTCCCTCCCTCCCGTCCACCCACAGCCTTTCGCGCGACGGAAAAAGTTGCGTTTGCTCTCTATATATGAAAAGGCCGAGAGACGCTTAATTCTGCAGCCCTTCAGGGAGCACGGCGCAAAACGCGCGTTTGCTCTCCGACCTGCGTTCGCTCCCAGTGAAAGCGCGCGTTCCTCGCGCCCTTTCACTCGCTTATACAGCGTCCGGAGCGCGGCGACGATTTCATCGCCGTTGACGTCATACGAACCTCACGGCGACGACGACGGCGACGCCGACGGCAGAAATCTACTTCGGAGTGTCCATATGATTGCTATCACAATAAAACAATCATCAAAGCACAGAAGGCTCATGTTTCTACGTGACATGTGTATCACCGTATGACGTGTGTATCACCATAGAAACGTACGCCTTCTGTGGTATGAAGGATTTTTACAGCGAAGCTATTAAGGGCTAGTTCCACCAGGATCGTCTCCATGTGCAGAAAAAAAGTAGTCGCAGTTTCACCTGAAAGGCGAAGCATCAATTGCGATAGCAAATTTGTAGAGCTATACGGAGTGATAATAGCTTGATCAGCTGTATAAACTTGGACATGCAGCAGCACCGGCAACACGCAGAACTAATGTCGACGCTGTCGGCGTTTTGCCAGCGTTCACACAAAAAAAAGTTGTCGCAGTTTCACCTGAAAGGCGAAGCATCAATTGCGATAGCAAACTTGTAGAGAGCTATACGGAGTAATGATATTAGCTTGATCAGCTGTATAAACTTGGACATGCAGCAGCATGGGCAACACGCAGAACTGCTGTCGACGCCATCGGCGTTTTGCCCGCGTTCGCTCAACATGCGTGCGGCGTTGGTGACTGTTGCCGGAGCCTCTGATATAAATAGGCACTTGGTGCCGCAGCTAAACGTCACCTCCCTTCCCTCCCCCTCCCCCACGGCCTCTCGCGCGTTGGAAGAAGGTGCGTTTGCTCTACATATATGGTGATTGTAAAGGAGAAAAGAGACGCCTACTTCTGCAGCCCTTAAGCGAGCACGGCGCAGAACGCGCGTTTGTTCTCCGCCGTGCGTTCACTCCCCGTGAAAGACGCGCCCCTCGCGCCCTTTCACTCGCACATACAGCGTTCGGCGCGCGGCGACGATTTCATCTCCAAATGACGTCATACGGAACCTCACGGCGACGGCAGAAATCTGCTTTTGAGTGTCCATATAATTGCTATCGCAATAAAATGCGTGCGGCGTTGCTGACTGTTGCCGGAGCCTCTGCTATAAATAGGCACTGGGTGCCGCAGCTAAACGTCACCTCCATTTCCTCCCCCTCCCCCCCCCCGGCCTTTCGCGCGTCGGAAGAAGGCGCGTTTGCTCTACATATATGGTGATTGTAAAGGAGGAAAGAGACGCCTACTTCTGCAGCCCTTAAGGAAGCACGGCGCAGAACGCGCGTTTGTTCTCCGCCGTGGGTTCACTCCCCGTGAAAGAGCGCGTCCCTCGCGCCCTTTCACTCGCACATACAGCGTTCGGCGGCACGCGGCGTTGGCGCTGAGCCGTGCTCCCTCAAGGGCTGCAGAAGATAGCGCCAACCTTTCCCTTTCCCTCAAGAACCACTTACCACGCGGCGACGATTTCATCTCCATTGACGTCATACGGAACCTCACGGCGACGGCGACAACGACGGCGACGCCGACGGCAGAAATCTGCTTTGGAGTGTCCATATAATTGCTATCGCAATAAAACTCATTATGAGCATTGGCTCGAGCGCCGTCGTCTTCTTCCGCAGCTGGCTCCTTGGCGCCCCTAGGTTTGCGCTCGTGCCACTGCTCCCGCGTTCGTCGTCGTCGTCGTCTGCTTCCACAGCTGGTTGCGTTGCCGCTAATTATTCCAGCGTAGAATTTTCACTTCTCTTCTGTCGTCGTAATGGGAGGCCGCGTTTACATGGGTATTAGCCATTGCGTAAGGGGGTATGAGCCATTCATGAGCAACTGACGACGTGTACTAACTCATTCCCGCAACGCCACCGCGAACGCGCTCGGGAATTCTAACCTGAGGGCTTCCGAAGCCCAGTCGAAGAGCCCCGGACCCCGAGTTGAGGGGTCCATGACCAGGTTTCTACACGAGTTTCTCAACCGGTTGATGCCCAACGACGATACGCCCATTCTCATCATGGGGGCAATATTCGCTAGCAGACCCACAACAGTCACAGCTTCACTGGCTTCCATCTTAATATTAGTGGAAGCGCTCTGAATTTTTTTATAGTGTATCTGCGTATGCCGGGTGACCAGGTGTTGGTCATGTGATACATGTTATATATTGGTTGTTTTCTTCCTATAAACGTCAGTTGTTAGTCAGCGCCGTATTGTCGCCCCTTATTCTATTCATTTTGCCCGCGTCTATCGTGCTTTAGCTACCATGAAAGACAAGCTGGTTTATGATCTTTGGCTCTAGAATTAGGTAAAATGAATTGGAGCAGCAATGGAGCACCCCATATTTCGCTACATTTGATGAATAGGAAGTGCTCCGATTCGCGTTCCTTACGGAACTCTCCCTAATAATTTGACATTTTTGCGAAGGTTACGTTGCCGGCCGGCTAACCTGTTCTTACAGGCCGAAGCCCCGAAATTGAATCGTCAGCAGGGGCGTTGGAACTGACGTTGTACCGTGGTCAGAAATTCTGGACATGAACAAAGTAGCGACATTAGCTGCTAGGAGATAGAAATAGTAGCCGAAGCGCCCGGTCTTTCGCTGCATGTCATACTGTATAGCCACACAAGTCATGAACTGTATAGCCACACAAGCCATGAGCTGTAACTGCCCTGCGTATGACCAGCCAGACGTGTCCGCACCGCTGCTGTACTTTCGAGCCGAAGTTTGCTTTGAAAGCATTTCAGAGTTTCAAATATGGAAGCCGATGCAAATTAGCCCAATTTTCCACAAAACAACGATTTTCGCTGATAGATCGCGGATTGCACGGCTTCCATAAATAATTGAGGGCTTCCGCTTTCCATTCATTCCAACAGTTCGGCCCTAAGGTATGCATTATCAGTGCGTAATTGCATTTTCCCAAGCGTAAATTAGCCCAATTTTCCACAAAACAACGATTTTCGGTGATAGATCGCGGATTGCACGGCTTCCATAAATAATTGAGGGCTTCCGCTTTCCATTCATTCCAACAGTTCGGCCCTAAGGTATGCATTATCAGTGCGTAATTGCATTTTCCCAAGCGTAAATTAGCCCAATTTTCCACAAAACAACGATTTTCGGTGATAGATCGCGGATTGCACGGCTTCCATAAATAATTGAGGGCTTCCGCTTTCCATTCATTCCAACAGTTCGGCCCTAAGGTATGCATTATCAGTGCGTAATTGCATTTTCCCAAGCGTGCACATTACTGAGGCCAAGTAGACGTCTGTAGTATACAATTTGTTCATGCCAGGAACCGCTCTTGCGAGCGCGTGACCGATTGGTTTGGACAACGGCTGATCTATAGTTTTCCGATAAGGATAACGTCAGTTCACTGGTTCGTATCCGGCAACGGTATGATGTTCATTTGATGAATACATTGTCACAATGTGTCACTGTAAACTCGTGGGAATTGCATACTTGAAATTCTTAGTCAAGGTACCAGTCAAGATTGCACGTGCAGCGTGGTGACGGAGCGGGTGAACGGCAAGCAACGTCTTAGTGCATGCCAGTGAAAGTTCACGACGTTACTCTTCGCTTTGCCAATCTTTCCCAACCTGCGCCAATATTTGCTTCCACGTGCGCAGGACCTGAGCTTCACCGTGAGACCCGCCGAGTGTTTCGGCCTCCTTGGTGTCAACGGCGCTGGTAAAACGACCACGTTCAAGATACTGACGGGAGAGATACTTCCGCACGATGGCGACGCCTTCGTCAACGGATTCTCAGTCGTGCGCGAGGTTTCCCAGGTAAGCGGACATACTCGAAGAGCTGTGCCCCTCGATATAGTTCAACGCGAATAGTTGTGCACGTGTGCCTCATTAAAAAAAATAATAAAAAATAAAAAATAGGGAAGTTGTGTGCGAAAAGTTTTACTGTTGCGGACTAAAAACGAAAATGAAACAGAAGACCGCGTACTTGTGTGACCGTCCAGAAGCGGAATTGAATTTCTAGCGAACATGTTTATTTCGAGCAGATACACTTATAATTGAAGTTACCTGCAAGAAATAGCATGGTTTAAAAAGTTACCCGTAAACGACTGGCCCGTTTGAAACCTTGCCCGCATAAAGCTCTTTGAATCACTTGTTAATTTTTTTCAAAAAGGTAATAATTTATCGACACACATTTTACATCGCTAGAACATTGGTCACCCCCCTCCCACACACAATTTACTACGCTAAATTTCATTTTGGTTGCGTTCATAGTTCTCCCAGGACAACGGGCTGAATTCTGTACCACACGGAAAACACTCATAACGCTCTGGAGGACATGAATAGGTAATTTATGGCAAAGGCCGCGATTAAGCCACACACATTTAACATTGCCTAAACATTATTCATAACATGTGCCTTACTTTCGCCAAATACTGCTAAACCACGTCGATATAAGGAACTTTAATTCTCGATATAACGAACTATTACCATTTCGTAACTTCTTGTCCGTAGAACACCTTGTATTTACCCGCCGTGGTGGCTTAGTGGCGTTGCCGCAACGCTGCTAAGCACGAGGTCGCGGGATCAAATTCTGGCCGCGGCGACCGCATTTCGATGGGGGCGAAATGCAAGAACGCCCGTGTACCGTGGATTCGCTGCGCGTTCAAGAACCCCAGGTGGTCGAAATTAATCCGGCGTCCCCCACTACCGCGTGCCTCATAATGAGATTGTGGTTTTAACAGGCAAAAACCCCTGAATATAATATTACGTTGTTGGGCGTGGCGTCGGTGCCGATAAGGTATTAGACAGTTTTAGTTTAGCGTTAGCGTAATAGCGGGGTTACGGGAAATAGCGTTACCGTTCCGCAAACGAACTTTGCAGAAAGAGAGTTTTAGTATAGCGTGATAGCGTAGTTTACGTGCGGGACGCTATTCCATTACGCTTTGAATTTCGCATACACAGGGCACCTAATTCTATGTGTGTGTGCGTCCGGAAAGTGCGATAGGCAGCGCAATGGAAGCCAGGAGCGCGTTGTATTTTTACTTCCCATGTCCGTCGATCTGCAACGAAACAGACAAGCAGTACACGCTGTCTATCATAGCCTCCGAAATCCTCCAATCTCAGAGGCCATATGTCGTCGTCGCGCCTATCTCCCGACTTTAGCGACAGATGGCACTCGCATCTCAGAAAAAATTTCTCTCGTTAGGCTTAGGCGCGTTCGAAACGAGAAGCGATCTCGAAAATTCCTCAAGATTAGCCATAACACTCTCTCGGCGAAGCGGCATGAGACTAAACAAAAGCCGTTTACGCAGTCGTTTGCTACGAACGAAGTGAATTCTACAAAAACAACGCCAAATTCAGTTCGAAGCGGGCGACCGGGACCGCCGCCATGTTTTACGTACACTACGTACACCACGCTAACACGGTAACGTTAAATCTGAGAAATAGCGTGCGCACGGTAAACGGTATGGGTCGGTTAGCGTTCTGCGCATGCGCACTTCGATCCCGCTATTCCGGTACGCCCGTTATTCCGGTAACCACGCTAAACTAAAACTGTCTGTTAACTCTGAGAAATAGCGTGCGCACGGTAAACGGTATGGGTCGGTTAGCGTTCTGCGCATGCGCACTTCGATCCCGCTATTCCGGTACGCCCGCTATTCCGGTAACCACGCTAAACTAAAACTGTCTATTGACGGCAAAGTGGGGCCAGGTGGCCGCACGTGCTATAGAGATCACTTTCGGTACCGATGGTCGGGCTAGCGTGTGCACACCAGATAGCCACACCATCGTCGTCGTCATCGCCGTAGTATGAGCACCGACCACGGAATCGTCAGCGTGTCACAAATAACAACCATTCGTGACAATATAATGCCTTTAAAGGGGCCGAGAACGAGGCTTTGCCAATTTTCGTCTAACCTCTGATAACACATACACTTAAACATTTGCCTGCACGTTCTCGCTCTACGTTCCATATATTTCCTCAACATACAAAATTCCTGATTGACTTTCTTTCTTTTTGTTTTCAGGAAACCGTAAAAACAGGCATGCTATGACATTTTAAGCGCTTCTAGACACATTCACAGCATCGATGCAAAAAAAAAAAGAAAAAAAGAAAACGAAGCATGCTCCGCTGATTCGCCGCATCCTACCGGCTGTATATGTTGCTGACGTAAAACTGTAGCGCGCTCCCCAACAAATACGCTCGCGTCTGTTGCAACTGTTGCGCTATATTTACGCCCCATACAACTGCAGGCGGAGAAAAGCAGCTAGCCTCTTTGCGCTTACGTTTCATCCAACATACCTGCGCATTGTGCACGCAAGACAGACGTTTGGAATGTGAACATATCTGTTTATAGAACAACCTACGCTAGAAACTGAAACTCAATTATCTATGCCGCAGAGCCGTCATCAAAGCGGTGATTGCCCTTTTTTCAACACGTGACAATGTTGTTGCGGTGCACATACGTTCTGACGAAACGTATGCTCATACTTTCCTTCATGAATGCTTAATTCAAGCGGCGTCTAGACATAGTATCACTGCTTTGTGTCTCGCCTCGTAGTTCCGTCGCTACCTGGGCTACTGTCCGCAGCGCGATGGCCTTTTGGAATTGCTGACCGGCGTGGAGACCCTGGTGTTGTACACCCGACTGCGCGGCATCGCGCTCACCGAAGAGTACCTCAACACGCTGATCTCTATTTTTCACCTGGAGGATATCGCTGACCAGACTGTGGAAAGATACAGGTGCGCTTAGCTAACTGTTTCACTTTGCATTTACTTTATATATGAGTATACAGGCAAATTCGATAACACATGGAGAAGCAGGAATAAAATTTTTTTTAAATGCGGAGGAAGAACAATGATAGGCCGAATTTGACACCCATCCGACGGTAGCCGGAGCTACACAAAAAGCCCATACGGCTTTATCCGAGAAAATCTTCCCAACTTAGATCGTCATGGTCAGGGGATCGAACCCGGGACCAACTCCTTTCCGTGGCGTTCGCACTACCATATCACCAGGAAGCTACCAGATCGCAGAGTGAAGTCACATTATTCGATAACTCGAAGCGCAGGGCAACGGAATATTGAAAATCAGTTCTGCGGAAACCCCAATATACGAAGGAAAAAATCAGAGGTACAGCTTCTACGCCAACGAGTACAGCAGCCGGGCGAGACTTTTCCTAGCTATATTGAGGATGTGTTGGATCCCTGCAGCAGGAGGATGAGAAGAACAAACATATTCTGTTTCCCTAGGTTTACCGCAGCAAGCACATGCGTCTCCGTCCTTCGTGTACCTCGCTTTATAACTACGCCTTCTAAGGCATCCTGATCTCGCTTCGAATAGTGAGGAGTTTCCCTTTGACTTATCGCAAATTGTTTCTTTCCTGATTTAGTTTTTGCCTTTGATGTAGTTACCCATAGCAGGTGTCTTTTCCATTGCCGCCACCCATGAGATTGTCTCAGCCTCTCTCACTTTGCGTTTAGCGTTCTTTGTTGCCGTGTTGCTGACCATATCGGTGGCATACTTGCTGGTAAGCTTCCTAGTTCTTTTCCTCCACTGTGAGTCTATGTTTTTCCAGCACAAGTATCTGAACACTCTCCGAGCCCATTTGCTTTCTTCTATATTTCGTGCATTTACTATTAGCTTCCCTCACTTCAAAATTTGTCCAGCCCATATGACCCTGCCCAGCTTCATCTGTAGTCTTCCCCTGAGCGCCCAATGCGAGGCGCCCCACTGACCTTTGGTTGCCATCGAATCCTGATTGTACCCCTGATTCAAGCGAACAACCGCATTTCCAAATGTAAGTCCTGGAACCATAATACCCCGGGGCACTGGTACCTATTGTATCTCCATAGCGCTCCGCGTTTCATTATGAGCGCATTTCTCTTCCCTTTTGCTATTATCGTTTTTTTCTGTGTCTTCAGATAGCTATCGTCTTCGTTTATCCACAGAGCAGGGTATTTGTATTCTTTTACCCGAGGTATTTCCTGGCCCTGTATTAGCACTGTCCGTTCACTGTTTTCATTGAACACCATGAAGCCTGATTTTTTAATGCTAAATTTTAATTCTAGATTCTCACATTCTTCTCCACAGATATCAGCCAGACGTTGCAGATCAATTTGCTCGTTAGCATGCAACACAATGTCGTCCGCATAAAATAAACCTGGAAGCTGCTACTTAACTATTGTGCCGGCTTGTTTGTATGAGAGGTTAAACCCGATATTGATTCCTTCTAGCGCCCTATCCATCCTTATCCATTCGTCCTATCCATCCTTATTTACATCATAAACAGCAGCGGGGATAAAGGGTTCCCCTGTCTCAGCCCCTTGTTGATATCAACTTTATCCTAGCTCCTCATCCCTTCCCATTCAAACCAAACGATATTTTCCCGGTAAATCTCCCGCAATATCTGTATACAGGTTGCCGATGCCTGCTCCTTCCAGAATATCCCACAAAAATTCTGCGGTCTGCGTTGTCATGCGCTCCGGTATTGTCTAAAAAAGCCACATGCAATGCTCTCCTTTCTTCTCTGGATATTTCTATCCACTGAGTGAGAACGAAAACGTTATCATCCAGACGCCTACCGATTCTGAAGCAATTTTGAAGTTCTGCCTATATGCCATTTTGTTCTGCCCATGCTTGCAGTTTAATTTAATCGCCTGCATTGCTAACCTGCATATTACCGATCTAATGGTCAACGGTCTATTTCTCACATTGGCTTACGATTAGAGGAGGCAAGTGGAATTGAAATGTGGCGTCGTCATGCTGCAAAGAAGCTAGCTTCTCTACCAACACACACCCACTATCCCTTTCCATCGACCCCCATACGTAAGCGGCACCCCTTCCCCGCTTTCTTCCATACCGGAGCCCTAAGTGCGCGTGATTTATTTTCTACAGCGAAGTTTGTAAGGGCTAGTTCCCCCAGGATCGTGTCCGCGTGTAGAAAAAAAGACTATCATCAGCAGCATTTAGGCTCCATGTGTGGGGTGGTTTGGCTCCATGAGCGTAGCGGTTTCCCGCCAGTTGTGACTTAGCACAGGTGTCAAAACGGATGACTAACATGACAGATAGGTCACGACATCAATAACATCACATGCTCGTCAGATATGTCACGATTAACGATAGTAAAGTCACGTGTGGCGCATACCCGCAATGAATATGCGGGTATATGAGCCAGGGACAAGAAATAAGAAAGGAAGGCCGGAAGGAAAGAAATAAAGAACGAGGTAAAGAAAGAAAGAAGGAATGTAAGAAAGAAATCACGTGTGGCTCATACCTGCGTTGGATAAGTGGGTATGAGCCGCCAAGAGCAGGAGCGGGAGAGATCTCACAGGATCTTGACGCTGCCATGCAGTGTGCCGCGGCTACGAACAGTGTAGCTCAAACGCTAGTCTATGACGATAGGGCGGACTTGGCGTAGCAAACGCACTACTTGGCCGTGGCGCCGGGCGAAAACAAGACGACGCTGTTACATTCTAGTACGCTGTACCGCTGTCCTTGCTCTTTGACGAACATGCCGAAGACGCTAAACATAATCAATAATAATAATATATAAATTCACTATAGCAACATTCACTACAGCAGTCCCACCATAGTCACAGCTTTGCTGGCTTCCATCTTCACAGTAGTAGAAGGGCTCTGAATATTTCCCCGTCCTCTTTCTGCTGTGCGTCGCAGTTTGTGGCGATATTGCGCGTACTGCAATGGGTAATTTAGTGAAGCCGCCTGCCATAATCGTTGACGTTGCAGGTTGGGAGTGCGTCTCACGTAGAGGCATTTATGTGCGTGACGTTGACTCAATGGCTCGGGGCGAGTCTGCCTGGAGAGAAAGGGCCCACGGCCTTTCGTTTGAAATGTCAACCGTTTTCGGGCAGTGCAGCGGTTTGATACTGTGCAGAGACGATCGTCACAGGCCGATATATGCACCGCGCTTGTGGGTCTTCAATGCCCCAACCCGGTGAGGGGCTGCAGCTGAAATTTGTCCTGAAATTTCGCACACTCTTCTTCACTATAGTGAGCCCTCCTTCCTATCGGAGAATCAAGGTGACATCCACAAATGAATCCATTTCAAAGGCACTGCCTGCTAAGTCATCAATTTTGGCACGTGACTTCGGTAAATCATCCAATGTAGAACGCGAGAAATTGACACTGTAAGTAGTCCACGCAGCAAAAAAGGAAGAGAAAAAAGAAAAGGCGGGGATACTTAGGGCTCCGGTACGGAAGAAAGCGGGGCAGGAAGGCCGTTTGCGGACGCTTGTCGATGCAAAGGGAGATAGTGCGCTTTACGGAGATTTACAATTACGGCTGTATGACCAACATCTCCGATTAGAGTGGGGCGATGGGATTATTTATTTCTGCAAGATATAAATACCTGCTATACCGTTTTGTTGAAGTGAACCATTCTCGTGTACTTATGTATATCTGGCCTTCTCGGAAGCTAAACCATGGTTGCTTAGCACAGAGAACAAGGGTGCAAAATTTTAAAGACGTAGGTTAAGGGCCCCGTGTCCCAGAAAATCCGGTGTGTGAGGTCGCTGGCGTCCGTATGAGAAAAATCTACCCCAACCACGCATCCCGACCGACGGAGGCCCTCCGCTTGGCGAAGAGGCGTTACTGAACTAATTGAATTTCTAAAAGTAAAATACGCCAAAAAATTCGTAAAGTGCGATTTACAAACAACCTTCAGACATTATAGCGTCAGATTGTACTTTGAATATACGAGAAAACATAATTCTGTTACACGGAAACTCAAACACAAACCCCTTTTTATTGCTGCCGTTTGAGCTTTGTCTTAGTCGGAGTGTTTTCCAACACCAGCCAGATGGCGCTCGCCTCCGCGGCAGCGTGCACCGTGCGGGAAAAAAAAAAAAAACCAGAAAGCTCTCCAAGCTTCGTGCATAGCGTTCGCCGCCAGCGTTTCCAGGTAAACGTTACGGTTACATAAGCTGTACTTGCCGGGAAGCGTGAGAAGCAGTAGGGGATCTTTGAATGCTATCGCGTTCTATTCTTAGAAGGCGAAGCTTAAGCGTCCCTCAAGTATTTTTTTTATGGTGTACGGAGTGCTTTGCTGAACTATTCTAAACAAGAAATACTAACTTATTGCGAAGTTTGAACACAAAGAAAGCTGTAGTAAGCACAAAAAAAATCTTATTTTAATGTTGGTAGAAAAAAAATTGAAGTACATTGGTTTTAGCAAAAATTGGTTGCAACGCGCATTCCAGCGTGTCTACTTCATGCAGTAGTGACTTCCGAGTTGTTCATTCTGTAGAGGTTTTATTGCGATAGCTGTTATGTGGAGACTCGCCGTCGGCGTTACTGTGATGTTCCGTATGAAGTTGAATTGAATTCTGGAGTGTTACGCGCCAAAACCACGATTTCATTGAGGCACGCCGGAGGGGAGGGGGCGGCTCCGGATTAATTTTGGCCATCAGGGAATCTTTCACATGCCCCCAATGAACGAAACATGGGCGTTTTTGCATTTAGACCCCCATCGAAATGCGGCCGCCGCGGCCGTAATTTGATCCCGCAAGCTCGTGCTGAGTAGCGCAACACCTTAGCCGCTAAGCCACCGCGGCTGGTCCGTATAAAGTATCGCGGCCGCACGCCGTCTGCTGTAGGTGCGAGCGAAAGGTTGCGACGGTGAGCCAAGAAGGATGGTGGCTTGATGTGGCAATGTCTTCTCGCGCTCGCAAGGAAGGGTGGCGGGGAGGTTAAGCACCGTATTCTCACGCACACACGGAAGGGGAGGGGGGGGGGGGGGGGCGGTTGCGGGGAGACGTGCGCGCGGTAGGAGAGGTGGTGAAGGGAGCAGGTTAGTGTGCATCTCTTCTTTTACTCCAGCTGCGGAGACTAAGCGAGACCGCGCACGAGCTTATGGTTTCATATGCGCTGTGGTCTCGCGCGCCTAGTTCGCCGCTGTTGCTGCTTGTCATAACGCCAGCGTTCTAACAGCAAGTGTTCGCGGTCATCGAGTGAGATGTGTCCGTGTTTGCCTGTGCGAGCCTTTAAACGTGCTTGTTAATTTAGTTAGTAAGCGTATGATTGCAGCTGATAAAACGACTAACGTTACTTCGTATAGCTGTTTTTTTTACAGCGAAGCTGTCTATGGCTAGGGTACCGTGGATTTTTCGCGTCCTTCAGCAAATCTGTGTGTGCAAAAACACAGCTCCAGATTTTTATGCGAAATCGCGTCATTCTATGCAAAAGCTTATACGTATCGTCACTTGGATATGCATTTTCAGTAGACTAGTTATCAATAGGCACCATTTTCAAGATCAGTAGACTCTCAGGTAGATAATAAGGGTTTCTTAAAGATTTGCCGCTGTGCGACCCGCGTCGGCCATGTGCACGCCTGCAGCGCCCTCTCTTTGTCATCGTTCCAAGCGCTTGCGTGCCTAGTTTCCTTCCGGTCTCCCGGCGTGGCGGTCTCGTCGAGCATGTATACTTTCCTCCGGCTCCCTGAGGTGGCGGTAGTCTTCCACGCGAATGTATGCTGCCGATGAAGGATGCCGCTCAAAATAAGTCTGTGTGCGTGTGTCTTTCCTCGGGACGACCTCCGTCACCGCTCAAGAGAAATAACATTTGCTCATACCTTTGATCTAAATTATGTGTCACCTCTATGTTGTGTAATCGGGCAATCCACCTTCACAGCAGTGGAATGGCGCGTTATTTTATTGGCTGAATATGTTGATCATACATTCAACATTTCTAAGGCAACTAGTGTCAGAGCTTTAGACGTTCGGGAGCCGTAGTCGGGAGTGTGCCATTCAAATGAATACACTTTTTCCTTTCATTCGCGTGCACTCCTGTATTAAATGTTCTCCACCTTTCTCCTATTAAAATTCTTCTTTCTCTCCTCCTGCAATAAACTTGGTTTTTGCTCAAGCGCCTAATTTTCAAGAAAGAGAAGCATTGGCCACGTGTCATGGCCATTGAACGTCGGGTATGTATCTGTGAACTTGTGTGTGCGCTATGTGTGTGAATGTTTTCAGTGTGCGCGCTTGTGTGCTATGTGCGCGCACTATGTATGCGGATGTATTGCAGTTCCGGCAACCGGCGCAAGCTGTCCATGTGCATCTCGATGATCGGCATGCCTAACGTGCTGCTCCTGGACGAGCCGTACGCCGGGGTTGGGACGACATCGCGGAAGCGCATCGTGAATTATCTCAGTGCACTGCAGCGTGTTGCCAAGATGTCCATCGTGCTGACCTCACACAAGTAGGGGCCCTTCTGTTTCAGCCCTTTTAACAGCGAAGCTGTTTAAGCTATCAGTAAAACCGTGCTCGTCGATCGAAAAAACAGTAATTGTGGGCTGATCCTGCCGGTAGTGCAGAAAGGGTCCAAGCGCAATGGCATGGCTTGGGACTCCTTAAGCTTAGTCGGTTATCGATTGCAAATCGATAGCCAGTCAATAGGTAATCGATAATCAATGAATATTCAATAAATTCCGGAAAAGGGTAGGGATGACTTGGTAGTGCTTAGCCTAGCCCAAATACGTGACCAATACCTTGCGATAGCCAATCAATAGCCAGTCAATACCTAATCGATAATCGATCAATAATTAATCAATTCTGAAAAATGCTCGGGATTACTTGGTAGTGCTTAGCCTAGCCCAATACGTGACCAATACCTTGCAATAGCCAATCAATAGCCAGTCAATATCTAATCGATAATCGATCAATAATCAATTCTGAAAAAATGTCTGTAGCATTGCGCCTCTAGTGCAAGCTACGCTATTTCTTGCGCGTTCTAAGCACATGCCGATACTTCATTACAGAGAAATGTGGGGGATTTTTGTTAACACATAATACAGATTGACATATACTGCCTTGAGATAAGCCGTATAGAGAGAACGCCAAACAGCGATTGAAAACAAGCATCATGAGATATAATGGGAACAACAACATGCGGCAAAACGTTCTAGCTTCTAGTTGTTCTTGCAGATGAAGTTGTAAAGCAGTTAATCCTAAAGGGTATCTCGCAAATCTTTAATCTCTTACGGTGGCCTCACAGGAATACGAACTTGGGTGGCTGGATTCACAGTCCAGAGTGAAAATCGAGCTGCTGATAGAGTGCGCTATGGACTAGATGACAACGATAGCGGCGAGCATTCTGGGCGATCGTCGAACAAGATCTCCTGCTAGAGTTTGCCTACAATATCGGGGTGGGGGGGGGGGGGGGGGGGCTGCTTTTTTTTTCCAGAATTTTTTTTTTAATCACCCATGGCATGGAGCACAATTCTGCTTCTTGAGCTAGATCACTCTCAGAGGTGGACATTATTTGCACAAAAAATAAAAACGAATGTATGACTAATTAATGAAGCTTCGCCTAATAATCTTTTGAGCTAATTACTCTATGGTAGATGTTGCAAATTATGAATTGCAGCCGCCGACTTCGAAAGTCATATCCACTTAGACCGAATTCTGTGGATGACACCAGTTTCGAGAAATGTGTTCCCAAAGTTCGCGACCAAATCCATCGGTGTTCTAATACTTCTTATTTTCAATCTATAAAAAGTGCATAATTGGAGCTACAGTGAGTTTTTACGCAAATTTGACAGCGCTTATCTCAAAACACGACCTAGTTTTAAATTTTGCCTGTAGTAGATGTGCCTTGGTAAATCGCTAGAATTTAGCTCGTGTGTGCTAAAGTAACTAGTTATAGAGACGATCAGTAAGATGTTAATAAATAGAATATGCATTTTGATTTTCAGTTTAGTGATGTCCATCTCTTCGGTTAAGCCAGCTCAATTAGTATGTGTCTGATATATGCCTCAGGCGAATTAAATATATGTCAACGTTAAAAAAAAAAGAACATCCGGTATACGCATGCTTCATTATGCATTTCACAACATTTGGCTTCGTTCTCGTCATTTCGAGATTGTATTACAATGATAGCTACTTTCGTACAGTCAGATTACGTTGAGCCTAATCTCGCTGCTGAAGCAATCTAAAGAAACATTTAGCCACTAGGGGGGTATTTAGCCATCGAGTTCGTCCCTGATGGAAAGGAAACGCAATTAAGAGCGACCCGAGGGCACTTCTTGCACCGGCTCTGTAATTGGCGGTACCTGTATAGAACTCGGTAGACCGACCGCTCACACGAATGGCTATGAGAACTATACGGGAGATAACAAAACTGATAACCAAGTTTATATTATACTGCTTTATGAAGTTATCTCAGTATAGTAGCTTGCTGGGCTAGTTGGTTCATTGCAACTTGTGTAACAGTGCGAAAAATAACAAGAAAGGGACGAAGATAGAGACAGAGTGAAAAGAGCGCTGTTACACAAGTTGTAACAGCGCTCGTTGTAACAGCGCTGCAGCGCTCTTTTCGCACTGTCTCTGTCGTTGTCCCTTTCTTGTTATTTTTCGCGCTGTTACACAAGTTGAAGTGATCTCAATGAATTTATTCAGAAGATGCTAACAAAACTGCCCAATCACTCCGTACAGATGGGTAACCAGCGAAGCTGAAACGTGCGGCCCCGGTGTTTAGCAGTGGGTTAATCCCGACGCTGTAATGAAGCGTTTCTCAATTATTGGTTACATGTTCGTGTTTCTAGTGGAACGTAAGCGCCAGTGGCGGGCGGATGCTGCTAACCAAGACGCCGAGCTAACGCGAGATATCGAACGCCTGCGACAATGGTGAGCCGAGGAGACGGCGTTGCGGGCAGAGCAGCGTCAACGTGGCAATGGCGGGAACGCGTTCGCTAACGACGTCGCTAACGGCGCTGCCACAGGCGCGCGCGCTTGGCTGCGGCGTACAGAACGACGTAACTGCCGGCGCAGCCAATGGAGACGTTTAGCGAAACGTAGGACGAACGGTTTTTCGTTTCGCCTAGCCATATGCAGCTTCCGCTGTAAAAAATATGCAAACTGTAACTAGATGCCATTTTTTCTTGACGTGAATGCGCAGCCTTTCGGACGTCGAGTTCCTCTGCAATCGCGTCGCCATTCTGGGTTCGGGAAAGCTGCAATGCCTTGGCTCGGTAGCGCACCTCAAGAACAAATTTGGCAAGGGCTACACGATCACGGTGAAGACGTACCCGGATAAGAAGGAAGACATACTCTACCATCAAGACGTGGCACATGCCGTGCTCAAAAACTTCCGCGATGCGGAGCTCGTCCACAGCTTCGAGGTGAGGCTAGTACTTTACCGGGTTCGTCAGCTTCGGAAGCATGCAAGGTGGAATCGAACTGTGGGCCCGGAAGCTTCGCAGTGCTTGTGGCTTAACATTAATGCATTCAATATGTCTCTTCACTTTCTCAGATACATGCACTTAGCATAGCGGCTGCATCAAACTGGGAACGTTCTTGCTGCGTCGAGATTTGACAGTGGAATTTCTGTGCACTCGAGGCAGCCCTCAATTTTATTGGTACCTTGGTGAACCAAAACCATCACTTCAGCAATAAGTCCGGGGGCTCTATAATGTAAAAATATGCCAGTCTGTTCCTATTTTAATCTCCTGACGTCAAATTTACATAACCGTCGACGCAAGCTTCGGGCATTGACCCACGGCGTTGTTTGAACCGCCCATTCAAACGCTGTCCTCGTTTATAGGAGGTAACTTTTGTTTGCTTACGAAGTAAATGTCATTGGCTACTTTGACAGGTTTTTCTTATCTAATCGGCTGACAAAAGGCAAGGAGCACGCATAAGTGGAAAGGGTTCCGGTGGGGCCGAGCTAGCGCAGTGAAACTAGGGGCGCGATCTTGTACGCGTTCCAAAATGGAACGGAGGCGGTCCGTTCCATCGAGCCGCACACGATTGGTCAATTTGATCGTCACGGTTCTAATTAACCAATCGTGTGCGGCTCACGGTTCAAATTGACCAATCATGTGCGGCTCGATGGAACGGACCGCCTCCGTTCCATTTTGGAACGCGTACAAGATTGCACCCTAGATAACCGGAAGAGGAGGGTGGTGTAGGCATCCGCGATTGGCCAGCTCCCCCTTGCCCAGCTTGCGGTGGCTGGCTGAAAATCGCGGCGCCAGGCAACGGAAGAATAAAAATGCTGCTAAAAAGATCCTCAGCGAAGTACAGTTGGCATAGCGATGTCGTATACGTACCAAAAGTGCTCGGCAACGTTACACTGCCAGGCGAAAATGGTATTATACGCAAATAAATCCATCCTCCCCGGCAGCTACGAGTAGCCAGTGCCAGAGAGATTAGTGGGCAGACATGTTCTATCCCTTTCAGAACGGGACAGTCTCTGTCTATTCTGCAAAAAAAAATCTGTTTTGTTCGGCATAATAATGCATCTTTAATG
Organism: Dermacentor silvarum; assembly: GCF_013339745.2. Lineage (NCBI taxonomy): Eukaryota > Metazoa > Arthropoda > Arachnida > Ixodida > Ixodidae > Dermacentor > Dermacentor silvarum. The sequence continues at coordinate 122,014,213 of NC_051155.1, forward strand.
CGTACACGTCACTTTGGCGTAGTGAGTTTTCGCGGTTTTGTGACGTCGCGTGACAGACTGGCGAAATAGGCCAGAGCCCAAAAACATTTTGCCCAATTGCGGAAGGCTAATGGTGAGAAAGGGTTAGAATCGGAAAGAAATGTTTTTCTTTTGTTCACACTAATTCTGCTGTAACGAGTTGGTTCGTGTCTTATTTAACCAGCCGAGGCCTTGCCTCTTGTCAGTCTCAGGGCGAGAAAGAAACAAGGCCAGCTGCAACTTAAAAGACACAAAAAGCACACACTATATTAACAAACGTAACACACTACAGAGCTAAGGCATGCCATTAATTCACTGAAACTCAACATCAGTTAACGTTAAGGCAACAAACTTGAACCCTGTGCACGAATCAGACAGTGCGAGGTTAAACACAAAGCTCTTAAGCTCAACGCAGTGGAAACGAAGGCTATACAGTCCGGGTTCTGCTCAATGAAATTGTGAAAGAAAGTTCACCGGTATTAAGTTCCTGCTGGAAGAGGTCTTTATGACGAAGGTATAGCAGCGACACTCGCAGACGCTCGAGGACGACAAAGCCCTGTAGCTGTCTGGTCGTAGCAACGCCGTCCCGTCTCCGCAAACCGGGAGAGACGCCACAGGTCGTCGGGAAACTAATTGGCATCTGGGTGGAGGCCTTGTACGCTCGGGTCCTTCTGGCCCTACGAGCGTACATCTCCGCACCCCAGCAGCCTTCCTCGAACATCTCCCGCTGACGTCTCTCTTCTGTTCTTTTCTTCCTCTTCTCTTATAGTCTCCCATGGACTTTTCTTTAGGCTAAGTTTTTTTCCCTTGCGATGCTCGGCGCGCTCGCGCCAAAGCCGCGTGGCACGTCGTCGCCGTCGTCTTCATCGCACACAAAGCTCGCGCTGCGCAGTAAATTCGCAAGTCCTTAACAATCTGTCGATGACAACTTCAACGCACATCATGACACTATGCATACTCAGTGCCTACTTGTCGTATGAAATATGGAGTTTTCGCGCTTTCCGTGACATCACGTAAGATACAGGGGTGTGTCCATTTGGTCATTCAGACGGTGCCGAAGGTCACGATATCGGCCATGGTGCACTTTCTCAGCAAGCGTCGTTCGTAAAACAAGTATTGAATACGCAAACTGCGATAGGCGACCTAAGTACGCGTCATGTATTAATTGCAATTCTGTCGTCATTGCTTGAGTCGGCAGCAAAACGACAATAGTCTGCTTCGCTTACATTCAGGGCCTGCTCGAGTTCCGGATGTCCCAAATCCAGATGCTGTGGAGCGAAATGTTCACGCGCATGTCTCGGATCAAGAAGCGCTTCAAGTTGCAAGACTTCTTCATTACGGACACATCGCTGGAGCAGATATTTCTCAGCGTTACGCGGAAGGAGGCCAGCGAGGCAGCCGCCAAGGAAGCCGCCAAGGCGACCGAGCCCGCGCCCAGTGCACTTGCGACTACGATTGGCATACTATGAGTTGCTCAGTAAAGCTCACATACCCTACCTGAGCCTTGTAATGAACGACATACGTTTTGATAGAGTCGCCTATAGCATGCGGATTGAGCATGACAGTGGCGCAATGATAAGATTTTGCACATAAAGAACGCACTGACGTAACGTTCTACATCGTTTCTATAGTCGCTGACTCGACGAGGCAACCAATCGCAACTGAAACGTTGTGAGAGCACCTTGTATTTACTGCAACTCTTAAATTGTTGCGTCATTTTGAGGAAAGCTGTGGTCGAGCATATACTTCAATTACCGTATCTTGTCACTTGCGCCGATGTTCTTTTGCAGCTCAAGGTTGTTATGGAGCTTACCTCTACGACATGCCCCGCAGGCGAACTGTACTTTTTCCACCTTGCTTCCTTCAAAAAAAAAATGCCACTTTTTTTACTAAAGGTTGTGCTGAAAGCCAACAGGTCGGATCGACAACGGGAGCTGTGTAATCGAACTACCTTATGTCTCTCGATGCCGGTATGTCGGGTTTGCATGGCATGTCATGGCATGTCGTAGCACAGACCCGGCCCGATTCATGGACAGCACGAGCTACTGTTTTGCTAAATATTGGCCATAACCAATTATGTGCTATATTTCCTATAATCTAAACATACGTTCGTCTTATTCTCCTAAATCCATGTTTGGCCATTCAGGATGAAACGGTTCAATAATAATATACCTTAGAACTGTCTTTCCCGCTGCGCTTCTTTCTGCCATACACCTCTCCTCACCCCATTTCCCTCGACAAATAGCAAACATCGCCTGCGTGAACAGACATCACTGTGCTGATGTCGCAGTGCGCATTCGAATTACCTGCTTTCTTGCATTTCGGCATACCTCGTGTACGGCGTAGCGCATAAACATAAACATTGTATAGCATTAAATTTGTGACCTGTGCCGTGTCTAAACAAATATGAAATTGTAGTTTGCATAGAATGGCCATATAGACACTTGTATGCATCGCATTTATTTTATAATAGTTACTTAAACGCTTCACAAAAGCTTCGCTTCACATAGACACAAGCATGCGTGTTGGAGGTGCTATTTGCATGTGTATGCGTCAAAATGTGGTTAGATTACTATATTTTTGTTTTTGTATGTATTTTCCTGCAATGTACTTCTCTATATGGTACTGCTCTACTTAACTAGTAGCAGGACATTACCGTCACATGTCTACGGAAAGAGCTTATTTCGGGGAGAGGTAATTTCAAGATCTATATTTATTCGAGAAGAAAGGAGTATGACGCTGCGCTTAATAAAGCTTGCTGATATATTTCTCGGCTTGTAATATTCAATATTGCTGCCATTGCTCAGGCTAAGCGCTGTGGGGACTGTGCGAGCGCAGGGTCACCCGTACGTACTGAGGAAGCACACAGAGACACAGAAACTACTTTACTGAACAGAGCAGAAGACACGCGACTAGATTAGCTCATAAAACTGACACGCAAAGTATATTAAGTAGTGCTAACAACATAGCACGTCATTAACTTCAGTTAGTAGTTGCACACGCGTAGCTTGACACTGTGGTACAAGAAGCAATCGTCGCTGAGGCGGGGGTCGATGTTGTTCCGTCAAACCAATATAGGCTCTGCAGCTCAGCAAAGCGGTACTCGCGTGACTTGGCCATGGTAATGTAAACCGGCCTAAGCACGGACGCAGCAGCCTCGCGTACGGCGATATAGGCATTGACGGAATGCAGCTCTGTAACAGGGCCAGATCACTCGCTTTCTACTTTACTGCCACGTTTCTCACCCAAAGCATTTATAGACTCTTCTGAGGATCTAAATGATGTACGTAGCTCGTGTCTCCACCCAAGATTCAATTCCGCCTCTGTGGCATTTGAGCCATCGTGACGCCGTCTTCGTTGAGTTTTGATCACGCTGTTATAATCACCGGTCACCTTCCGGCCAGCTGTCGCTCCCTTTAGTGGCCACTTAAAACATTCATTTTGTTCACGGACTCTGGGTATATTATTATTGTAGATATGAAAGGTATTATGCAAATCAATCAAGCAAAGTTAGCGTTGTGTGTTGTTATCGAAAAGGTACTGGAGAGATGGGTAGACGCCGCAGAGGTGGTGTGCAGGCGAATGGGAATGGTGACGATGAATAAACTTTATTGCTCTTAGCAAGTATATAGTCTTCGGGGGCCCGAGTTGGGTGGTCGCGTCATTCCAGAAGGCCGCAAACTCTTTTTGCCCTCCGAGTCCTTGCAAAGGTGCCCGCATCATGCAGATCCCGTCGAACCCCGTAGGCACAGCAAAGCCTTGTAAATGGGTGGTCTGGGCACATACTATGGCGGCAACTTACCATCTACCATTTAAAAGCACTTATTATGTGCGGACGCCCTCAGGTTGAGGAGTACAGTCGTTTCTAAGCGTTGAGGTCTCGTAATGGCTGACCACCTGCCCGAGAGTGCGCTTGTACCTATTTTACTGATATTGTGACGGAAGCGAGATGGAGGCGAAGGATGTATTTACAAAATATATACAGAGGAGGCTAGGGCAAGGGACGTCCGATCCGGGCCAAGAGCTAGCGTCTTCATCGTCGTCTTTGGCGCGCTGCCAAGCATCGCGTTGATCCATGTATGGATGGCTTCGTAACATCACTCTCCGGCGGCTGAAGCGCCGTCCTGGCGCTTGCTATGAAAGCGAGGAGCTGGAAGAGCAGTATGGCTTCAACCGGGAAACATGAACGACTTCAGTTGGCAGCGATGAGGTCTAAGAATCAGGATGCAGGAGTACAATTTCGTAATTTACGTCACCGAGTTGACGAAGGACCTTGTAGGGCCCGGTGTAACGTGAGAGGAGCTTCTCTGATAGGCCAATGCGGCGGCATGGCGACCATAGGAGCACCAGAGAGCCAGGCGTGAAGTGCACGCTTCTGTGTCGGCTATCGTAACGGGACTTCTGGGCTGCTTGCGAAGCAGAAAGTCGATCGTGGGCAAGTTGACGAGCTGCACGGGCTCTAGCTGCGACGTCACTGGCGTATTCAGTAGGCGAGTGAGGAGCCGAAGGAAGGAGAGTCTCGATGGGCAACGCAGGATGTCGGCCAAACAGCAGATTAAACGGTGAATATCCGGCGGTGTCATGCCGCGAGGAATTGTACGCAAAGGTAACACAGGGTAACGTGCAGTCCCAGTCACGGTAATCTGGTGAAACATACATGACCAGCATCTCGGTTAGCGTTCGGTTCAGGCGCTCGGTCAATCCATTCGTCTGCCGATGATAAGCGGTGGTGAGCTTATGTTCAGTGGAGCAAGCACGAAGGATGTCATCTACCACTCTTGATAGGAAGTACCTCCCGCGATCGGTGAGGAGCTGCCGAGGGGCGCCATGATGTAGAATTACGTCGTGTAGGAGAAAGTCGGCGACATCTGTGGAACAGCTTGTCGGTAAAGCCCTGGTGATTGCGAAGCGCGTGGCGTAGTCTGTCGCGACCGCAACCCATTTGTTTCCCGAGATGGACGTAGGGAAAGGGCCTAGAAAGTCAAGGACGACGTGGAAGAATGGCTCTACAGGGATATCAATAGGTTGTAGCTGACCTGCAAGCAGCGCTGAAGGGCGCTTGCGGCGTTGGCAACGTTCACAAGCAGCGACGTAGCGGAGCACAGAACGGTACATGCCAGGCCAGAAAACCGGCGTCGGATGCGGGCGTAAGTACGCGAGACACCTAGGTGACCGGCAGTTGGTACGTCATGAAGCTGATGAACACTGGAGCGAAGATGGCGAGGTAGGACAAGCAGAAGCTCTGGGCCATCTGAGCTGAGATTACGACTATACAGAACGTTGTCGTGTAGCTCAAACAGGCGAACAGAATGGTCTGATGATGGAGAGGTAAGACGGTCGATGATAAGCCGTAAGGACGCGTCTCGTCGCTGTTCGGTGGGGATATCATCCAAAGCAAGGATGGACAGTACGCAGGCGTGGGAGTCAGGTTCAATAAGGTCGGGAGCATCGACAGGGTGACGGGACAAGCAATCAGCGTCCTGGTGCAATCGTCCAGATTTGTAGTGCACATCAAACGAGTATACTTGAAGCCGTAATGCCCAGCGGCCGAGACGTCCAGACGGATCCTTCAGCGAGGAAAGCCAGCATAGAGCATGATGGTCTGTAATTACAGAAAAAGTTCGGCCAAACAAGTAAGGTCTGAATTTGGTGACAGCCCACACTAAAGCCAGGCACTCGCGTTCAGTGATGGAAAAATTTCGTTCAGACGAGGACAGAAGGCGACTGGCGTAGGCGATGACACGTTCCTTGCCGTGCTGTGTTTGGCCAAGGACAGCCCCAATTCCATGACCACTGGCATCAGTGCGAAGTTCCGTAGGCGACGAGGGGTCGAAATGGGCCAGTATTGGTGGTGTTGTGAGTAGGTGGACGAGGGCAGAAAACGAAGCTGCTTGTTCGGGTCCCCACACGAAAGGAACGTCCTTCTTCAAGAGTTCCGTAAGAGCGCAGACGATGTCCGCGAAGTTCCGGACAAAGCGACGAAAGTAGGAACATAATCCTACAAAACTGCGGACGTCTTTGGCTGAACGCGGCACGGGAAATTGTTGCAGGGCGTCATCGATACGACGAAAGGGTAGACGTCTTTATGAGTGACTTTGTTCAAATTCCGATAATGAACTCAGAAACGCCAGCTGCCGTCCTTCTTTTTCACGAGGACGACAGGGGAAGCCCACGGGCTAGATGAAGGTTCTATGACGTCTTTTGTAATCATTTTGTCGACCTCGTTCTGGATGACTTGACGTTCGTGATGCGATACGCGATAAGGATGTCGGCGTATATGTATCCAATGGCAGCTCTCGTGTGCCTCTCAGAGCCGCGGTGGACGCTCGGCAACGAGGCCATCTGTGGTTGGATAAGGGGCGCCTGGAGGCCTTGCTTAGAAATCTCTGTAGGGCCCCATTACGAAATAAGAAGACCCCCCTCCCAAAATGGTGGGTTTCAGGCTGCACTGGCATTCGTACCTAGCACTTTCCGCTTACGAGGCGGATGCTCTACTACTGGGTTATTAAAGGGTGCGGCGCCAACATGAATCCCCAAAGCAGCACAACACAAAGTTAAATGAGCGCTGCGTGTCGCTCGACAGAAGCAAAATGAAGGGACCCGCAACAACTCCTCGAATTTGCACCTGTCTCCAATTAATTTATACGTCGGATTACGTCTGCTCTAGAAATGACTTCGGCTACGCTTGCAGTGTGTCTGTTAAAATGTGTTTGGCACAAAAGTTACTGCGACTGTGTTATTTATTTATTTATTTATTTATTTATTTATTTATTTATTTATTTATTTATTTATTTATTTATTACACACTGCCAATCCCAATGGGGCTATTGCAGGAGGGCGAAACAAAATAAAGTCAAACAATTAAAGATAAAGAAAGTGTCAGAACGCAGTTACAGGTTTTATACAATGTTATTTGGGGTTGAGGGAGCAGAAATTATATGGTAAACACATTACGAACAGACACTACAGTACATAATGACCGCATTTTGTAAAGTGCCTAGAATTACACTAATACATAAGAAAAGTACACAAGATTTTAACTGTGGGTGGTACGTAAGTGATTTTTAAGTAATGTCAAAATTAATTCAAGTTCTTACTATTAGTTATACATCCGGGTCATCTATTCCGTTGTCGAACTGCCCGCGGGATTAAAGAATATTTGAAACAGTTTCGTGTTGAAACGGTACTCTTGTGAGGTGAGTTGGTGTTTGCGACAGGGTTGTCTAGCTTCAGACTTAGATATAAACCTTGAACTGTCGATTTTATGCTGTTTATGAAGAAGTTGGAACAGCATTTCTTGGCGTGCGAATTTGACACAATAACATAATGTTAAGAGTCCAGGTCTTTCAATTAATTCTGAGGGTGAGTCGAATAAACCATATTTGTTGCGGACAAACCTTACGGCTTTTCTTTGCTCACCTTCCAGTTTTAAGCGAAGCTTTATAGGCTCACAGGTGTCAGCGGTGGTGGTGGTCGTGTCACGCTGAAAAGTGGGCCGATCCTGGTGGTTGTGTAGAAAGGGTCCAAGCTAGAGCACTGCACCGGCCGATTTTTTCAGCCCGGACCCGGCCCGGGCCCGTTTTTACGTTAGGCTGCCCGCCCGAGCCCGAACAAAACTTTTATCGTGAGACCCGGGCCCGGCCCGGGCCCGGAAATAATCTACGTTAACCGCGCGGCCCGGCCCGCCACCCCTTTACCTTAGGCCCGAGGCCCGGCTCGAAACCGGCCCGAACCCGGCCCGAGACCGAAAAATACATGTTTGTCAGAGTTGAGACGCCCGAGAATAACTCTCTGCACGTTACATCCACACCACCAGAAAGCCCGGCCCGGGCCCGGGTCAAAAAGCACACGCCGTGCCCGAGCCCGGCCCGAGCCCGTGAAAAAACTGTTCTACCCGGGCTTTCGGGTAAGCCCGAGCCCGTGCAGTGCTCTAGTCCAAGCTCAATGGCACATACCAGGGACAAAACGAGAGAGAGAAGGAGAAAGTAAGAAAGAGAGAAGGAGAGACAGAAAGAAATAGAAAGAGAGAGAGAAAGAAAGAAAAAGAAAGAGAGAGGAAGAGAGAAAGAAAGAGAAAGTCGCCAGGAAGGTCAGATTCACACACGACAAGCTTCGCTTACCCCCATTTTCTCGACAGGGGAAGGGCTGGTGATTCTTTAAGTTATCTGTTGCCGGAAACAAAACTACGTTAGCATATTCTGGTATAGGTCGAATAAAGGTATTGTAGGCCGAGAGATTTGTTTTAGGTGCAGATTGGAGTCGCCTTTTAAGGAAGTATGATCTCTTTAAGGCGGACGACGTAACAGTTTGCATGTGTCTCCCATCTAAAGTCATTTGATGTCACTAATCCAAGGTACTTGCGCTGAATGGCTGTAGTTATTTGCGTTCACCAATGGTGTAGGAAAACTTGGTAAGCTATGTTTACGTATTATTCTTAGGAAGGCTGATTTTCTTACAATTAAAGTCATCTGCCATTTCGCGCACCATTCTGACACCGATCTTAAGGGATTGTTGAGGACAACATGACCCGAAGGAGAGTTAATTTTTTTATAAAGGATGCACTCATCGGCGAAACGCTTTGTTAGTTCTGATAGATAAGGGTAGATCGCCAATTAATTTGCCATGAAACACAAAAGGATCACAAGGAGATGGAGACTTGAAGTGATTAACAGTGGATGAACGTAGGAATCGCTGAGCATGACAGAGACAAATTTGCTTGCTGAAACAAACTACACAGTGAGGCTTATCACTGTAATGGTAAGGTTGCTTTGAAGCACTACTGGAAGAAAAACAATCTCGATTAATTGTTCGTTGGATTCTCACAGGAATAGTCTCGCAACGTGCTTTACAGAAACTTTGAGGTTTATTCAATAGGAATGTCTGGTGAAAGATAATCACTTCATGGAATCCACCAATTGCTTACTGTTTTATCGGCGAGGCGGCCATGGATGCCATGCCGGGCACGCGGGAAACGCGGGGGCACGCCGGAACGGCGGCCGAGCAACTCAAGTAGACGCAGATGGGTACCGAGGTGAAGAACTCTTTTATTAGCGTAGACAGCTCCTTATATAGTAGGGCGTAGTTACCAGCAGCACCCCCTGGGTGCAGAATATGTGGGTTTCGGAACCGAAACCTCTACATAACATCACCCGCGCTCTTTTAAGTAAGGCGGGGTAGATCACATCATTATGCAGTAGTTAACGTGTGCATATGTATGGAGATAGATCCCTGTGCGACATTATACAGTTTCTCTCTCTCCCCCTGTGAAAGATGACGGCACTTGTAGCATAGGCACTCGGTAATTTTTTAACAAAGATGGCAAAACGATAGATACAATATGACAAATACAATGGCAATGCAATATAAACATAATAGCTAACGTCGCTCAGTAACCTAAAAACATGAAGCACTTTTCACAGCCGTGGCAATAAGGCATAACGGAGGGCAAGTACACACACAATGAACCCAATTAATGAACTCTTTTCATGGTCCTAACAAAATTGGAAAAAGCAAGACACTCAAAGGATACAATGCACGCTCAAAATAATGTTAAGAAGCTAGGGAACAACGTCACTTAAATATTGTGGCCTCTTACGGCGTCTCTTGGACCGCCTGGGCGAAAAAGGTGTGGATCCAGGGACCTGCATTGGAGCCACTGGCTCAGATGTAGTGTGTGGGCTTTCCTGCCCCGTTAAACATCCACAATCCCAAGCGGTAGGCAAAACTACTGAATTTGAGCATTCTCGCTCACTGAATTGTCCACCAGTCAACATTGGGGACGAGGGCAATGACTTAACTTTCGAGCTCTGAGGCTCACTGAAGCGGCCTCTAGACGAGTTCCGGGATGGTTAAGAAGCGAAAGAGTGTAACGACTCATTGACGCGCTCATCAGGGACTGTGAGCGAACTTTCATTTGGAATCGTTTGGGAGCGCGAAGGGTCATAACTATGTCCATTAGCGTTAAGTCTGCACTCTGTATGGTGACTGGGCACATCAGTCCTTTGTTCATAAAGTGCCTGTATTGGACCCTGTGGTCCAGTTACGCGCCTACTAGGCGAATTGGAGAGATTATTTTGGCTGGGCACCCCAGCCGGACATTGAATCGGTGCCTGAACAGAAGTAGGCCCCGTAATATGCTCTGCAGTGGGTGCTGCGAGCGGTGCGCATTGACTGGGCACATCAGTCTGGATTGGCAATCGTCCCTGACCCTGTTGCCTTACACTCAAGCGAGCTACACCAGGAGGTACTTGCATATGACAACACTCGCGAATGAGACAAAGTGCATGGCAATGGGGAATTCACTGCAGGGTCCACCGTAACAGCATCCGACTGCTGAATAAGATTTCTAGTACGGGTTTGCGCTTTAGCACGCACACGGTTGTCAAAGAATGCTGGTTTTCATGCGCTCAACGCGGAACTAGCTTTCTACAGAGGAGGACCATAGAGCACCCCAGAAGGAGGGGCGACCAGGAGGCAACTTTTCAACCGCCCTGAAAAACAATAGCAGATGAGCGGGCTCGGAGAGATAAAGACGAAGAAAATGATGAGTGGACTCTTCATAAAGCTACTAGGCATCTTCGTCTGGAACCGGAGGACTGCCACTGGCTCTCAGTAGCGGGTTCTTCAGGAATGCACAATAAAAAGAAACCTTTCTTTATTGTGCATTCCAGAAGAACCGCTTTGCGTATGCTCCAACCAGCCACAAAAAGCAACTGCCGCATAGCCACAAAACAGATATGTCACAAGAAATCGATTAAAATGGCAGTAATAATAAGTCATTTATTATTGGTGTGCAGCCTCTCGAGATCACACTTTCCTTGGCAGGAAATCTCCGGCTCAAGCCATGTGGTGAAGCATAGGAAAAACTACCAAGTACTGTAGAAGCCAAATTGTTGCGATGTCATGAGCCTCGCCGAACTGTTGCAGACTAATTTAAGAACACGCCGAGCCGGCTGTTCGCAGCGTAAATTCATGTCAGGGACCTTGCTTTGCTTCAGTCTTCACAACATATCGTGTCGTATGATGCAAAGAAGATGCGACACAGCAATGCTCAGATGAGGGTGGTGATAAGCTAGTGTACTAAGCTTCGGGGCAGTGATAAGCATTCATCTAATTTCTTAGCTCATAACTGTTGTTTTCAGTAAGCCCATTAAACCGCATCTATGGCGCACGCTTTCGTTAGCAACATGAACTGCGCCGATCGTCTTCCCAATACATCGTGCATTAGGTACACAGCATGATAATCATGTCTGCTGAAAGTGCAGGGTCCCAACAAAACCAAACCTCGTTAGTTGGCGCCTAATGATGTGAGAATCACCAGTATTGCATAAGCAGCCCCAAGCACTGTTTCCATAGAATGAAGGCATTCCATGGGGGTTTTGTTGCCTGTGAGCAGAATGCCTGCTGAAGGTAGCTGTGCCGAGGTTGTCGCCTCGTCCCGCAAGGAATAAACAAAATAGGCTTACCGTGACGCAAAACTGCGATGCGGGCCTGTATTCTAAGAAAATGTTTCGGCCTCTATAGCTAAGGCTGGGGTGACAGCATCGAGTCGAGTTGCCGATTGAGCACCCATAACTGGACATCTACTACACCATTTTAAAAGACACTGCGGAAGAACGCTCAACAGTCTTTGAGAACTATCATATGAGCAAAAGAACTACGGAGCTGCACCGCCTTACTCGAGCATGCTGATGACGTCCTGGAGCATAGGACCGTAAAACTGCCCTGTGGCACCAATACGTTCATCAGAGAGGCGTAGAAAGTGCCGATGCATGTCTGCCTTCACCAGTTCCGAGGTCACTGCGTTACATAGGAATGACCTTATGTCTTGGATCATATAAAGCAGGCTGCGTCGAGGCCGACGTGGGTGCCGACCTATCGAGAATGTCCAGACAACCGAGAAGCCGTAATCCAGTGACGCGGCCACCATAAAATCAAGAACCTGCAGTAGAGCGAACAATTCCAGTCGGTGGGAACGCTTGCGCCGACCGTTCACCACAGCTCAAATATTCGAAATTATCTGTGCAACCCAATCCGCCACTACAAAAAAAAAATGTCGCAGTTTCCCCCGAAAGGCGAGGCATCAATTGCGATAGCAAATTAGTAGAGCTATACGGAGTAAGGATAGTAGTTGTAAGGATAGTAGTTGTAGTTGTAGAGTAAGGATAGAGTAGGATAGCTGTATAAACTTGGACATGCAGCAGCACCAGCAACGCGCAGAACTGTTGTCGACGCCGTCGGCGTTTTGCCCGCGTTTGCACCGACCGCGCACGGCGTTGGTGACTGTTGCCGGTGCCCCTGGGGGCGGCTCGGAGGTTTTAGACGAGATCAGAACGGAACACTCGTCGAGCAGCGTCGGAAGTCTATACCACCTTCTCGCCTCGCAACGTTTTTATATAAATACGCATTTGGTGCCGCAGCTAAACGTCGCCTCCCCTCCCTCCCTCCCGTCCACCCACGGCCTTTCTCGCGACGGATTAAGTCGCGTTTGCTCTCCGCCGTGCGCTCGCTCCCCGTGAAAGCGCGCGTCCCTCGCGCGCTTTCACTCGCACATACAGCATACGGTGCGCGGCGACGATTTCATGGTCGTTGGACTCTATACGGAACCTCATGGCGACGGCGACGACGATGCCGACGGCAGAAATTCGCTTGGAGAGTCCATATGATTGCTATCGCAATAAATGTAGGCAGATGCACCGCACATACTGGAATCTATAAGGAGAGAAGCTTTAATGCTGTACAACGGGTCATATTCTGCGCATCGTTTCACGGCCTGGTGATTGTGCCTGCCTACAAGGCGGGAAGACGCAGGAAGACGCAGGAACTCTCCCCACTTGACTCTCGCGACCGCCGATTATACCCTCTTGAGGATCACCATACTTTACTATGACACTGCCTCGAGGGTTGGCTCCCGTGATTGCGTCGCTATCTGCTGGATCGGGCAACCTTACGAGGCAAGAAACCGACATATGCACCATACCACGGTAAATGATGTATAAAACGCGTCTCTTAACAAGGGAGCTATGCGCTGAAGGCATGTATATTTGTTGCAGTGGGAATATTAAGGCGAAAGCCTTAATATTCTACCTTTGACCTAATATTCGATATTCGATATTCGACCTAATAGTCGACCTTCAACGCCCTTGAGCAAAAACGTTGGCGTCGAAGCGAAATCGTACATGATGACGACTCGGCGTAGTATTTCACTTACTACACCGACCCGGCATCATGTCTTACCTATATGCAAACGCTCACGCACCAATTCTGATGGTGTGCGGGTCACCGTCGTCATCGTGTTAATTAAGATAGAGTTAATCAAAGCATCCGCACCCTCGACCATTGGTGGAAGTCGAACCCACGACCTTTGCTGTAAGTTAGGGGGAGGTTAATTAAGGTAGCGTCATTTAAGGCACTCGAACCCGCACATGCTTTCGCATTGACCCTCTTTGGCGTATGCTAAAGTGACTGCAATTCTTTTTTTAAATATAATTTGTCGTTTCATTGCCTAATCCCACAGAGAACAGAGCCGGCTACAGGCACATAGGTGCACAGATGTGTCTATACGCATAAGCTGATGTGTAATGCAAGTGCTGTCCTGTGTTTTAGATGTTCGGCAAGACGACGGCGGGGACGGCGGTGAAGGTCAAAAGGTCCGGGTGGGATTACTATCAGCACGTGGCTATGAGGGACGCCGTACTGGTGGGCTCCGGATTTTTTGGCCATAGGGTTCTTTAGGGAGTACCCAAAGTATGGTACGTGAGTGTATTATCCATTCTGCACCATCCCTTCGGAACGTGGCCTGTGCGGGCTACTTCGTACATCACAACAAAACACATGACGTGTTTTGTTGTGATGATCCAGCGACATTTATTGTTGAACTTAATGTGGCATCCGGATGCTGCCTGTACGCTCACTCCACTGTTCAGTTTGATCTGCTAACTTCGCCTACACCTTATACAGCATTCAATGTAGACTAATCCTACATGTAGGATACCAGTGAAGACGAAATGAAGTGATCCGTTTAATTTGAAACCCTTTCGACTTCATATACGTAAACTCATTGCATGACGAGCATTATTGCATTCTATCTGCCTCCTTTGAGAATGTACAAATATGTACATATATGCGAATATGTACAAATTTTGCTCGGTACAAGCAGCACCGTAGAAGGGCCTGTGAAGTAACACCATTTATTTTGTTACCTCTTATACAGGTATACGCATTCCCCCATCACCTCTGTTATTAAATGCGTCAGTCACGCAAGACAATGAATGGCTCATACCCACGTAAACGTGGCATCCCCATTACGACGACGGAATTCTGAGCCCGGGGTAGCCTACCGGGCTCAGCCTGGTTAACCTCCCTGCCTTTCCCTCATGACTTTTCTCTCTCTCTCTCTCTCTTCTTTCTCTGAATTGAAGTTCTACGCTGGAATGATGAGCGGCAACGGAGCCAGCTGTGGAAGAAGACTACGACGACGAACGCGCGCGCAGTGGCACGAGCTCGTTCGCGCGGTTGCGCCGAGGTGCGCCAGCAGGCCAGCTTCGGAAGACGACGACGCTCGAGCCATTGCTCATGATCATAATTTTCCCGCGCGAACGCCCCAAAACACAATCTCCAATCCATAGAAAGCTTTGCTGTAAAATGTAAATGCCACCGAACAACCACAGCGAGTGGAGATTACTGCCTCAACAAAGGAAGTTTCAACCTCCTTGGCGTCAACTTTGGGGCAGTACAACTCGTGCATTTGGCATGACCAAAGTAGGGTATGCCCGTAATTTGTATTGGACATGCTCAAGGTAAGATGGCTTTTTTTTTAAATAACACTTCGCAGAGCCTTTGTGACGTCTTTATGGATTTCTGAATTGGACGTTTGGCGGCTCGCTTCAAGATCAGGTGCACGCTACAGCTGTGGCTCAAATGCCTACAGTGGGCAAACGTAGAATCTTAGGGTGTTTCGGTGCTGATCTGGTAGCATGCGCAAAATTTATAATCACGCCACCATAAAAGATGCTGCACTAAAGCAGTTTATTAACAACACCGCATGATCCGCTTCCTTTTTTGCTGCCAGCCAATAGACGGAGGTATATTGGGCGCAAAGTGTGCACTGCAGCCAAGCACAAATCGGGCGCCGTTTGCCTACGTCACATACACCGTTACATTACACCGTTTGCCTAGTCACATACACGTAAACGCATGCACACTGCACTCAGGCACTGCAGCACACGCGCACGCATATACACACAAAAGCACACGCGCGCATGTATACACAAGCAAACACAAATGTGATCATTCCCCACGGCTAACGCACTTCTCGGTAATTTCACTGTTTCTATTGTATTACTTTATGTAAAATTCACGTGGTTAGGTGCTTGTCGGAATCCATTCAACATTTCTTGGCACCTTTCATTGCACACCTCACATTTTCTTGCCTGCTGTTAACCGTGTTACTTTGTATCGTGCGTATTCGCGTACCCTCATCGCTTACAGCACGTCGATTATTTGTGCACTCATTCAACACTATATTATTATTATTATTATTATTATTATTATTATTATTATTATTATTATTATTATTATTATTATTATTATTATTATTATTATTATTATTATTATTATTATTACTATTATTAATAGTAGTACGTAGTGGTAGGAGTAGTAGCAGTAGTAGTAGTAGTAGTAGTAGTAGTAGTAGTAGTAGTAGTGGGTCTATTTCTTTCGCCTCAATATAAGGAAAAAATTGCCTATGTGGTCAGGCTAGCCGTAAACAAAGTACTGTATCGACAAATGAAATCGTCCAACAAGATTCGAGAACACTAGAATGAGCTAAGTAGACCGCTAGCTAGAAAAAGAACCTCGAAGAACAAGGATTAGGTCCTGTTACATCTGGAGTTCAGCTAGCAGGCCTAAACCATCACACGCTCAGCGTAGTACTGCGCACTACGTCCACGTTCTTCGGCGTCGCTTCAGGAATGTCACCCACTGAGTAGGCGGAGCCCGATGAAACGTGGCAGCCGAATGCCTGCGCAAACCCGGGTAGGTGCGGCACAACCACGTTGCAGGCGGCGAAGTTCCTCAATGTCGGTGCCATTTGGCAGTAGTGGAAGCAGGTGGCCATGTACAAGAGCCGTTCTGGCGGCAGCGTTGAGAAGTACGCGGTGGGCTTCGTCGACGACATAGTGGCAAGAGCCCTGCTCGCCAGGTGTCCCGCAATGACTTGCTTGATCAGCTCCTCGATTTTTGTCTCCGACGTTGTCCCGTTTTTTAACCTCTGTAGGCTGTATTCAAGACTTCGCCCAAGGCGTTCGATGAAGTCCAGCAGTGGAGGTGGAAACTTCACTTGGGCCAGAGGCAGGGGCTGGAAGTCCTTATCCTGTGAAGCAGCAATCGATTTGTTACGGTATGCTTCAGCACGGTATCAAGCTATCATGGCATGAATCAGCACAAATTATTGCGTAGTGCCGCGGAGAGAAGGTAAATATTGTGCGGTGAAGCGCCGTGAGGTAATTCCCACCGCGAACGAACGGCTCTTATTCGACTTTTGAACTGACGCTAAAAACGAATCATAAGGCACTCTATCGACAAAGTATGCATCTTCAATACAGAAAATACACACTATGGCCGTACGGGAGGCCCAGGTGAACCGAAAAAATGCGCCAAAACCAAACACGGGTGCAATCTTGCAGCACAATAAATTTTCCGATCCAGCCCTCCGTCACGCCATGGATTTCGGGCCCATCTGCCCAGGTATATTCAATCATTTATAAGCAAGGAAGCACCACATGACATTCTAAATGGGATAAATATTTAGCATGTATCTAAAGGCGTTTCCTGCGCCAAAAGAACGATAATGCGAGAAAATTTCCCCAAATCCTTCACGTCGAATTGAATGCCCAGAGGTATTGCCACAAAATTCTAAATAGGAAAGTTTCGACTTCGCATTCTGTACCCCTAACTAATCTGATCCGCGAAACGAGTTAACATAAACGCTCTAAAAAATTTGCAGATCCAACACACATTGTGTAATTAATACTGCCACCTGGTGTTTTGAGCCACCAAACGGTCAGCATAGCGTGCCCAGCAAAAACGGCGAAGAAGACGAAGACAAAGATGTCGCGCTAGCTGGAGAACCGTTCCTTCGTGTCTGGCATTTCGTGCCTGGCTGCTGTTTTGTTGCTTGCTCTTGCCTTAGCGCGTGACAAACTGGTGGAGGTGTGGGCTAAATCTAATCTATGCACCAAACCCCTCCGAGCAGTAGGAGCTCCAGCCTCGTACCGGCTGTTACGCCTGTACACTGCGCCAGCAGTAGGATCCGGGGACAAGCCCCTGAGTTTGGACTCCTCTCAAAGAAAATGGCAACTCCGCCCAGCCCAACCGGTATGGAAGGCACAATGCCGATTCATTGTCGCTACTCAATCTGCGAACGCCGAATCCCTTCCACGGCTCCATACATGAGGATGTTGAAGATTGGCTAGTGTATTATGAACGTGTTGCCGCCTTCAACAGGTGGGACGACGTAGAGAAAATGAAAAACGTATATTTCAGTCTTAATGATGGCGCACGTGTTTGGTATGAGAACCGTGCAGATGCCCTAACTTCATGGGAAGAATTCAAACACCGGCTTCTTGAGACGTATGTAAGCCCTAATCACGGAGAGCGAGCTGAGCGCTCCAGTCCCGTATAAAATTTCCGAAAGAAAAAGTCGCAATGTGTGTCGTGGACATGACGCGTCTCTTTTGACGAGCCGACCTCAGCATGTCTGAAGAGAAGAAGGTGCGTTATCTCATGCGCGGAATGAAAGATCAGCTGTTCGGCGGTTTCGTGCGCAGTCCTGCCAAGACTGTGTCAGAATTTCTTTCCGAAGCCGTCCCCATTGAACAGACTCTTCGGCAGCTGGCACCATCATACGAATGCCAAGTGGACGCTGCCTCACCTACGGACTTCTTCGAAGGGGCCACGTCGATTTCTCTCGAGAGCTTTATCTGTTCCGTAATCCGCGAAGAACTCCAGAAGCTGTCGGTACCCTCACAGCCGACGCTGAGCTCTTTGTCCAGCGTTGTCCGTGACGGAGTCCAGCATGCGCTAAGAGTACCACCCTTCAACACAGAAGCTCAACCGCTAGAAACTGACAGCCCCCGTATGCCTTATATTCGCTAGCTTTGAGGCAACCTGCCCCACCTTCTTCCTCGCTTCGCGCCCCGTCCCCGGGCATTCTACAGTCCGTCCAAGCGGCGTCGCTCTCCATCGCCGCGGCGGTTTTCTACGACTCGCCTTACGTATTCGAGCCTTGTGCAGCGTCGGTCGCCCAGCCCTCGCCGGGAAAACTAACCACAGCGGCCTTCGGGGGCGAGGCCGCTCAGTCTGTACGCGCTCAAAACCTCTACTGACGCGTACGCGGACCGACGATACATCGACGGACGACAGTACCTGCTGATTCCGGAAAAAATAATTTCCTTGGACATTCTCGCGCTGCTCGACGGTCGCGAAGTGACTGCTTTAGTGGACAGGAGCAGGCTTATTCAATAATCAAACACTGACCACCCTTCTGAGGACAGTGACAACGCCTTGGAATCGAACGCCAGTTCGTGCAGCTGGCGGGTACATCGTCACACCACTCGGCGTGCACGGCACGAATACAGATTCGCGGCTCTACGTTTGTTGCCAGCTGCAGCATTCTGTGTCAGTGTTCTCGAGACCTAATCATCGGCATGGACTTTCTCAGGGAGCACGGAGCTATCATCGACATTCGACAACGCCTCGTCACTTTCTCGACAAAAAGCGCCGAAACGACGAACACCAACCACCCTCGAGCATCTCTTCGTGTCATCGACGACGCTGTCATGTTACCACCGCGTGCAAGTGTCGTGCTTCAAGTGGCATGCAACGGATTCTTACACGGTGAAGCGGTCGCAGAAAGCAATCGCTCTTTCCTGCTTTCTCAAGGTGTTTGCGTAGCAAGGAGCCTTATTGACCTCCATGATGGCCACTGTGAGGTTCTTAGTCACGACTTCAGCTACGAACACCGGCACCTTTCTCTGGTACTGTCATTGCCTATACCGACCCGATAGCCGATGCCAATGAGTGTTTTGTTTCCGAGGCAATCGGCATTGCTGAAGGACCTCTACGCAACGTCGACATCAATCCAACGCTTCCTGAAGAGAACAAACAACACCTGCGCGAGCTGTTGCTCGAGTTCCACACTTGCTTTGCACGGTCGTCGAAGATACGTCGAACATCGATTACGAAACACCGTATCATCACCTATGACGACGCGCTCCTTTACGGCAACAGCCTTATCGTGTTTCCCCTACCGAACGACATGCGATTCAAAAGCAGGTGAAGGAAATGCTTCAAGACGGTGTAATAGAGCCTTCATGCAGTCCCTGGCCATCGTCAGTCGTTCTTGTTAAAAAGAAAGATGGAACACTTTGGTTTAATTATGACTACCGGAAGCTAGACAACGTCACAAGGTAAGACGTGTACCCGTTGCCTCGTGTCGATGATTCTCTGGACAGGCTGAGGCACGCGAAGTATTTCTCTTCTATTGATCTGAAAAGTGGCTACCCGAAAATTGAAGTAGATGAACGGGCCACGAGAAAACTGCTTTTGTAACACCGGACGGCCTTTACCAATTTAGAGTACTCCCTTTCGCCCTCTGTTCCACTCGCTGCCCTCAAATAGAAAAGCTGCCTCGTCTATCTCGATGATGTCTTTTCGGAAAATTTTGACGAGCACCTTCGTCGCCTTTGGAATGTACTCGAAGCCATTCGATTGGCTGACCTTACACTCAAGCCAGAGAAATGCCATTCCGGCTATGAGGAAGCGAAGTTCCTCGGTCACGTCGTTAGCGCCGCAGGTGTTCGGCCCCAGTGATCCCGAGAAAACTCTGAATACTTTCTAACATTGTTTAGTACTTCACCACTCCTCTCTGTAACGCCATCAGGCATTGAGAGTATTTTAAATAAATAAATAAATAAATAATAAATAAATAAATAAATAAATAATAAATAAATAAATAAATAAATAAATAAATAAATAAATAAATAAATAAATAAATAAATAAATAAATAAATAAATAAATAGACTGTTGCCGTAGCCGCTTTTCCAGCTCCAACCAATAATAAAAGTGTCCGACGATTTTTGGCCTTGTGTGTCTATTATCGGCGCTTCATTGATTTTTTTTTAAGATGGCAGAGCCGCTATTTCGCTTTACGCGCGACGACGCACCATTCCTCAGAACTGACGAACAACAGACCGCATTTGCGGAGCTACAACATTGATTGTCTTCTCCTCCCGTGCTCGGTCATTTCACCGAGCACGCTGACACAGAAGTAAGCACTGACGCCAGCAATATTGTTACGGGGAGAAAATATATAGGGGAGAAAATATAAGAAATATGTTACGGGGAGAAATACATATATTTTCTCCCCGTAACATTTTGGTGGAAGTGCGGGGTAATCTCGCCACAAGCCGGCCCTGGATCTTCGCAGCGGGCGTCACATCGGTTCCGCTGTTATGGCTACTGACGCTGCCTCCGACGCTGACGCTGCCTCCGACGCTGACGCTGCCTCCGCCGCTCAGACACCGGCGGAAGTGGTACTAACCCAGCTACGTCACCCGGGAATCTTCACTGGCACTGGCAAGGTCGACGTCGAAGACTGGCTGACGTCGTATGAGCGCGTCGGTAAGCACAACAAGTGGAATGCCACACATTTGCTGGCCAACCTGATCTTTTACTTGGGAGGAACCGCGAAGGTATGGTTCGAGACGCATGAAACCGAAATTACAAGCTGGGACTCCTGCAAGGAAAAGCTACGCGATCTTTTCGGAAGGCCTGTGGGACGTCAAATGGAGGCCAAGCAAGAGCTAGCGTCTCGTGTCCAGACACCAACCGAATCATACGTCGCGTATATTCAAGACGTTCTGGCTCTCTTCCGTAAAGCGGACGCGGACATGCTAGAGGCCGATAGGGTTGGACACATCTTGAAGGGCATCGCAGACGATGCGTTCAACCTCCTGCTTTGCAGGAACTGCACAACGGTTGAATCCATCATAAAGGAATGCCGGAATTTTGAGCAAGCGAAGAGCAAACGCATCGTACGACGCTTCGACCGACTTCCCAATAAGGCTGCCACTTCCTCCTGCAACGACCCTCCGGCATCACATCCGCCTGCCACGCCAAGCTTGACACAGGTCATCCGCCGCGAACTTGAGGCTATGGCTCCAAGTTCTCACTGTCCCCATACGCACGACAACATGACCATCTCGCTCATTCAAGCTGTTGTCCGCCAAGAAATTGCCAACATGGACATCCAGTCTGCCGTCCGCCCACGTCCCACCCCTACCACTCCTGTCATTGCCTCTGCTGCACCTCGCCAGTCGTTCCCGAGTCGATATCGGAACCCATCTGAGTGGAGAACACCGGATGACAGGCCGATTTGCTTTGCTTGCTCCCGGGTCGGTCACATCTCCCGCCACTGCCGTAGTAGCCGCTGGTACTCCTCGCCTCGACCATACGCTGATCGCCGCTTCAACCGAGACTCTCGGTCTCTGTCGCCCCTTTCTGAACCATACCATGCCGGCCTTCCCTCTCGGGGAAACACCACTAGCCGCTCGCCCTCGCCGCAACGCCGTCAGTCCCGCTCGCCTACACCTCGACGCCCCTCGTCCCCGTCCTACGCGGGCCGATTCTCGGGAAACTAAGCAATGCAGCCCCCGGAGGTGAGGCTGCGTTGACGACTTGGACTGCAAAACCTCTGCTGACCCCTGCTGCTCGACCGAACCTTGTTGAAATTTTTGTTGATGATGTACCCGTTCAAGCCCTCATCGATACTGGCGCTCAGGTGTCGGTTATGCGATCAGATCTTCGTAGCCGTCTCCGTAAAGTCCTGACACCTGCCGAGTCGCCTGCCGTCCGAGTGGCTAATGGCAGTACAACAGCCGTGATCGGAATGTGCGCCGCCCGTGTTACCATTGCCGGTCGTCCTGTGTTAGTCCTGTTCACTGTACTGGCCGAGTGTCCCCACGAAGTGATTCTTGGAATCGACTTCCTGACTGCTCATTCAGCACTTATTGACTGTGCAACCGGCACCCTTCGCCTTGAACTGCCCCATTACTTTGCCGACCCGACCGAAGACCACAAGTCCCGACTTCGTTCTGCTGAATTTGTTCGCCTGCAACCTGATGCTGCGACCTACGTCCTCATGTCACCTTCTCCTCCACTTCGAGATGGTCCTTACGTGGTGTCCCCAATTTGCGACGTTCTCCTGGCACGCCAAATCGCACTACCCAGCACCTCCACCAAAATGTTACGGGGAGAAAATATATGTATTTACAATATATACAGAGAGTTGTAGCTCTGTGGCCAGGGTGACACCATCTACCGAGCTCCGAGACACTTCAGCCTCTTCTTCCCCAACCAACGTCATTTTGTCCACAGCGGTACAAACTCGTACGTGACAATATTGGTCTCGGAGCTGTCCTGGTGCAAATGCAAGACGGGACTGAACGAGTGCGCCTACGCGAGCCGCACTCTGTCACGCGTCGAGTCAAATTATTCAACCTCAGAGAAGGAGTGCCTCGCGGTCATTTGGGATAATACGAAGTTTAGGCCGTATCTCTACGGGCGGCCGTTTAAAGTTGTGACCGATCATTATGCTTTGTGCTGGTTGGCCAACCTCCGAGACCCTTCTGGACGATTGGTACGTTGGAGTCTGCGACTCCAGGAATTTAACATCACCATAGTATACAAGTCATACAGAAAACATGAAGATGCTCACACGCTCTCACGAGCACCTGTTGAATCTCAGAATCCAGACGAGGAAGACAACAGCGCCTTCCCGGGGGCCCTCAGTGTGCCGGATCTGCTCGCTAAACAGCGATCGGACGCTGAGTTAAGGCCCATCATCGATTACTTAGAAGGCGACATCGCGTCCATTCCTCGCGCTATTTCGCGACGGTTGTCATTTTGCCTACGAGAGGGCATCTTATACAAAAGAAACACAGGTTGCGGCGACAAACCACATCTTCTAGTAGTGCTTCAAGCCCTTCGCGACGACATCTTAATAGCCTGCCACGACGAGCCGACATCTCGACATTTGGTTTACTCAAGGGCGCTGGACGGGGTACGACAACTGTACTACATGCCTAGACTGGCTACTTGCGTCAAATGCTACGTGAAAGGATGCCGTGAATGCCAGCGCCGCAAGTCACCACCCTTCAAGCCTGCAGGCCTTCTACAACCCATCGACCCTCCGCGTACGCCGTTTGATCAAGTTGGAATGGACCATCTTGGACCATTTCCCTTGTCTTCCTCCGGAAACAAGTGGATCATTGTCGCAACCGATTACTTGACGCGTTACGCTGAGACGAATGCACTACCACGTGGGACAGCACCTGAGGTTGCCCTGTTTTTTATGCATCACATTGTGCTTCGGCGTGGCACACCGTCATTCATCATCACTGACCGAGGGACATCATTTACGGCGAAGCTTCTGGACGACATCTTCAAACTGAGTTGCACGAGTCATCGAAAGGCACTGCATACCACCCTCAGACTAACAGCTTGACAGAAAGACTAAACAAAACGCGGGCAGACATGATCTCTATATACGTGGATGGGAAGCACAAAACGTGGGACGAAATCCTGCCGTACGTAACGTTTGCGTACAACACTGCCATGCAGGAAACTACACGATTCATGCTGTTTCGTCTCGTTTCTGGTCGAGATGTTCAAACTATGCTAGACGCCATGATTCCGTATGAAGATATCGATCAGCTCCACCAGTTACCTGCTGACGTCGATGAATACATTCAGCGCGCCGAGGAAGCACGTCAACTGGTCCGCGTGCCCATAAGACAGCAGCAGTGTGCAGATGCAATATGGTACAATCTCCTCCATCGACAAGTTACCTATGAGCCTGGTGACCAAGTTTGGGTTTGGACCCCCATTAGACGGCGAGGCCTCAGCGAGAAACTCCTGAGCAAGTACTTCGGACCGTACAAAGTACTAAGGCGTGTAATCGACGTGCACTATGAAATAATTGCAGACGGAGAAGTGCCATCGCCCAAGCGCCGATTACCACGCACAGAGATTGTACATGTCGTCCGCCTAAAGATGTATTTTACGTGGTGATGTTAAAATAGTGTACTGGTGAAACAAACTTTTTTTTTCTTTGCTGTCGTCGCGTCGTCTTCCAAAGAACTGCGAACCGATTTTTTTCCCCAACGACAGACCTCACTTTTTGCCTCGTGTGCATGTCCGCATGTGTGCTAGCATGTTTCAATTTTTTTGTCTCACCTAATTTGGGTACTTTCCGTGTACGTATTGTATTTGAGCATCGAGTCGATGCTGCATTGGGAGGGGGAATAATGCCATCTGGTGTTCTGAGCCAGCAAACGGTCAGCATAGCGTGCCCAGTAAAACGGCGAATAAGACGGCGAAGACATATACCCTGCGCCAGCTGGAGAACCATTCCTTCGTGTCTGGCTACTGTTTTGTTGCTTGCTCTTGCCTTAGTGCGCGACAATATGAAGCGAAACTTTCGTGAAGCGGTTATTCAAATGCAAGAATTTTCGCCATCATTTCAATTGGCCTCTTGCCAGACCTAATTGGCTCATATGACTGCTACGGCCTGTGTGATTGGCTCAATACGCCAGCATTGCAGAATTCAGCAACATGCCGGAAAAGCACCCCGTGACACCACCTTGGCTTTCATCCAAGTACGCGCGATTCCTGAGAAGGTTCTAAAAAACGCACACATTTCACATTCCACCTACACCTACGGGGCCACCGAGTCAACCCTGAACATGAAAAATGAAACCGTTTTCATTATCATTACTTCTAATCTGACATTACATAGAGCTTCACTGAGAGACAAGATAATTGTATAAAGTCTATCGTCAGCAACGTGTGGAGCTCGTGTTCGGAAGTACGACGCATTGGTTTTACGAGAACGTTAGACACGTTGCACGCATTTAGTCATTATTTTGCTTATGCACGGCCGCGAAGATTTCTGTACGCTTTTTTTTCTTGATGCGCAGTCGTGTTAAATTATATATGCATGAAGGGCTCATAAAGTGGCGTTTGTAAGCATAAATATGAGAAGCCTGGAAGAACACGGATTTGTTCTATGCTAATATAAGGCAATGTTATCACACATGGATTGAAAATAACCGTACCGCAAGTGATTTTACCATTGAAGTAAAAACAAAAAAAAGTTTGCCTTCATGGCTGTAGTTGCCAAAGAGATCTACATGTCCAGAGGAACGCAAAATTGTGCCAGCGTTCACTTCGACTACGTTCATTGTAGTGAAGCCATTGGTTACATTAATTATAATTTATCGAATCATTCAAATTGGATTTGTATGTATTTCCCTGCGTTGCTGGGGCTAACAAATAAAAACTTTTAAGTAACTGCTCATCCAGGAAACGGTGTCTACGCTTCACATTTGTTGCACATTCGGCCTTCTATTGGCAATGTAATATGTTGCTTTATTTATGCGTCCGCGCAAGATAATCTTGCCTTACTGGCCTGAGAAGGCATGGTTCAACGGAGATGGTCTCTTTAACGTCCGCACACCAAGCGCGGACAATGTAGTGTTGCAATTTGTCAGTTTAAATCAATATACAAAGCAGTGTGCTTACCTGGAAGAACATGTAATACACCATGTCCACCAGACCTCGAGCGATCAATGTTCCCAGCAGCCCCATGTTCACTGCCGCAGGATATTCGTGGTGGAACACGGGCCACAATAACGCATACGGTGGGATCGCTATCTCACGTGCCACTAGAAGACGGTAGGCGGGACTGGTTTCCAGGTGCGGAACATACACGAGGTTCTCGCTGTGGACGTTGACGGAATCTTTCAGTGCCGTTAGTGTAGAGACCATCACCGTGGTGTAGAGATCTAGAAATGACCGCAGCTTTTCAATCGCTAGCTGAGGTACGAACACGTACAGCGCCTCCAGCTGCTCTTGCTTGATGGTCAAGTTGAAAGCACCGAGGGATAGCGTGTGTGCATATTCTTCTATACTGGAGGCAATATTGCTGTCGTAGCCGGCGACTACGTCCACGAACGCTCGCAGCACGCGGGCGTAGATGTCGAAGATGGCAAGTCGCGAGGCGTTCTCAATCTTGTCCTGCTGTAACTTCCAGACAGACAGGGGCAAGGCAGTGTTGATCAGGTCCGTGCACTGCGCCCTCATGTACCGGTTCATACGGGAAACCCTGCCCATTTCTTCCATCATAGTGCGCGTTAAATGTCGCGACGCGAAGGTCATCATCTTCCAGACCAGGTAGGCACCTATGTAGAGCTTTAAGCTAGCGGCTTTCTCCGGGCTGCGCAACTCATCGCGGAAGCCGGAGAACTGCTCGAGCTGCAAACACACCAGAACGTCGCGTGCCCACACTTGGGATTGGTCAGGCAGATGCCGATTCACGGCCCTTCTCAAGTCTGCGTCACTGTAGTTCATGTACTCGGGTCTGTAGCTGGCCTCATAGTCGCTGCTCAGTATCTCCATTATCGCCCTGCAATAAGAGACGATGGGGCTGAAGGTAGGTGTGAGGACTACGATATACTATCTTGTTGACAGCGGTGACGTCGGGCATTGAACACCAGAATTCGTCGGATGAGATACGTTTTTGGCCCGCATACGACTCAAATATATAAATTATCTTCGGGGGAGCGATGCGATTATTCGCCTTATCTGGAATGGCTTTATGAAACAAAACAAGAAGTGAACACCCATAAATTGTCTATTCCGTTGTGAATATATACATCATTGACTGAAAACTTCTGATTTGCCACGCGTAGATTGATTTCCTGCGCGATTGTGAAAGCACATGCCTATAGTGTAGAGCACCACATGCGTAGACAGATGCTTTTGTCACATGCAAACTCTGAAATAGAAAACTACATGTCACGGCATCGGTCGTGGTGCAAAAGGCTCACTTTTTGGTATGGGGATGTGAGGCCATAAGTATCAGTACCGGACGTCTTCGTAGCCAAGACACTTAATAAATATGGTCTTACCGGTGAAACATGGGGAATGCAAAAGCGGGGGGAAAGCAGGCTGGTGAGCAAGCAATTGGCAATTACGGCATCGATTCTAGGAACACTAGAGGAGAGATGTTGGTAGAATTCGCGGAAAAGAATAGGCTCCTAATAATGAATACCTTCTTCGGGAAGCACAGCAACAGGAAGTGGACCTGGAAAAGCCTTAATGGAGAAAGAAGGAATGAAATTGATTTCATACTCTCTGCAGATTCCAGCATAATGCAGGATGTAGAAGTGTTAGGTAAGGTAAAGTTCAGTGACAATAAGTTAGTGAGGTCTATGATTTCTCTCAATTTGAAGAGAGAAAGAATATAATTAGTCAAGAAGAAACAGGCCAACCTAGACGCAGTAAGGGTAAAAGCAGACCAATTCATGCTGGAGCTCGCAAACAAATATGCAAACAGGAAGATGAAGACAACATAGAGGTAACGAATGAAACCGTAACTAGGCTGATCTCAGATGCAGCGATTGAAGTGGGAGGTAAGGTACCAAGGCAACCAGTAGGTAAGTTCTCCCAAATAACAAAGGACCTAATAAAGAAACGGCAAAACATGAAAGTGTCAAACTTTAGAAACCAGATAGAATTAGCTGAACTGTCAAAACTGATAAACATGAAGAAAGTAAGCGATATTCGAAATTAAAACGTGGAAAAGGTTGAGGAAGCCGTAAATTATAGACGCAGCATGAAATCACTGAGAAGAAAACTTTGCATAGGACAAGGCAAGATGCATGCACTGAAACATAAGCAGGGTAATATCATCAGCAATTTCGATGACATAGTAAAGGCAGCGGAAAAATTCTATACTAACCTGTACAGTTTCCACAGCAGCCAAACTACTTTCATTCGAAGTAGCGATGAACAGGATACAGATGCTCCTTCTATAACTAGCGATGAAGTTAGAAGGGCCTTGCAAGACATGACCAGGGGTAAAGAGGCTGGAGAAGACGGAATTACAGTCGATTTAATCAACGATGGAGGATATATAATGCTTGAAAAGCTTGCGGCCCTTTATAACCAATGCCTCACGACTTCAAGTGTACCAGAGAGCTGGAAGAACGCCAACATTATACTAATAAAAAAATGGTGACGTTAAACAATTGCAGAATTATAGACCCATAAGCTTTGCTTTAAGAATTGTATAAAATATTCACCAAGATAATTTCTAATACAATCAGGCCCACACTTAAGCCAGCCGAGAAACAGGCTTGCTTCAGGAAGGGATATTCTACGATGGATCATATCCATGTCATCAATCAGGTAATCGAGAAACCTGCGGAGTTCAATCAAGCTCTCTATATGGCTTTCTTAGATTATAAAAAGGCATTTGATTCAGTAGAGATACCAGCTGTCAGAGGCATTGCGTAATCAAGGAGAACAGGAGGCATACGTGAATATCTTGGCAAATATCTACAAAGATTCCACAGCTACCTTTGTTCTTCACAAGAGTAGAAAGTTACCTATCAGGAAAAAGGTCAGGCAAGGAGACCCAATCTCTCCATTGCTATTCACTGCATGCTTAGAAGCAGTATTCAAGCTCTTGGACTGGGAAGGCTTAGGAGTGACGATCAATGGCGAATATCTCAGCAACCTTCGGTTTGCAGATGACGCTGTCCTATTCAGCAACAAAGGGGATGAATTACAACAAATGATTGAGGACCTTAACCGAGAAAGTGTAAGAATGGGGTTGAATATAATGCAGAAGGCAATGTTTAATAGCCTGGTAAGGGAACAAGAATTCAGGATCGCCAGTCAACCGCTAGAGACTGTAACGGAGTTCGTTTATCTAGTCAGTTATTCACAGGGGAACCTGATCATGAGACAGAAATTTAGAGATGAATAAAATTGGGTTGGAGTGCATACGGCAGGCTTTGCGAAATCCTGACTGGGAGATTACCACTGTCGTTGAAAAGAAAATTGTACAATCATTGCATTCTACCGGTGCTAGCATATGGGTCAGAAACTTGGAGGTTAGCGAAGAAGCTCGAGAACAAGTTAAGGACCGCACAAATGGCGATGGAACTAAAAATGTTAGGCCTAACTTTAAGAGACGGGATAAGAGCGGTGTGGATCAGAGAGCAAACTGGCATAGCCGACATTCTAGTTGACATCAAGAGGAAAAAATGTAGCTGGGTAGGCCATGTAATGCGTAGGATGGATAACGGGTGGACCATTAGAGTTCCAGAATGGATACTAAGAGAAGGGAAGCGCACTAGAGGACGGCAGAAAACAAGATGCGGTGATGAAGTTGGGAAATTTGCAGGCGCAAGTTGGAATCGGCTAGCGCAAGACAGGGGTAATTGGAGATCGCAGGGATCGAGATGCCTTCGTCCTGTAGTGGACAAAAATGTAGGCTTGACCCTTGACACGTAAATGACCTTGACATGCGAGTGTGCTTGCAATCGTTAAATGAATGGCAAGGCACTTTGCATTTACTTGATAATCACGGCATAGCAAGAACATTGAGAATGCACTAACCCACGAAGGGCCTTGCAATTCAGGCGATTCTCGCTGTATAAATGACCTGCATATCAGCACTTTTTATATTATTTCGAACCTTTTTAATTGCCTCTGAAATATTGCTCTGTTCCAACTTTTCAGGGGGAATTATGCAAAAGGCTGAGATTACCCGAATGAGTAATCATAGCGTTCAGGTACCCAAGGTAAATAACCCCTAAATGACTTCTAAGGTCAGCAGTATGCATTTGATATATCCGTCAGCAAAATCTGCTAGAAAGTGCAATAACGTTTCATTTGGTAGTTTTCCAATATTGCCACGGTAGCCCTGTTCAACTGCAACGCGATTGGATGATTTAGAGGAGGTTGGGGGACGCCCATGTTTGTTAGTTGCGCTAGCTTTAAAATTCCTGCTAGGCAGGCATGACCTCACTACTGCTCGGCGTCAATTTCACAACTTGAACGTGCGCCCTGAAGTGAATATTTAAACAGATAGTTAACCAGTCCTAATAATAAGCTACCCTGATATTGCAATCTGTCATGCAATTAATTTCCACCTCTACAGGTAATCCCCGTGAACAGGCGCATGTTTATGGCTTCTTTATAAAAAATGTTTGAACTAAGAAAAAAAACATGGTATCATAATGCTGCGTTACTGCCCCGTTAAATGTAATTTTACAGTGAGCAGGCCACACTTATGCAGTCATATGTAGCATCAATGGCGCCTTTCAACGTCAGCACTATACGTCGCATGCTCCTGACCACGCCTACCCACCACACTCTCGCTGCGTATGGCTATGTCGCTATAATAACCAGAGCGCCAATAAACAAGTTGTATGCTAGGGCAATAGCTGTTAAAGCTACTTTAGTCGATATTGGATACCAGACGACGAATGCGCGAGGTCCATGGGCAGCCGCCACGGGCGATGTCGTGCTCGTTTGGTAGCACTGATAAGAAACAATCAGACGTCTGAGGTCTGGGTGCGGTTCCCGTGATATCGCCACAGCCCACATTTGTGGCGTTTTTCCAAGTATCACCATGTTTACTTGGCAGGAGTCTCCAGTAACGGCAACTTTATTCTCACAGCCAACAAAGAAAGACAAGAAAGAAGGATTCTCCGTTATTCCGTGTATGCAACGTCAATATAGCTCTGATATAATCTAAATATAATGGTAGAAGGGCGCGAGCGGGGTTTTCCTTTTACGCGCCGAATCGGTTAACATGATTATGCCGTTTTGGAACAAAACTTGTTTATTCTAAAACTTCATGTAGCAGCTAGCCCCACAGCAAACTCTGATGAATTTATGCCGGCAGGTTAATTCTGAGGCTGAAGTTGAACCAAAATGTGCAAGACAGCAGTGCCCTATGTTAGTGAACTGCAAGGAACACAGTTTATTCCATTGTCCTGTACTGTCCAGTGTTCCAGAGCATATAATCATAACGTATAATGCTCCGTATATGGACATTTGGCGGTTCCCTGCTGGGATTGTGGTTGCGTGTCAATTTACGAAAACACAACCATCGTGAGCCGAATCTCGGACAAAACAAAATGCGAAATTTTAGAAAATGAATAAATTTTAGGGATACAAGGCAACTGTATGAGCTCTGTTAGTTTTCATCTAATTAACTGCAATTCCTGCGTGGGTATAGATAATCGGTCCATGGCACTGTGATAGGCGATGACATTCTAGAGATGCCCATAACACATGTTTCATTGCTTGAGCTTCTGCTTAGTGCAATGGCTGTATAGATTGACAGGCTCTGTCTATACACTACCGGTTCTTGAGCAATAAAATTTACTTAGTTATTAGAACGATGCCTCTATTATATGTTGTTCCGTTTGCTGTCTTTCATGCACTGTTGCTTGAATGTATTGTTATGACTGGACGCCGGGTCACGAAACTGATGACACACACAGAATTCCAGCGCGAGGGTGCTTCAGCTTTCCGAAGTGGTCTAGTGCATATATTAAGCCAACTCGACGTCGCATTCATAGTAGAACTCGTCTGCGAAACTTACCGGTGTTTATCAAACCGCTGGCAATAGGCGATATTCACCTGAAACCACAATCGCTGCAAGAAGCCCAATCTCACGGTCACACAGATCCAGCTAACTTATACAAGGAGTCGACGTCCGACGACTTCCGTGGGAGCGGCGTCGACCCCTACTTCACGATTGTCTCGCGATTACATCGTATAGGCGGGTGCAAAGGTCGGGTCATCACGATCGCAGCTCTGCGAGAAGATGCGACATTTTGAGGGAAGTTTGGTACGAAGTCTTACTCTGATTCCCTGCCAATTGATGTGAGAATCACTAGTTTTACACCAGTGCCCCCCAAGCACTGTTTCTACAGACGGAAGACACTGCGCGGGTTTTTTGTTGCCTGCGAGCGGAATACCTGCGGAAGGTGCCTGTGCCGAAGTTGTCGGCTCGTCCCGCATGGAATAAACAAAATAGGCTTATCATGACGCAATACCGCCCTGCGCGCCTGTATTCCGCCAAATGATTTCGGCTCCTAAGCGTCGGCGACAGTGAAAGCATCGAGTGAGTTACTGATTGAGCAACTATAGCTGGACGTCATCCACAGCGTTCGAAAGTCCTTGCGGAAGAATGCTCAATAGTCCTTTAGAACTACCATTTGAGAAGAAGAAATTCGGACGCTGCAACGACTTACATGTGCGTGCTGATGACGTCCTGGATCATAGGGTCGTAGGACTGCCCGGTGGCACCGATACGTTCAGCACAGAGGCGCAGAAAGTACCGAAGCCTGCCTGCCTTCGCCAGTTCCGAGGTCACTGCGTTCCATAGAAATAGCCCTATGTCCTGTACCACATAAAGCACGCTGCGTCGAGGCCTAAGTGGATGCCGGCCAATCGTGAATGTCCAGACAAGCGAGAAGCCGTAATCCAGCGACGCGGCCGCCATAATGTCCAGAACCTGCAGTAGAGCGAAACATTCCAATCGACCGTTCACCACAGCTCAAATATTCGAACTAACCTGTGAAACCAAATCCGGCATTGTAAAAAGTATGGATATCCAACGCACATACCGGAATCTATAAGGAGATAAGCTTTCATGAAGCGGGTAAGTGCTGTACAACTGGTCATAATTTGCACTTCGTTTCGCAGCCAGGGATTGTGCCTCTCGAGAAGACGGGAAGGCGCAGAAAGCCTTCTCACTTGACCCACGCAACCGTTCATTGCACTATCTTGAGGATCACCGTACATTACTATGACGTTGTCTCCTGGGTTGGCTCTCTTTGTTGCTGTGCTATCTGGTGGGGATCAGCCCACTTTACGATGCGAGTAAGCAAGCATACGCGTCAAACCAGGGAAAGGAAGCATAGAATGCGTCGCTTAACAAGGGAGCTATGCGCTTGAAGGCCTGTATTTGATGCAGTGTGAATATTTAAGTGCCATTTGTTGTTTGATTGCCTAATCCCGTAGAGAATAGGGCTGAATACCGGCACATATGTACTACATATCTTCCTATGCATAAGACGACGTGTTATGCGAGTGCTTCCTGTGTTTTAGCTGTTCAGCAAGATGACGGCGCTGGGGGCGGCCACGAAGCAAAGTCCGGGTGGACTGTGAGCATGTCGCTATGAGGGATGCCGTATTGGTGGGCTCTGGAATACATTTTCACCACTGGGGTTCTTTAGTGGGTACCCAAAGCACGGTTCGGGAGCATATTATGCATTCTGTCCCATCTCTTCGGAACGCGGCCTGTGCGGGCAATCTCATGCACTCAGTCCCCACCCACGGCAGATAGGGCTTGAGAGATGTGACGTGTTTTGTTGCGATGATCTGGCGTTTATATGGACAATCTGGCGTTTATATGGAGCAGTTATATGGACACTTCAACCGGATTTCTGCCATCGCCGTCGCCGTGAGGTTCCGTATAGATAAAATCATCGCCGCGCGCCGTATGCCCGAGCGGAAGCGTGCGGGGGACGCGCGCTATCACGGAGAGCGAAGGCACGGCGGAAAGCAAACGCTACCGTCTCGCGAAAGGCCGTGGGGTATGGGAGGGAGGGAGGCGGGGCGACGCTGCGCTGCGGCACCAAAGGCCTATCTTGCAACCACGCGCAAGGGGAACTTCCCACTCAATCTCCCACGCGCAAGCAAGGAAGCGGGAAGGGAGCGCCGGAGGGAGCGAGGGGGGGGGGGGCGCACTTCTACTCTGCTAACAACCGCGCTCGTCGTTCGCCCACACCGTCTCTTATCTCCACACGGATCTGACCTTTGTATGCGCTGTGCATTCGCCCCTCAGTTTCCGTTGAAGCGATAGACCGCACGTACCTTCGCCCGCTGCAGCGTATGCTCTTGCTGCCAGCGTTTCGACAGTCGTTGTCTGCAGTCATTCAGTGTGATCTATTCATGTTTGCTTGTGCGCGCTCACACCACGCTTGTTCATTCAGTTAGTAATAGTCGGGCCACATTTTCCAACGCACGCTACACATGCAATGCTGCCCGGATCGGCAGTGCAGCGCTACAGGTGTGTCCCTTCGCACGCGCTGCCCACGGGAAGCGCGTCTCATCAACACCACCGTTTCACAGGCGCCTTCTCGTGGTCATCGAGTCTCTCTTCATGTCGGTCTACTTACGCCGCAGCACACCTGCTTACTTAATCAGCTCATGTTTACTACAATTCATATTGCTACCAAAGCCGCTCACCTTACTTCGTATGACATTGCTGTGTTGCTATCGCATTCATTGCTTCGCCCTTAGGGTGAAACTGTGACATTTTTGTTGAGCGTAATGTGGTATCCCGATGCTGCCTGTGCGCACATCGTACTGTGTAATTTAATATACTTAATTCGCCTAAACCTTATACACCTTTCACTTAACTAATTGTACATGCATGATATTAGCAATGACGAAATGAAGTGCTCCGCATAATTTTGAACCCCTTCGAATTCATATACGTAAACTCAGTACATGACGAGCATTCTTGCATTGCACCTGCCTCCTTTTTAAGCGTTGCATGGGACTTTGAGAACATGCAGCGATTTCGCTCGCCACAAGCAGCATCGTAGAAGCGCCTGTGAAGTAGCATCATTTATTTTATTACCTCTTACAGGTATACGCACGCCCCTGCCAAATATTATACGGAGCATGCATTCTTCAGTAAAGAAAATTTTCTTCTCCGCCGATGGGTTTAACTTTGGCAAATCGGTTCATGAAATGGAGAAATCGTCATCCATCCGAATGTCGTACGAAGGCTACAGCGGAAACCCGTACGGGTTTCTCAGAAAGAATACTTCGCAGTGGAGGGAAAAAAATTCACCATCCGAGAAAATGGGGGTAAGCGAAGCTTGTCGTGTGCGTATCTGACCTTCGTCAGCATAACGTAAAGTTCACGACATGTCACGGTAATAAAACAAACGTTTATTAAATGTATGCATCGAGGGAAGGAAACGTACTACGCAACTGAAGGAAAACTTGAATGAAAGGGAACGAAACGTAGTAGGAAAGGGAAGGGAAATGAGTAGGTCAAGTACACACACGAGAACCTTTGCTTACCCCCATTTTCTCAATAGAGGAAGGGCTGGTGATTTTCTTTCTCTCTCTCTCTTTCTTTCTCTCTTTCGTCCTCTTTCTCTCTGTCTTTATTACTCTTTTTCCTTTTATCTTTCTTTCTTTCTGTCTCTTTCTTTCTCTTTCTCTCCCCTCTCTCTTTCTCTTTCTTCTTGTCCCTGGTATGTGCCATAGAGCTTGGACCCTTTCTGCACTATCGCCAGGATCGGCCCACTTTTCGGCGTGACACGACCACCACTGCTGAAACTTGTGAGCCTATAAAGCTTCGCTTAAAATTTGTCCTGGTCCAGGAATCCTTAGTAGCTTCGTGTTACATTCTTTCATTTCACGAATGTAACTAAATTGAGGTAGTCTAAACTTGTCTTTGCGAGATTTGCCGCACACTTGTCAGTTTGAGTTTGTGCGTCTTGATAAAGAATAAACTAGGTTTTTTTTTTTCAGTGAGCCTGTGGTCCGAATGTTCATGCTCACAGGTACATGTGCTTGTTTGTTTCCATGTTCGCATGCAATAAACCGTACATTGTACACATATCATACCTTAGGTGGTATACATCTGCCGCTGAAAGTTCTACAAAACTACGATCAATGAGGACACTGGTCCCGGAAGATACCGTAAGTAGCAAAAGTTAACATCCCGACGCGGGCCTATGGCACTTGCGTTAGGCGTAAAAGCCAGAAGCGTTACGCACTTTCTACAAACCAGGGGGGGGGGGAGGCATTCTGTATGTATCCACCTAGTGGACGTGCCCATTTCGTCTGCTGCTGAAGTGCTGATTGGCTGGGGGCACCTGTCTCCTTCTGACGCGTACCCAAGCTCATCACTCATAACCTTAGCAGCAGACAAAATGACAATGTCCACTAGGATGGCACTACATAATACACCCCCCCCCCCCCCCCCGGCGTCACCCTCGTATGATGAAGGGAAAGAATAGCCGAGGGACAAACTCGGTCCCTGTATTACTTTGGGACGTCGGACCTCGTCAGGACCCATTCGTACGGAAGTATTCAGTCACCATGTCACTTGGGCAGACACGGCTGAGAATTAAACCCACGACCTCTTGCCCTGAAGCGAAAGGTCATAGCCAAAAACACCAATAAACGCTTCGCTGTAAAAGGCGTAAGCAAAACAAGTGCTCCGAAAACAGCACGTCTTCATTTTTATCTGGAAGCTGTTCTTCGAACCCGTGTCGTATCATCGTGAATCATCATCATGAGCCTATTTTCATGTCCACTGCAGGACGAAATTTCATGAGCGAATCATAGTGAATACCACATCTTGGTATCAAGTGAATCGAGCTCTCGTGCGTCATGAACTTTGTGCCGCTGAAACTCATCGGTAAGGTTATAGAGTTGGTGCGGACAACGAAAAGATGTACACAATGGCCGAATCGGGTATCAGGCAAAGTCATGTCTGCCTTTCCCGGCATGATGGCGCATTAAGCGACAGACGGACATTCCAAGTGCTGCCTAATCGTTCGCCATACCTCGAAGGCGCTTGAGTGAGAGCGCGTCGGCCATGTGAGTCCAAGGAGACGTAAGAAATCGCCAATGGACTCCTCGTTGTTAACTTCTGCGTGGCAGCTGCACAGGAAAATGTCAACAATACAATTTTTCTTTAAATCCTCAACGAGCAGGAACATTCACTAAAGCGAAGAATGTTCTTTTCGTTTTCTGACACCGTTATAAGATATCCAAGTTTGAAATACAACCGTTCACTTGGCACAAACTGGCACGTGAGGTATACTATTGATAAAATGGGTCGCATTCGCCGCAATGCAGTCTTATGACTGGGAAAGTTTGTGGTCAACGGGTAGTTAGGGGACAAGTAAAGTTTCTGTGGAGCTTGCTTCCTTATTTGCATTCTAAAAGCATGTACTCAGCAAAAGGGTACACAAACGTCACGAGGCTAACCAATTGAACGCAGTTGTTTGAAAACCGGAGATGACAGCGCTGAGCAAATTAAAATTTAGAAAGAAAGGCTTTTTATTTTCGCTGGCGATAAAGTGCCCATAAGGCAAGAGTCAATTTTTATTGAACGTTTAGTGCGCGTCATTGACACAATTTATATATAAACTTGCGTCAGTGTCACACTGAGTGCAAAAATGACAGCGAGTCATACAATGTGCGCAATATTATATTTCATCATGGTGTGCAGTACTTCCAAAGTTTCTTTCTCGCACCAGTGAGCTGAATTGTTATTCTGGCTTCTCGCGACATGAAAAGGCTACAGTTACGGCCTTAAGCCGAAGCATTGATTGTGATAGCAAATTACTAGACAGCTATACAAAGTAAATATATTAGTTTTATCGACCGCATAAGCATGTAAACATTCACTTAGAAATTAAATAGCAAGCATGGTGTCACGCGCGCACGAGCAAACATGAACGCACCTCACTCGATGACCGCGCACACTCGCTGTCAAAACGCTGGAGGGAAGAACGCCCCCATCCTCCCTCCTCTCCCCCCGTAGCCTTCTGCACGACGGTAGACGCCGCGCTTCCTCCCCGCTTTCCTTCCTTGCGCGCGCCAAGATGGTTCACCATCGTCGGCTCACCCTCGCACGCTTGCACTCGCACATGCAGCATACGGCCCGCAGCGATGTTATCGCCCTTGAGCTTTATATGGAACATCACTGAAACGTACACCCTGACGGCGCCCGTTCATTCATATCAGTGCATATCAGTTTTTATATGGACCTGTGCAGCGTCCATATAATCGCTATTGCAATAATATATAATTTAACCTACCCCTACAATAAAAAAATTGGAACTGTCCTGACAGGAACAGTCCTGACAGCATTCATATTCCCTCAGAAACAAGTCAGTCGCATACACTCGTCTCTATATGGACATTTTTGGCCTCTTCTCAGAACAGAATTCGCTGTTGACTTCAACGTCGGATTTCTTAACGAGATTTTTAGTATCATGTTTTGACAAGAATTTTATGAACCAAACTTGGTGTCAACTCGCAGTTTTCGACGTACTATACAAGGGGCAACCGCAAGCGGGTGATGTTTCGGGACCAGGGACTTGGAAGGTTCCGGTCGCTGACGGCTGGTCTTTCTCCACCACTCACTGTGTCTACACGCGCCCATACTCGTATTTTTGACAAAGTATCTCATCATGGTGCAACCTGGAGTCAAAGCTCCCGCAGCGTCTCACCGGCAGAGATGAAGCCAGTGCTCGCCCCTACTTGCCCTATGAAATAAACCTTGTCGGATGCAGAGCGCTCAGTCATGAGCTTTCTTCGATCTTGTAATGAAACTTTTAGGCATATTAGAAACTAAGAGATACTTCTTTCCGACGAAAGTATTACGTTCGGCTGAGTGTTGAGGACGACCTCTAATAAAATTTTGCAGGACGCCCAGGCTTCATCCTAAAAACCGCCACACTATTACGTCCGCCGGTATCTGTAGGTCTAAATTAGCCATCTTAAGCTCGTGAGGAAAGCGCTTCTGTTTCTTCCCTGGAGGTTATTCTTTTATTGTGCCCTCCTTTGATGACGGTGGTCTGGCTTCACTTTTAGGGTATCATTTCGACTCGAGAAATCTAAAGAAGAAAAAATCCTTGGTAAAAAACCAAGTACGCATCCACCTATACTGCATGATACCGAGCACGTACCAACGCTGACAACGTCCCCACAAGACTGCTTCGAAAAAAAGACCCTGTAGCGCACTCATTCACTATTACTCCCAAAAGCAGTTACAAGACTCCGACTCATCGATAACTTAAATTGCAATGTAATCATGAGAAGAGCCCCTCGTCCTCCTGAAGAACTGAAATACTCCAGTACAAACCGAAGGACTTCCGGAAACTGCTGCGCGACGCTAAGATATTGTTCAGGAGGCTGAAGAAGTATGTAGCTTGCATTGAGCAGCAGTTGCGCGCTGTCGGCACAGCCATAAACTGGAAAGCTTCCTGATTGTCTATGCCTTCTAAAGCCCGTTTCACATGGTGCGATTTTGCAGTGCGTTTTTCGCAGCTGCGATTTCCGCAGATGCGAAATTCGCAATCCCGTTTCACATGGGTCTACGGCAGCTGCGTTTTTCGCATACTCGTTAAGCATTTTGACTGGCGATGACGTATGAGCGAGCCGCCTCCTATTGGTCGTCTGTTTCCACCGCTACAGTGGCTACCACCGCATCTGCGTTTTTCGCAGAGAAGTTCAGCATGCCGAACATCGAAAAAACGCACGCACGAAGTGTCCGGCGGCCTATTTACCGCAGCTGCGAATTCGCACGTGCGAATTCGCAGACAAAATCGCACCATGTGAAACGGGCTTTAGACACTGTTTCGACTCGAAAAATCTAAAGAAGAAAAGATCCTTGGTAAGAAACCAAGTACGCATCCACCTATACTGCATGATACCGAGCACATACCAACGCTGACAACGTCCCCGCAAGAAAATGGGTCGCATTCGCCGCAATGCAGTCTTATGACTGGGAAAGTTTGTGGTCAACGGGTAGTTAGGGGACAAGTAAAATTTATGTGGGGCTTGCTTCCTTATTTGCATTCTAAAAGCATGTACTCAGCTAACGGTCCAGGCGCATAGTTCTTTTGGCCTAATTTGCCGAACCACTTTGCAGTGAACTGCAGGACACGCTGGTTAAGAGTTCACCACTGCCAGTTTATGGCTGTACCGACAGCGCGCAACTGCTGCTCAATGCAAGCTACATACTTCTTCAGACTCCTGAACAATATCTTAGCATCGCATTCCCTCGAGCAAATTGCCCGTTTAACTTGCAGAGTTTCGGAAGTGCTATTACAGGGACAAAGACTGCGCTCTTCCAACTCTCACAGACGCTGTCTTGGGGACAGCCTCCACGTGGAAGAAGCACTCTGAGATGGTACCACCGTTCCATCCAGGCATGAAACGCAGTGCAGTGGCAACGGTCCAGGCGCATAGTTCGTTTGGCCTAATTTGCCGAACCACTTTGCAGTGAACTACAGGACACGCTGGTTAAGAGTTCACCACTGCCCCAGTCTCCCTAATCGAACCGAACAAGTTTACCGTTGGCTTCGATGACTGATTCCCACTGCGAGATTTGGAAATTATGTTTCGAGAGCTCGTTCAATGCACTGGACCTAAATCTCAGGTAGGTACTTTGAACATCTCGAAC
This sequence comes from Dermacentor silvarum, assembly GCF_013339745.2. Classification (NCBI taxonomy): domain Eukaryota; kingdom Metazoa; phylum Arthropoda; class Arachnida; order Ixodida; family Ixodidae; genus Dermacentor; species Dermacentor silvarum. The sequence goes on from NC_051155.1 coordinate 122,054,403, forward strand.
TCCCTTATATAAAAATCAAGGTTTTATTGTTCTCGGAAGGGGCGTCTGTTGGGCTAGTTGAACTAACAGTTACTTTCAGATATAGCGCAAAAAGTACACATACACGCGAAGAAGACACGAGAGACGCGGAAGATCCAAGCGCTCGTCCGCGTCTGTCGTGCCTTCATCGTGTGTGTGTGTACTTATTTACGCTATATCCTAAACAAACTATTGTTCTCGTTTTGCTTGAAACAACATAAATTATAGAAGTTCACAAGGTTGACAGGAATGCCCTACCCGATTTCTTACTCGTTTCTGACATACAAGAAGAAAAGTTCTTACACGTTTTAAGAAATTGCAGTTTCTCAAAAGGGCGAAGCATTAAAGGCGATAGCAAGGTTAAGTCACGGCCGTGGTTAAGCGTTGTTCTGAATGTTTTACAGAGTAAGCTGTTATGAGCCAATTCTAATAGCCGTTTCGGTTCGCGTTGTTGTCCGCCGCTGCCGCGTAACCACTATCGCCCGAAATACGCAAAAAGAACCCCCGGTCTCCGCCGGGATCGAACCCAAGCCCGCTGCGTGGGAGTCGGATACTTTACCACTGAGCCACGCAAGCGCTTGCTATCAGCGTCAGAAAAAGGCCCTAAAAACGCGCCCTAGGCAGGCGCGCAGGCGCAAACGACCCGAGCCTCCGCCAGTATGGTGGAGCCATCTAGTTAAGGCGCCTGCAAAAGCCGCATGCACAGCCGCAGACGACGAGATGCGATTCAGACGATGCGCGCAATAAACGCGATCCCTATGGGAGATGTGAGCCACGTATTCTCGGTACCTCTTCGGTACACGTTATATCGTCTGCTCGCAAGGTACGAACCGCTGCTGAAGAAGCGAATCGTAGAGCTACGTGCGCGGCTACAACCAAGCATCATCTGACTCAGCAGACTGCTGGGCAGAGAGCATTACAAACCACACCTCGCCGTCGACGCCGGGCGGACAGTTGAGATCGCTCTCGTCAAAAAGAGGCGAAGAAACTTCCGCGAACACCCTGTTGTGCGTGGTGCTAAAATTGCTACTCTTAAGCCGCTCCACCAGCTTACGCTGTGACTGTGCTGCGTGAGCCGCGCAGGCCTGTGACTTGTTGAGTGGTGCTCTAACCATACGTGGGGGCGACCTATTCAAGCCACGCAGCGCGCGAGCTTTAGCAGGCGGCACACAGCGCTGGCATAATCAGAATGTTGAAGACAGCCGCGTCTCACAGGTCACAGTGGTTTGATTGAATGAAACTTGGTTTATTAAGTGAAAAAGAAAAGGAAGAGTGCTCACAGAGAGCAACGCAGGGGCTCACGTTGGTCGCACATAAACTCGCACATAGCGTCCGTCGAACACGTACATGGTCCTTTTGCGCTCACACTCGCACAGCCTCGTCGTCGCACTATCGAACGCGCACTCTCACTGTCCCAGAATCCCACAACACAATAGACGCGTCTCGGCCGCAGATCGCGGTGTACAAGGTAGGGGGCGCCAGCAAGCAGCTTGTGAAATAGCTAACAAGAAGTACCGCCAGCGGCATCGCAGGCGTCTCCTCATCTCGGTAGCGCACTCGAATAGATCTAAGAAAAGCAATCGCCGTTTGTAGCTCTAATGAAACACCTTGCCTGAACCTTACTATAACTTCCACTCAGACGACTGCATTCGGACGGGTTCAAAGCAGCAACGCTTCTGTTTGTGCACACAATGCTCATGGAAGTAGCAGAAGGCGGAAAGCTGCCCTGGCTAAGCTGCAGAGCCGCTTGGCATCTTCGTTTTACCAGGGCAGACCCTGTCCGGTCTCTGGAAACCTTAGCCCCCAACCACAAGCAACAAGTTTCCGATGAACTTTCGGGGGTCGACTACAATACGACCCTGCGGCTGACGCTCACTCAAGGCAAACGTCTTCCCAGGCCAGATGACAGCTCCGACGCCGAAAATCTGTCGAAAATTTTAGAGAACGCTTAATCTTCGCCTTTAAGAGTGGAACGCGGTAGCATTCAAAGATGCTGGCTGCTTATCAGGCTTCCCGGCAACTGCAGCGTTTTTGTCCAACTTAGCCTCCGCGGGCGGCTGCCAAGGAGGCGAGCGCCATCTGGATGTTGTTCTTGCAAGGAAGAAACCGCGGGCTCGCCGCTCTATTAATTGTAGAAATGCTTGAAAGGGGGTTTGTGTTTGAGTTTCGGCGTAAGAGAATTATGTTTTACCGTATGTTCAAATTACACTCCGGCGCTATCCCGCCTTTAAGTTGTGGTCAAGTCGTACTTTGCGATTTTTCGGGCGGATTTTACTTTGAGAAATTCAATTTTGTTCACTAAAGCATTGCGCCACTCGGAGGTCCTGCACGGTCGGGGTGGTTCGGGATGATTATTTCCGCCAACGACACCGGCGCGCCCTCGTGGATCCCGATGCCGGATTTGTCTGCGACACGGGGCCCTTAACACTATCGCGTTAAAATTTGTTTCTTCTGGTTGGGCGTCTTAAGCCCGAAGCGCGCATCAAACATCACAGCACGGCGGCGATGACGGCGACGACAGCGACGGCGAAAACGCTCCTCGAATGTGCGTGTAGTTACTATCGTAATTAAAGTTGGTAATCAACGGCGCATCTTCCATACGGTCCCAATTTACCAGCGTCATCAGTCTCGAGGTACTCTAGGAGCTGAGATGCACAAATGCCAATAATTAGCTGTAGAGGGAGAGAACATTATAAAACCGACTGGAGGGTTCTTCGCGTCAAATGGAGGGGGGCCGTGGCATCGTTCGATGCGCCTTACCTGAGGTACAGTATGGCCAACTTGTCGCGGCTGGTCTGATGGTGCATCGGACTCATGGAGACGCCTGTCACTACTTCATGCATCAGTTCATTGTCCCGGAAGTTCCTGTACTTGTAGGTGGCATACCCGTACTTCACCTTTCCAAGGACCCATTGTCCACAGACGTGCTGGTAGAAGTTGTTGCACGGGTTCGCGCTGGGATCCATGGCGAGGACCATGTCGCGCTCTAGCGACAGGCACTCGCTGCCCTTGCAGGGTACCAGGATCACGCGCAACCCGATGGGCACGGCGATGCACACGGTAGCCGCGATCAGACCCACGGAGACCACGAACGCTACGTGGTCAGGTCGCAGCACACGGGCGTCCTCCAGCGGTGGCGACGGCGCACCTATACCGTGCTCTCTTCGTGGTGTCATAAACCACACCTCCGTTACTTGCTACTTCCTTCTCCGTGGTTAATCTCGTAGTGTCGACACCGAAAGGACAATCTTCAACGCGAACGTTCTAAACAGCGCGTGACTGGAGTACTGCGTGCCCACGAGCGCGTGATCTATTGAGGAAATAGCGATGACGATATGGTGGCAGTGGTTGCGACATGGGGAAGGTTGATTTTGCCCCTCTGCCCTTGACAAGTGCTACATAACCTCTATAAGTAAATTTGCCACACAGCGACAGCCAGGTAATATCATATATACAAACTGCACTAATAATTTTGCGAAACGAAAGCCTATGCGAAAGCAAACAAAAACAATTCAAATTCATACGGACTTCTGAGAAACGAACAGAGATTTAACACATGCACGTCTTGTTCATCACGGCGAGAGAAGTATAACTGCCACGGCATAACAGATTCGGCACCTCTAGAAGCATAGCCTACGAAAAAGCGAAATGAACCTGTCGAACTCGTAGACTGATAGGAGTTAAAATCAGTATACGAGCTGAGAAGGCTGGTGCTATTGTGGATGGTGGCTTAATACTTGCCTTCTTCCCATGTTCCCGGTGTTGGAGGTCACGTGATGTGCGCAGTTTCGGAGATGCCGCCCAATTGCAGTGGTGAAAGGTTGAGTAGCACGGATATTTTCATTTTGGGACAAAGACATGCACTCCTTGTTGCAGGTGCTCCGTGTCACTCCCGAAATGTGAACATGAGTGCTTTCGAACATCACCACGCCAGTTGAGTTAGTAATCTAATGTGTACTACAGTTTATTGGGCCCGTAAATCTGAGCCTTAATTTATGTAATATTATAATTATTTTCTGTCCCCGCTAAGACCGCCTGGCGAAACTGTGTCATTTTCCTCCTTTTAATGCAATTGGCATTCGTTGGTTCCTTCAGCCGTTTGTGTGTATCTATCTATCTATCTATCTATCTATCTATCTATCTATCTATCTATCTATCTATCTATCTATCTATTTATCTATCTATCTATCTATCTATCTACGCAAGAAGAGTTGCAAATAGCTACCGAACTCCCCTTCTTGCTTATTTTTCCCTTATACATGGTATGTAACAGGTTTCCACGGTTTCTTTTTTGAACTACAAGAGGCAATTTGTTTATGTTTCTTGAAATTTAGAGGCAGGTTATAGGTAATAGGTAAACAAAGTTTGAAGTGTGCGCACCAGTTACAGGCCTTAGCAGTAACTTACGTATGCAGGCTATCCGGAGGGTTAACAACGCAGAATTGAATTTGCTGCCCCGGCGGAACTGTAAGCTCCAACTAGATCACATCAAGCGAAATTGCATGGGGGGATAATTTTGACTAATAATCTCGTAAAGTAAAATGCGTGTGTATTATATATTGGATTTGTAAAACTTCCTTACCAAGTGCCCGGATATGTTACCTGCAGCGAGATTGCTAATGGACCAGTCATACAGCAGCAACGTTTTAAAGTGTGTGACTTACTTGCAGACAGCAGAAATTTTTATTTCAACAGCTAGGGGGAAAATGCAGCCAGTTCCATGAAGTGAAATCTGTTGAAACAGCGGAGCTGTGGTCGTTCTGTTTCTGCGATTGTCGCGTATGTCGACTCAATTATGCAACGAAACGCGCAACGATGCATGGCTGAAAGAGTTTTAGCATTTTAGCCGCGTTGCGTTAGTTGCTCTTGGTTTAGAGGAGAAGCATAGTTTGAGAACTGGGTCAAACGCAGAAAGCGTTGGGTCGAGCGCTCGTGACACCACAGTGGGGAAAATAAAAAGATGCTTGAAAGCAACAAAGAAGAAAAGCGTTTCTTGCAAGTGAAAATGAAGAGAATGCATTTTTGAGCAAGAAGAGTGAACAATAAAACGTAATCGTTTTGTTAGTACTACAAATCAAGCAAACTATTTTAGGTCAAGCAAAGAGAATCGCTGCCAAGTGCTCTTAAATGGTGTTCCTTTTTTTTGTGTGTGATGCACTTCACAACCGCGAGTTCACCTGTGTAAAATCGCAATAATCAGTCGAAGGATAGCAAGTTTGCTCTGCGATCATCTGCTGTACGCTAATTTGAGTTGGTCTGACATCGAAGATCTATTTCTACCGTTGCCAGAAGTGATTTACCGACGACATGGCCGACGGCAGTATACGTCTCGCAAATGTTGAGTATTGACCGCAGCGAAAATGTTTTCTTCGTACCCTCAGCAAGATTTTTCGCAACTTGTGGCCAACTACCTGAAAATGGTTCGTTGCGAGCCCTTCACGCAATATACAGATGTAATCTTCTGCTGTGTAGTGCGAAAGCGCGTACTTAGCTCTCGGGGCAGTCATGCTTACCGCCTGAGAGATAACGGCTTTGGATGGCTGCGGCTCGTACGGCTCTCCTGGCTATCTCGCGATTTCTCGTCACCGGCTAGGGTGACCCAAGATGGCTTGGGCGCCCATGCTGGTTTTCGATCTTTGGGTCTTGGGTTAACGCGAACGCAAGAACCCAAAACTAGCTTGGGTTCTGCGCATGCGCACTTACGGCCGCAATTCTCTTGGGGTCCCCAAGCCGCTTGGGCCCCCAATTCTAAAAATATCTATTGTCGCGTTAAGTCCCAACCAGACATACGCGTTGGAAAGCGACCGCGCGTATACGGCGTCAGGCACGGGGACTGCGTCGCGTGTGGACGCGTTGCGGCGTGGACACCTACCGCTCCCAGAATTCTTGCGCCCGCGCCGGAAGTTGCCACCTCGTCGCCCGCGCGGCGCTCCTCACGTGACCACAGAACGCCTATGACGTGACTACGGCGAACCAGCGTGACTTCCGGAACGACTCTGCGCGCGGCGTGCAGGCAAGCCCGGGCATGCAAGCTGCGTGCTTTGTGTTCGTCGTTCCGCGCGTTTTGTAGGTGAACATGGCAGCCGCGACGAAACGCGCAGGGACGCGCGGCAACTCGTGCATCGTTTGGGTGCGCACCCTCTTCCTCTATCGGACGCGACGTGACGTTGAGTGAGCGCGGCGCGTGCGGACGCTTTCCAACGCGTACGTCTGGTGGGGGCTTTACGACGCTGCGACGGCGTTGCGTCGCAACGCGCTAGGATGGGACACCGACACGTCCCACGCCCCGCAACGCGCTAGGAATGCCGTCGTCCGTGGACGCCGACGCGTCCCATCCCCCGCACGAAGCGCCGTTCGGGCCAGCCAAGCAGGCCGCGAAAGCACAGCTTCCTTGTTAAACCGTCTTGACGGAGTGGAAGGCGCGGTGATTTTATTGAGATAGCAATTATATGGACACTCTAAGCGAAATTCCGCCATCGTCGTCGCTGTGAAGTTCCGTATGAAGTCCATGGGCGATAAAATCGTCGCCGCGCGCCATACGCTGTATGTGTGAGTACAGCTCCTACGTAACGGCGACCGTCATCGACGGCGCACGCTCGACTAAGAACAGCTCAGCTCCGCCATTAAAACCAGCTTGGGTTGTGGTTCTGCAAGGTCACACAAGCCTGCAGTATTTTTCAGTAGACCAAAACCTTGAAACACATCAGAAAACTTCTTTGCTGGTTCGTGCCGGTCACTTGTGGCTACTGTGGGCACTCACATGATTAGAACTAGCTCCTCAGCCACTCAACCACTCAGTGTAGACGGCACATTGTGACTCATCACAAAGATGCCAAATGTTTTTCCGCAGTTTTCAACTTGCAGTTTTAACTCGATGAAATCACGGGCTTGCTTTATGTGGCAGAAAAAAAAATGTCACAGTTTCGCCCTAAGGGCGAAGCAATGAATGCGATAGCAACACAGCAATGTCATACGAAGTAAGGTGAGCGGCTTTGGTAGCAATATGAATTGTAGTAAACATGAGCTGATTAAGTAAGCAGGTGTGCTGCGGCGTAAGTAGACCGACATGAAGAGAGACTCGATGACCACGAGAAGGCGCGTGTGAAACGGTGGTGTTGATGAGAAGCGCTTCCCGTGGGCAGCGCGTGCGAAGGGACACACCTGTAGCGCTGCACTGCCGATCCGGGCAGCATTGCATGTGTAGCGTGCGTTGGAAAATGTGACCCGACTATTACTAACTGAATGAACAAGCGTGGTGTGAGCGCGCACAAACAAACACGAATAGATCACACTGAATGACTGCAGACAACGACTGTCAAAATGCTGGCAGCAAGCATACGCCGCAGCGGCGGAAGGTACGTGCGGTATATCGCTTCAACGGAAACTGAGCGGCGAATGCACGGCGCATAAAGGTCAGAGCCGTGTGGAGATAAGAGACGGTGCGGACGAGCGACGAGCGCGGTTGTTGGCGGAGTAGAAGTGCCCCCCCCCCCCCTTCCCGCTCTTTCCGGCGCTGGCTTCCTGCTTCCTTGCTTGCGCGTGGGAGATTGAGTGCGTTCGCTCTCCGTGATAGCGCGCGTCCCCGCACGCTTCCGCTCGGGCATACGGCGCGCGGCGAAGATTTTATCTATAGGGAACCTCACGGCGACGGCGACGGCGACGACGACGACGACGACGACAACGGCGACGCCGACGGCAGAAATTCGGTTGAAGTGTCCATTTAATTGCTATCGCAATAAAAGTGTTGTGGACGAAGCTGCACTTTTGTGAAGGCTTGCTGTCGTGCGCCCCTAGTGTCCCTGTTAATTCAATACACCAGTCAGCTCCCGTGTCCAGCTTGCAGTTCAGCACTGTTCCTTCTACTAACACGTGTGCAGACGAGGCATCCTTGGCACAAAACGGCGCAACTGTCAGGACAGGACGAGAAATCTGTCTTCGTCGTATGCCGCCTAAAGCTCCTATATTTGCCTGTCTCTTTTGCCACTGAGCATTGACCATGCTGTGCATCTACGCTTGCGGCAATTCGTATATTGACTGGTGCACGTGTTGCACTAGCGACACAACGGGACTTTCGTACTACTGCGTCCAGCGCAGTCTTCGAGAACGGTGAGGTGAACAGGACTTTAAGCGAAGCTCGCGTCAGTCGTATATAAGCTATATATCATGTTATTATGGGAACTTTTTTTACGCGAATTGAGGTGGCATCCTGCATTCCTACACAATTTTGACGTGGACGCCGCACAGCGTCCGCAAAAAAAAAAAAAAAAAAAAAAGGGGGGGGGGGGAGTACATGCGAATGAACTATTGCTATAGCGTTTCCTTTCAACTTTTTTTTTTGTTCTTTCAGGCAATGTTTATTCTTGTGCGATATGCATTAACAGGGACACTAGGGGCGCACGACAGCAAGCCTTCACAAAAGCGCAGCATTGTCCACAACACTTTTTTTTCTACCACATAAAGCAACCCCGTGATTTCATCGAGTTAAAACTGCAAGTTGAAAACTGCGAAAATACATTTGGCATTATTGTGATGAGTCACAATGTGCCGTCTACACTGAGTGGTTGAGTGGCTGAGGAGCTAGTTCTAATCATGCGAGTGCCCACAGTAGCCACAAGGGACCGGCACGAACCAGCAAAGAAGTTTTCTGATGTGTTTTAAGGTTTTGGCCGACTGAAAAAGACTGCAGGTTTGTGTGACCTTGCAGAATCACAACCCAAGCTGGTTTTAATAGCGGAGCTGAGCTGTTCTGAGCACAGCGTCGAGCGTGCGTGCGTACGCGTGATGATCGCACTGCATGCTCAATCTATGCCGAATCACATAGTTTATTTCTGGATGTTGTGAATAGTGTGTTGTTTAATTAAGCGTCTAGTTGTACGTCAGGGAGTAGCTCATGCCACTCTTCAAGATTTGTCGCTTGTCATCCTTGTGTGATAAATATTAGGCTTAAAATGCAGCCTTTTAATTGTTTGATATATTCACACATTTTGCTATTCTAGTATGGCATTTACAAAGAAAAGAATTCGTGATAATTGGTAGCGACCGTGACATTATGCACGTTTAAAGATTGCTGAATTCACATGCTTATAGGCGTCATGAAATATTCATCTTCTAGTTTCTACAAACTTCGTACGGGTGCCGAGCAAAGTCAACGCGAAGGAATGTTGAAAGCTGGGATGGAGTCTTCCAGGCGTCGCCCCGCGTGTTGCACACACTGGCAACGCCACTGCCTCAGATCTGTATGACTGCTTAACTGTATAATATTCTCACGAGCGGCGATCCTGTGGTCGGTGCTTGGACGATGACGACGACGACGGCATGGCTTTCTGGTGCACGCGCTCTCCTGAACGATTGCTGTAGTGTTGTGCGCCTTGCCTTGTAAATATATCCATTGTATATATATTCTCCCCGTAACATCTTTGGTGGAGGGGCGCGGTACGCTCGCTACAACACCGGGAACTGGATCTTCGCAGCGGACGGCGCGTTGCTGCCGCCACAATGACCGACCAAGCGACCCAGTGTGAGCAAGGCCCGTCACTGGTCATTCTCTTGCACACTCGTGACCCCGGGACATTCAACGGCACAAGCGGCGTTGACGTCGATGAATGGCTGGCAATGTTCTGGTTGATGGTGTGGAAGTTACCGCTCTTGTTGATACCGGCGCACAAATTTCTGTAATGAGCTCGAGCCTCCGGCGCCGCCTCCAGAAGTCCTGACGCCCGCGACTTCACTTACCGTCCGAGTAGCCGATGGGAGTACACCTGCCGTACTTGGAATATGCACTGCACGCATCACCATTTATGGTCACCACACATTTTTGCTGTTCGAGAACAGTGCCCCGATGACCTGATCTTTGGCATCGACTTTCTGTCCACACACGCTGCCCTTATCGACTGCTCCGCGGGCCTTCTCCGGCTAGAACTTCCTTCGTGCTCCGACAACGTCGATGCCGGCCTACCCCGCCTACGCTCCGTCGAGTTTCTTCGACTGCCTCCGCAAGCCGCAATATACATCCAGCATTCAGCCTTTCCGCCCCTACCCGACGGCGACTACGTTGCCTGCCCTATTCATGAGGTCGTCATGATACGCAACGTCGCGCTCCCCTATACGGTGGTGATAGTTACAAACAACGGCACCTCCTTTCCCATCCTCAATTTTGGCTACTCGACGCAAGTTCTTCCTCGCTGCATATCACTCGCTCATCTGACCCCATTGGCCGGCCACACGGTTTCTGCCCTGACCACAGAACCTCGACCGGATTTTTCACCGCCATCATCACAGTCAGGTTCGTCCTGCGGCCACTTCGCCCGCATGATATCAGGGGACCTCGCTCCGGCACAATCCGCTTCCCTTCGCCACGTGCTGGTTTCCTACCAGGATATCTTTGACTTTGGCGACCGTCCTTTGGGCCAGACTTCCCTCGTCACCCATCGCATTCATACCGGCGATGCGAGTCCTATTCACCGACGGCCTTACCGTGTGTGAGCTCCGGAGCGTGCAGCCATCCAACAGGAAGCGGAGAAAATGCCGGGCAAAGATATAATTGAACCCTCATGCAGTACTTGGGCCTCTCCCGTCGTACTTGTGAAAAAGAAGGACAATAGCTGGAGATTCTGTGTAGACTACCGCCACCTCAATCAGATTACCAAGAAGAATGTGTATCCTCTCCCGCGCATTGATGACGCACTGGACTGCTTGCACGGCGCCAGATATTTCTCTTCCATCGACCTGCGCTCAGGATACTGGCAAATCGCTGTGGACGACCAAGACCGCGAGAAGACCGCCTTCGTGACTCCTGATGGCTTCTATAAACTTAAAGTGATGCCTTTTGGCCTATGTAACGCTCCTGCTACTTTCGAGCGCATGATGGACTCTCTTCTTCGCCAGGTCTAAAAACTTGGACGGTATATTGTAGCGATCCCCCCGCTTAATTCTACATCACTCTCCTATTGCGCCGTTCGCGCTGACTGACTGCGTAGACAGCGTCGGCAGAGCGTCAGTCTGTCCACTAGACAAACGGTAAATGCAACGGCATGGACATTAACATCGTTACATTAACCCGGACCTGGATTCAGTGCCGCGATTGAAGAACCTGGTGGACTCGGATAGTAACGGCTTGTCCTTTAGTATTACATGCCAACCTACGAACCGATCGTACTATCGAAGAACAGCAGTAAGACACTAAGAGCGGCGATCGAACTCTATTTGCAGATGCGGAAAATGAAAAGCCCACAGGTGACCCACAGGAAAGGGGAAAATGCTAAGGTTGTCGGAAGATAACGACACAGCGTCCTCAGCGTAAGGAATCAGGGGGTAATTATTCTCGAAAGATTGATGAGGCTTATGTCCGGAAGCAATCCGCAGGCTACGAGAGACTTCGTAAAGGGTGGCTCCGGACCGATTTTGAGCGACTGGGGCTTTCAACATGAGCCTCGTGATACATATACGGAACAGCAAGTCAAAAAATAAAAAAATGAAAAGCGCCGTCACAACCGGAAATGGCAGCGACGTCAGGTTCTTGACCTGCTTCGCGCGATTGTTTGAATTTCTTCAGCGTCTGGCATTTCGACCGCTACGCCAGCCGTTATTTTTCTTTTGAGGCTGAGGGGAGCTTTCGACTCACCTCATCTGAAGTACCAGCGTGTCATTAAACTATAGGAGTGGCGTATGTCTTAATGTCATCATAATTAGGCTGTTATTCATGGCAATTGCTCCAGTAGGTTCCTTAAGAAGGTGAACGAATAGGATGGAAATAAATGACAGATCCACAGAGGTTACAAGAAAACTTTGCTTTTATTCGTCTAGAATAACGCAATCAATATAATTGACCAAGCAAAACTTGTTTCAATGGATGAAAAGTACTATGGCCAGCACACAGTCGTAATGTATATAGTAACATATGCGAAACCTTTTCGCATAATCATTGACAGTTCTGGGCGACACTATTTATTCATATCCAACAGTTATCAGACAGCATTGCTCCACATTATCATTTAGAAAACATTCGACGTACTAATCTTGCTTCCCGTCGGACACTGTGTTACGGAGAGTGAACGAACACTGCGCGACGTTTGTTCGCGGAGCGTTCCGCATTTATCCTCACGACGAGACACAGCGCGTCATTTATCCTCACGACGAGACACAGCGCGTCGGATGCCGCAGCGTGAACTTGCACAGTAATAAAAGACCTGCAGTCTCACCTTTCGCCAATGAATGCGGTGCGCTAGAGCCGCTATTCTGGACATTCCACTATTTTCATGGAGGCGTGACGTAGGCGTGGAGCATACAAAATGGCGCCGATAGCCCCAATTTGCTTTCGTAACGTGACGCAAATTTGACGTTTCGAATAAGAAACTAATGTAGGCATTGAACCTAGCATGTTTGATATAGCAAAACAGTATTCCACCCCAATAAAAATAAAGCAGCTAGCTCAAAGCGTACGATTATTCCATCAAAATCGTTTCTCGCTTCCGTCGTCTGCATGCGCACTAGCTGTCGTCTGCTTGATTAGCTAGGACCACGGTGTAAGATATAGAGTATATATCTTACACCATGGCTAGGATGCATGTCGTTGGGAAACAGAATGAGTCATCGTATATTGGTGCCCACGAGCTTGCCTTCTACCTTGAGACAACATACACGACCTACCAGTGGTGATGAGCGCGCGCTCTAGGCGGCGTTATCGCCATCTCGTGAAACGCAAGTGACTCAGCCCGACCCACCTGGCTGAAAAGCGGCCGAATATAATCGATAGCGTTGCGCCCGCCACAGGTATAATCCGCTTGCGCAATGCAAGCGCCGGCACTGCCATCTCTTGTTCACTTCGCTGCTTACTCGCGCCGCGAGAGGAAACTTCCAAGCCGCCGCCTTGCGTACATTTATTTTTATAAATTAAAAAGTCACCGTTGTCATAGCCTTTGATGACGCGAAAAGACATTAATATTGATTACAATACAAACGCAGTAGCGAAAAGTGGAAAAAGTCGCAAGAAGTTTGCTCGTTTCAAGCAATATTAATTCAAATAAACGTGTTTTTAATAAAAATGATGGTTCAAAACACAAATGCCAACACCACCCGAGGGCGATGTAAGTGCTAAGAGCACGCGTTGTGAACAAAAGATTTTCATGGCCCCAAATGACAGGGAAAATGCGGCGATACGCATGCCTCTCGACCGTAATTGCATATGGCCGCTCATTACCATAACTCGCGCGGCTCGTCGCACCACAAATTAGGACGGAAAATCTCTGCAACGGTGGCCCAGCGCAACGTCACGCAACGTCAAAATGACTTTTACGAAACAGCCCCTCCTGTGACGCTCCTCACGGTATATTCCTTCAGCCAATCGACAAGCTGTCATGCCGGCTGTCTTGCAACGCCAACACATATGCGCGAAATTGCAGATGCATTGCAAGGGCTTCTGCACGCTACCGTCCACTTTCTTTTTAAAGCGCCAAAGTCGCAATATAGGTGCCGAGGACCACAAAGAAGCATTATTCGATAAAATTTGCAGCTCCACGTCACGTTTCGTCACTCTGATGAAAACACAAAATTGCATTTTGCAAAACTTCCGTTTCCCGGCACAAGTTTTAAACACGTGACCTCTCGACAGCCACTGAGAGAGTCAAGATGGCGGAAAATGGCGGCCGTGCAGCCACCATGCGTATCGAGAATAGAGCCTTAGTCGCGCTTAAACCGTGCACAACTAACTGATATCTCTGGCGATAGGTTTTGGCACGCTTTTCGTTCCAAGCTTCGCGACCTATTTAGATGGACCTTGCAGGACGCGCGTAGTCCGTATACCGAAGAAGAACGCGCATGGAAAGAGCGCCAGCTTGAACAACAGCGTGGATGTGCGCGAAGGCGATGGCGAGACACTATAGTCGAATCGCGGGTCGTCCGAAGGATCCGTAACGTCACATAGCCACTCTGTGACCGATGAACAACAACAGCGCGCTCGTGAGGATCGCCATCGCGAACAGCAGCGGGAGTGGGCGCGAAAGCATCGGCAACCAATTGCGTATATCACAGTTACCACAAAGCAATGGTTACCAAGGTGACAAGGGAAAGGGAAAATGAAAGACAATAACAACGAAGTTAGTGCACGCGTCTTAACTTCAATCAATATAGCAATTAACCATATATAACTCAGTATAGTGATGAACAAGTACAGATTCGCTGGTCTTCCGTCTTCACAGAGTGGAAGGGCTCTGAATTTCTTCTTTTTTCTCGGGGGGGGGGGGGGGGGGCTGATGAAGGGGAGGTGAGATTCCTAAAAGCTTTGTGACAACTTTACCGTTTCTGTATTGTGCTTTGTTTTTTTTTTCCCCAGCTCGCTTCAAGATCAGCGCTACGCTCCTGTTGCGGATTAAATGACTACAGGGGTCTAACGTGGTACATAATTGTGTTTCGGTGTTTAAGCAGGAATCATGCGCAAAAGTTAAGCACCACGCCACTGTAGAAGCTGCTGCCCTAAAGCTGTTCAATTCGCCGAAAATGCGGCACCAAGACAGTGCATAATGTGGATCCTTTTTTTGCTGCCGCCAATAGTAGGAGGTAATTGGATGCAAAGTGGGCAGTGCAGCCAGGCACAAATCAGAAGCAAAGCACACCCTTTGCCTAGTCACGTACATGCACACGCACGCACACTGCACTCAGACACCAGTACACGCGCAAAACAGTACACGCGCAAAACACAACCTTACGCGCACGCATGTATGCACACACAAAGAAAAACACAAATGTGATCGTAAGCCACGGCTGACGCGCTTCTCGGTAATTGCACTGTTGCTGTTGCATTACTTTATGGAAAATGTAAGTCATTAAGTGATTGCAGCAATCCACTCAACATTGCTTGGCACCTTTCATTGCACACTTAACATTTTCGCAATACAAGGAAAGATTGCCCCTATATATCTTTAAGGCCCGCTCGGATTCGGCTAGCCGTAAACATAAGAAAAGGCTGTATTGACAAGTCAAGTCGTGAAATAAGCAAATAAATCAAGAACACTAGAATCAACTATATAGGCCGTTAGCTATAAAAGGAACATCCATAAGAACAGTCATCAACGGCTGTTACATCTGGCCTTCAGCTAGCACGCTTTCACCATCACACGTTCAGCGTAGTACTGCGTACAACACCCGCATTCTTCGGCGCCGATTCCGGAATTTCACCTAAGGAGTACGCGGAGCCTGACGTGACGTCGCAGCCGAATGCCTGCGCAAACCCGGGTAGGTGCGGCACAACCACGTTGCAGGCGGCGAAGTTCCTTAATCCCGGTTGCATTTGGCAGTACTTGAAGCATGCGGCCATGTACAAGAGCCGTTCAGCCGGCAGTGCTGAAAAGTAAGCGGTGGGCTTCGCCGACGACACCGTGGCAAGAGCCCTGCTCACCACGTGTCCCGCGATTACTTGCTTGATCAGTTCCTCGATCTCGGTCTGTGACGTTGTCCCGTTTTTTAACTTCTGTAGGTTGAATTGAACACTTCGGCCGAGGCGTTCAATGAAGTCCAGCAGCGCAGGAGGAAACGTCACGTTGGCGAGAGGCAGGGTCTGGAAGTCCTTATCCTGTGAAACAGCAGACAATTTGTTACGGTATGCTTCAGCATGGTAGCAAGCTCTCATGGCACTGAAGCATCATAAGATAAAATGAAGTGCCGCAGGGATGAGCTAAATATGGTGCGGTGATCTGTCGTGAATTGATTTCCACAAAGAACGAATGGCCCCCGCTTGTCTCTTAAACTGACGCTAAAAGAGAATTATAAGGCACTCTTAACAAACTATGCATCTTCAATACAAAAAACACACTATCGCCCTGCAGGAATCCCGGTAAGCCGTAAAATGCGCCACATCAAAGAAACAAATCAGGCAAGTTTGCACTCGGTCGCGCAAAGCTTAGGCACAGCGAAGCTTACTGGCTGCTATTGCTAGGTATGAACTTTGTTGCTGCTAGGTCTTGGTTTAACTTAACTACGCATGTAGGAAGGTATTCTCGAGCGAACATTTTCGGAGGTACCTTCCCTTTCGCGACATTTCGCGTGACTAGCGCTGGACGTGTGGGCGACTACGAGTGAGAGCGCTCCTGGCGTTGGAGGCTAGTCGCTCCATATCAATCGGCCAGCTCAGCTGTGTCTTGAGCTTTGCGCGGCCTAGTGCAAGCTTTCGCCTTTTTTTTTTTTCGCCTGGCTCAGCGCGCCGCGGAGAGAAGAGAGGCAGGGGTCGGGAAGGCAGGGAGCTGGCGAGGAGGAGACCGCGTGCGCATGCATGCAGTCTTCTCCTTCTCCGGGTTGCCATGGCTACCACAACTACGCACCACAAATTACGGCTGGCTTAAACAAGCTTCGCTGTTAGAAAAATTAACTGGAGATCCAACGCACTTATTGGAATTCATGTGAAGGAAAGTCGTTAATCGAATGCTATAAATTTCGCCGTGTTTTCAATTGGCCGTCTTGCTAGACCTGACTGAGTCATATGGCTGCTACACCCTCTGAGAATGGCCCAATGCGCCAGCATCGCAGACTTCGACAACATGCTGAGAAGGTACAGTGCCAGGAAAAGCACCACCTAACGCCACCTTGGCTTTACTACAAGGACTTGCAATTCCTGAGAACGCTCTGGAAAAGGTCAACCTTTAACCCTGAACACAAAAAAGTCACAGGCCGGCGCGGCACACGCAGCACAGTCACAGCGTAAGCTGGTGGAGCGTCTCAAGAGTAACTACAATTTCGGCACCACGCACAACTTCGCGGCAAAGTCTCTTCGCGGCAAAGACGCGAACAGTCTCAACTGTCCGCCCGGCGTCGACGGCGAGCTGCGGCTTGTAATGATCTCTGCCTATATCATTCTGCTGACCCCGATGATGCCTGGTCGTAGCCATGCGCGTAGCTCTACGATTGGCTTCTTCAGCAGCAGTTCGTACCTCGCGAGGAGACACCATAACGTGTACCGAAGAGGTACCCAGAATACGTGACGCACATCTCACATCGGGATCGCGTTGATTGCGCGCCTCGTCTGAATCGCATCTCGTCGTCTGCGCCTGCGCACGCTGCGTTTGCAGGCACCTTAATTAGATGGCACCACCATAATGGCGGAGTCTGCAATCGCGTTGATTGCGCGCCTCGTCTGAATCGCATCTCGTCATCTGCGTCTGCGCACGCGGCATTTGCAGGCGCCTTAACTAGATGGCGCCGCCAGACTGGCGGAGCCTCGGGTCATCCGCGCCTCTGCGCCTGCCTAGGGTGCGTTTTAGGATATTTTTCCGCTCCCTGATAGCAAGCGCGTGCGTGGCTCAGTGGTGAAGTATCCGGCTCCTGCGCAGCGGGCCTAGGTTCGCTCCCGGCGGAGACTGGGTAGAGAGAGAGAGAGAGAATAACTTTATTGAGAATGCCTGCAGAGTCGATTAGGCTCCCTCCACGCAGGGAGGACGAGCTGGGTACTGTTTTTTTTCGTATTTCCGGCGATAGCGGTTAGGCGGCGGCGGCGGCGGACACCATCGCAAACCGAAACGGCTATTGCAATGAGCCCATTGCAGATAACGCTGTCATATGAAAACGCTTTCATTATCGTTACAAAATAATTGTGTAAGTGTGTCGTGAGAAACGTGTGAGCTCGTGTTCGAAAGTACGACGCTTTGGTTTCACGAGAATAGGGGACACGCTAAATGCATTTAGTCGTGCTTTTACTTATGCACGGCCACGAAGATTTCGGTTCGTTTTTAACGCGATAGAGTTAAGGGTCCCGTGTCGCAGAAAATGCGGTGTCGGCGTCCACCGCCGAGGGCGTGTTCCGTAGAGATGGGTCTCTCTGGAGCGAGAAGGGTCTCTTGAGCCGCTCTTCTTAAAGAACGAGTGATCCATGGTTCAGTAAAAGTGAGCGGTGGTTCTTTTAGAGAGGAAGCCGTGGTGCTGTCTCCTTCAGTGAGACGTGCCTAGCCGTTCCGTCTGAGCCGAGTCTTCTGGCTGCGACTTCGGCAGTTTACAGTCTTTCTCCGCGTTCCAACCGATCGACCACATCCGTTCGAGTTCCAGTCAGCTCGGCTCGGATTCGGCTGCCGCTCTGTTTTAACAGCGAAGCTGTTCTAGCTAACCGTAAAAAGTGGTGCCTGCTGTCACAAAAGCTCGCCGAGCTATCACGTCACTGCCTTGCCTAGCAACCACCTCGCGGAGCGGCGTGTGCCTCGCCTCCTCTCCGTGCCGTGCACATGTTGCCTTGACATGGAACGTTAAGGAGAGGGAAGGAGAGTATGCACGCGGCGCGCGCAATGCTCGGGAGAGGGAAAGAGAAAATGAGAGCTAGATAGAGAGAGAAAAATTGTAGCAGCAACAACGAGGCAGCGCGCAGATCTAGCCACTGTAGCGCAGAGCTGCTGCCGACGCCGCCCGCGTTGCCTAGCGGCGCATGCGCCGAAGCAGTAGCGGTGACGTCACGTCGGGTCGCCTAGTAACCACAGGCGCAGGTGCGCGCTCGCTTCGCCCGATACAGACACGGCTCTTGCCGGCCTGCCTGCGTTTGTGGCATGCCAGAAGCGCTGTCGCTCGTAGGCGCCGACGCGTCCAGCGCTAGTCGCGGGAAATATCGCGAAAGGGAAGGTACCTCCGAAAATGATCGCTCGAGAACACCTTCCCTACATGCGTAGGGAAGTTACACCAAGTTAAGACCTCACAGCAACCAATTAAATACCCAGCAGTAGCAGTGTCATGAGTAAGTGGCCGGAGGCGAAATAAAAGAAGACGAGGACGATGTGAGCGGAGCGTTCTGAACGGCGCGAGCGCGCGAGGCGCGTGACCCGAGGCGTGATCGAAGGAGAAACGGCGTTGTCAGGATTATCGACGTGGTTCCGGGCCAGGAAGGTCGCATCGCCAGCACCGCACTGGCGACGGGAGACTTGGGGGTCTGGCCGAGTCCGTGACGTTGGCCGTCCAAGGCGTGGCCGTCGACCTCGGCAAGTTCGGGCGAGGCTCCTGGACGAGCTGCAGCTTCTCACGGCAGGACCAGGCACCCCAGAGAGGCTCCCCCTTCTGCGGCAGACCGGCACGATTGATCCTCCTCGGGACGCCACGTCAGCACTCTTGAAGGAGTTGGAACGCGTCCCGACGCTAGGCCTAGGCAGGTAGGCCTAAGCTACGGCGACCGCCGTTGCGGACGAGCCGACGAGCTCATCACCGACCAAGTACCGGCGAGCTCCCTACTGGTAAAGAGACGACGCGCCGACAAGACAAAAGCGACTATAGCATCAACGAGTACACCTACTGCTGGAGAAAAGGGACCGACGAGCTTCGGACTCGGGACAAACGTGCAACGACGAACGCAGCAAGGTGACTCTTTGTTTGTAGCGTCTCAGAGATAAGACAGGGTTGCCTGACTTTGAAGAGTTAGCCGCCACGGACGCGCATAGGCGCCAAGTAGAATGTTTTGTACATTAGGTTTTGTACTTTAGTTTGTATTTTTATTAGTATTTCTTCCCGTAGTGTGCTTGATTTTTAGTTTTGGTTTTGAGTGTGCGTGTTATTAAAAAATCTGCTGTGTCGCCATCCGTCTTCCTTCTCCATCTCGTCTAACACCCGCACGCCTCCGAGATCGGTGACGAAAAACACATCACAATTGGCGAGCTTGCCAGGATCCGTTCCCGGATTCTATCTTAGCCAATTGTGATGTGTTTTTCGTCACCGATCTCGGAGGCGTGCGGGTGTTAGACGAGATGGAGAAGGAAGACGGATGGCGACACAGCAGATTTTTTAATAACACGCACACTCAAAACCAAAACTAAAAATCAAGCACACTACGGGAAGAAATACTAATAAAAATACAAACTAAAGTACAAAACCTAATGTACAAAACATTCTACTTGGCGCCTATGCGCGTCCGTGGCGGCTAACTCTTCAAAGTCAGGCAACCCTGTCTTATCTCTGAGACGCTACAAACAAAGAGTCACCTTGCTGCGTTCGTCGTTGCACGTTTGTCCCGAGTCCGAAGCTCGTCGGTCCCTTTTCTCCAGCAGTAGGTGTACTCGTTGATGCTATAGTCGCTTTTGTCTTGTCGGCGCGTCGTCTCTTTACCAGTAGGGAGCTCGCCGGTACTTGGTCGGTGATGAGCTCGTCGGCTCGTCCGCAACGGCGGTCGCCGTAGCTTAGGCCTACCTGCCTAGGCCTAGCGTCGGGACGCGTTCCAACTCCTTCAAGAGTGCTGACGTGGCGTCCCGAGGAGGATCAATCGTGCCGGTCTGCCGCAGAAGGGGGAGCCTCTCTGGGGTGCCTGGTCCTGCCGTGAGAAGCTGCAGCTCGTCCAGGAGCCTCGCCCGAACTTGCCGAGGTCGACGGCCACGCCTTGGACGGCCAACGTCACGGACTCGGCCAGACCCCCAAGTCTCCCGTCGCCAGTGCGGTGCTGGCGATGCGACCTTCCTGGCCCGGAACCACGTCGATAATCCTGACAACGCCGTTTCTCCTTCGATCACGCCTCGGGTCACGCGCCTCGCGCGCTCGCGCCGTTCAGAACGCTCCGCTCACATCGTCCTCGTCTTCTTTTATTTCGCCTCCGGCCACTTACTCATGACAAGCAGCCAGTAAGACTTGAGGATTTGCATTTTCGCTGTGCCCAAGCTTTGCACGACCGAGTGCAAACTTTCCCGTTTTTTTTGTCCTCTGCCATCGCTCTACACTGCTACTCTCCGTTTGAGTGTAGCTGCGCTGAGCTCATTGGATCAGGGCTCACAGGGGCGAGATCGCGCGAGCAATTCGTTTTCTCAACGTTCACTGGCACTATACTTGCGCGCTCGTGTTTTGCCAGCGCCCACTTTCGCCAGCGGTCGTCAGCCCGGCGAGACGGGAGTGCACGCCGCCTAATCAATGGCATATGGTTACCGTACATGAAGCATTGTTTCGCCAATATCAGATTCTTGGCGATTTAGGTAATAAGTGTCTTACTTTTCGAGCGTTCTGCGTACATACATTTTCTGTGATATCACACCCACGCAAATTGTCATTTCGCTTCACGCTGATCTTTCTTTTTGTTGTTATTTTACTGCTGTAATTATGTAATGCCCCTCAAGGGGCCTTTAAGGGTCTAATGAACGATGATGATGAAATATTCACTAATGATAAACCGGCGCGCCCTTAAAATAATAAATTTTGAAATTGTCACCAAGCCTAGGCAAAATCCCTATAACATGCTTATTCTACTAACGCATACATCATTTTTTCAAAGCCAAGTAAGCAGGCTTTGCATTACACCGGTTACAGATTTAAGTGAACCATTCAAATAAGCTGGTTCAAAAATGTCATCGCGAACCACTACCACGCAGGCCCTCCACGTGGCGCAGAGGCGTTAGTGAACTTATTGAATTTCTCAAAGTAAAATGCGGAAGAAAATTTGTAAAGTCCGATTTACATACAACCTCAAGACATGATAGCATCGGATTGCTATTTTAGTTTACGATAAAAATTATTTGAATGTACGAGACAACATAATTCTGTTACGCGCAAACTCAAACACAAACCCCGTTTTCCTTGCTTACGGGGGTAAGAACCATTGATGAGTCATTGCTTGTAGCCTCAACCTTACAGGGTTATGAGTAGGGCTGCGTGCTTTCGGTGTTTATTTTTCTTGAAAATCGGCGGGTGTTTATCGGAGTTTATATTTCTGGCGGAAATTCGGCGCTTATCGGAGTTTATTTCCCGTAAATCCCCAATTTGCATTATTCACAAAGTTTTGCATTATTCTCAAAACCCGAAAATTTTAGATCAATTCATATCTGAATACCAAAATATCAAAACACACGAAGCACATTTTATTTTCCCTAGAACGTTTGAATGGACAAAAACGTCTGTTTAGAACCTGGAATATATAAGTAAGCGTGCACGACGAAACCTCGTGAAACTGTAAGAAGCATGCTGCATTCACTCTCACGCAGCCGTTAATTCAAAGCACCAACACTTCAGCAAGATCTGTCTGCGTGGCGATTCTCCATATGGACGTGGCGCTGTGATCGTAAATGCTCCGCAATTATCACGGCGCCCTTGCTGTTGGCAATGCTGTCACACGACAAAGCTTGCAAACAATGACTCCTTCAGAGGACGTCAACTCTTCGAAATCGCTATACTCTTTTACGTAGTCGCCGCAAAGCTTTCGTTTTCTTCCCATTTTGCTCGCGCGAAATTTCTCTTGATGCGCCACAGAAATGCGTCATGTGAGCATGCGAAGGTTTCCGCGAGCAGGCTTTCCACGCTTGACCCTCGCTGTCGTGGCTGTCTGTTCTCTCTCGCGCGCGCGTCCGAGCAGACCAATCACACACACCCAATACTCCGCGTGACTGCAATCCACTCCAATTAAATCTCTTGAGGGGGGCAGCGGGCGGCGAAGCCCGGGCACCGTATATTCGATGTTGTCTAGGCGCCTTAGCGCCGCTGTCGCCTGTGTCGCCAGGGGACCGTATATCAAGATGCCGTCGCGCGCTTCTGGTGCGCCTACATTCACTGACCTGTTGACGTCTCTCGCTTCGTGCGCGACAATGCCGTTATTAAATGTGCGATGGGTGCGGTCTCCGAGATACTGTCGATGCGCGGTAAACACTAAATTGGGCAAACCAGAAGTTGTATATATGAGCGCTTAGAGCTTGCGCTTTCGATAAAGAACGGAACCAGATGATATTGTCCCTTGAAATCGGAGTTTATCAGATAAATCCGAATTGTCAAAAATTTTACCGGCGAATGTTTATCGAATTTTTTCGGATAAAACCGAAAACACGGAGCACTAGTTATGAGCCATTCCTTTGCCCTGCACCGCCGCCGGGATCGACCCACAATTGTTTCCTATCGGGCCCCGTGTCGCACAAAATCCGGCGTTGGTGTCGGCGTCAACGGCGCCTGATTACACTATCGCGTTCCTTAAAGGCGAAGCTTACAAGCATCACCCAAGTTTTTTTTCTTCTTTTGATGGCAGTCGTACTAAATTACATATTTACTAAATTAGTCGTACTAAATTACTAAATTACATTTAGACTCGGGCGGTAGGTGATGCCGCGGGCGTCAGGACTTTCTGCATGCGGCGCCGGAGAAATTACAGAAATTTGTGCGCCGGTATCAACAAGAGCTGTAACTGCCACACCATCAACCAGAACTTCAAGAAGGTTGCATCAGGTATCAGAGACAATCAGAGGATTTCCAGGCCGGGTCGTAAATGCAGCGTCACCTCCGGGGGCTGCACTCACTAGTTTTCCGAGAGGCGGTCAAAGGGAGACCGTGAGCGGCGAGGTTGGGGCGAGAAGGACTGACGCCGCTGGCGTGATGGTGAGCGGCTGATCCGGTTTTCCCTATAGGAGAACGTTCAGCACTTGAGGCCTCAGGACGGACCGACGGAGCATATGGTGCACGGTCCGGGCGATTGTAAGGGTTTCGTCGATAGGACGTGGGCCAGCGGCTGCGGCAATGGCGGGTGATGTGTCCAATCCTAGAGCATGTGAAGCAGATGGGCTGGTCATCAGGTGTGCGCCAATTGGCTGGATTTCGATAACGCGGCCTGAAGGTCGTGTTCGGTCTCGCAGCAGCGACGAAAGGGGCGACCGGGTGGGTAGCAGCATTACCATTATCAAAGGCGGGTAAAATGTCCATATTCGCCACATCTTGGCGAACCATGGCCTGAATTAGCGAAATTGTAGCCAGGTTGTTGCTTTGCATACAGTCATGAGGGGTAACGGGTGCCATGGCCTCGAGTTCTCGACGGACAATCCTGGTGACGTTTTCTGGAGCTTGCGCTTGCCGAAGCGTGGCTAAACCTTCGCAGGAGGACGTGGCAGCCGTATTGGGAAGTCGGTCGAAGCGGTGAGTGATACGTTGACTTTTGGCCTGCTCAAAACGACGACATTCAGCGATGACCGACTCCACTGTAGAGCAGTTCTTACACAGTAGCAGATTGAATGCGTCATCGGCTATGCCTTTCAGTACGTGTCCCACTTTGTCCGCTTCAGGCATGT
Organism: Dermacentor silvarum; assembly: GCF_013339745.2. Lineage (NCBI taxonomy): Eukaryota > Metazoa > Arthropoda > Arachnida > Ixodida > Ixodidae > Dermacentor > Dermacentor silvarum. The sequence continues at coordinate 122,078,381 of NC_051155.1, forward strand.
CCTTGTCGACCTTGTGGCACAGAGACAAAACGTCCTGAATATATGAGATGTACGGCTCTGTGGACGTCTGAGCACAAATTGCAAGTTCCTGCTTGGCCGCTAGTTGTCGTCCGATAGGTCTCCCAAATAGATCGCGTTATTTGTGCTTACAGACGTCCCAACTTGTCAGATCTGCCTCATGTGTCTCGAGCCAGAGTCGCGCAGTGCCCCGCAAATAGAAGATGACATTCGCAAGCATTATCGTCGAGTCCCACTTGTTACTGCGGCTGACGCGCTCATACATTGCCAGCCATTCATCGACGTCCACGCCACTTGTGCCGTTGAATGTTCCGGGATCATGAGGGTGCAAGAGAATGACCGGTGACGGGTCTTGCTCACACTGGGCCACTTGGTCGGTCATTGTGGTGGCAGCAACGCGCCGTCCGCTGCGAAGATCCAGTTCCCGGTGTTGTAGCAAGCTTACCCCGCACCTCCACCAAAGATGTTACGGGGAGAAAATATATACCATGGATATATCTACAAGGTAAGGCGCACAACGCTGCAGCAATGGTTCAGGAGAGCGCGTGCACACCAGAAAGCCACGCCGTCGTCGTCGTCATCGTCCAAGCGCCGACCACAGGATCGCCGCTCGTGATAATATATTGACGCGTGCTCTATGTAGACATTTAGATGACGATTACAATATGGGCTTTAACGGCCTCCGTGTAGTGGGACAGGATTTATTCGAAGACGAAGAACGCGTCTTTGTTCTGGTGATTGTTCAACGGGATGTTCCGCCGCCTTGTTCAACGTGCTGTATTTTATTCGCGTTGAACCACGACACTGGTGGAGGTGCTGGGTAAGCGATCGTACTACCTGCATCCGAGATGGGGGGCGCGTTCAATACCAGTGGCTTCCTTTATAATATCAGCCACGGTACTCGGTGGATTGCGCACAAGTCCGGCGAATAGCTCTTATTCTACCCCAGGCATAAGGTAGCGCAACTTCTCTTCATCAGGCATGTGAGGGTCAGCTCTACGACACAGGCGGGCCATGTCCTCGGCAAGCATTGCTACAGTTTCGTTCGATTTAGCGTGGAAGCTTGGACGTGTTGGTGATTCATTGGAAAAACACAGCGCAAAAAACACAGGGACACGATAGAGCGACACGCAGATGTGTGCGTGTCTCTCTCTCGTGTCCCTGTCTTTTTTGCGCTGTGTTTTTTCCAAAGTTTCATTCGGTTACTGGAATCGCAACTCAATTAGTTGCTGGGCACGGTCCCGTCGGTCGACACTCGCAAATGTTTCAATGAACTGATGTTCGAAATCATTGCATGTAGAGATGCTGGCTTCACGGTTCTCAAACCACGTGCGCGCACTACCGTCAAGGACGAAGTACACGTGGGAGAGCTTTTGTTGAGCAGTACACCCATTGACCTTGGCAACACGTTCTTACTGGTCAAGCCAGTCTTCAACGTCTTCATGTGCGCCACCATGAAAGCGATCGGGAACCAGTGGATGCAGAAGGGTTAACTGGGGCGGACTGTCAGTAGAGCTCTCTTGGGGAACTTGTGGAACCTGTGGCGGGCTGGCGTTCGCCATTGGCTGAGGTAGACAGGGCCCAGACGAGCGTTCTTGTAGGGGGTTGAGCTCCGGAACAAGGCCTAGCAACATTCGACTGAAGCGATGCACAGGAGTTGTAATGGGAGATGGGCTGGATGAACGGTTTCGAGGAGTCCGGAGCACCAGTCAGGGTTGTGTACCCACCACCTCCACCAGTGTCGCATAGCGCTGTATATATATATATATATATATATATATATATATATATATATATTGTGAGCGCATTTTGGGCATATCGTCGTCGTCATCTGTGCAAACGACTCATCATCTTGTGTGAGCGCTATTTGTACATATCGTCGTTGTCATCTGTACATACGACTCATCATCATCGTTTGTCTCGTGCGGTGCTTCGTCTCTGCTTCGGGCGGCTGCTCGGAAATAAAGGCATCGCATCGGTCGACGTCTCACAAATGGTGGAGTGTGCTTCGATTCCCACGTCCTCTTACTTTCCAGATTCCTCTGGAGCTCCGGTCCTGTCGTCGTTTGCTATCGCCTAACACGGTGATGGCCGAAACCAACCCATCCAACAGTGCTGCTACCACCACTGCTCAGCCAGCTGCGCCTACCTGGACGGTGAACACCAAACACCGCGATCCTCCCGCCTTTGCCGGCCTCCGCGGCGACGACGTGGAAGATTGGCTCGATCACTACAACAGAGCCAGGGACGTCAACCATTGGAACGACACGCACAAATTGCGGTATGTCTCTTTTTATCTCACCGAAGTTTCGAAGACGTGGTTATTTAACCACGAAAGTGACTTTTCGGACTGGCCATCATTCACCCAGCAATTTCGCCAGATCTTCGGCATGTTGTCTGGACGCTCCGAAATCGCGAAACAGAGGCTGGCAACGCGCATACAAGAACAGGACGAGTCCTATACATCCTACATTGAGGACGTCCTCGCTCTCTGCCGCAGCGCACAGAGTGATATGGCGGAAGCTGACCGCGTTCGCCACATATTGAAGGGCATCAACACAGTCGCCTTTAATACTCTCATCGTGCAGAGCCCAAACTGTGTTGGTGATATTATCAAAGCATGCCAGCGTCTAGACACGCTCCAGTCTATTCGCCTGCCACGCGCCTCTTGCGACGCTCGTCTCAACGGTGATGCTGAGTTGCGAGCCCTGATACGCACTCTCATCAGGGAGGAACTACACGGACATCTTTCGGGACCTGCGACGCTTGCGACCGTTCGGCCTTGTCACGCAGTCCTTCTGGACTGCGTGACATCATCAAGGACGAACTGGCGTCGATGACAAACGCCCAAATGGACAAGTCTACTGGACCATCTCGTCCGCCAAGTTATGCCGAAATTGCCTCCCGGCCTCCTCCGGCCGTTCAGTCCCCACCTGCCGAAGGTTACCACGACCCCCTAGCTTCGCTGGCAGCGAATACTCCTGCACAGCCGTGCTACTCCCCGTGGCGGTCGTCGCGCCCGGTTTGTTTCTACTGCGGTATTCGCGGCCACGTTTCTCGCTACTGCCGTCGGCGTCAGCAAGATGAAAGGCGGGGTTATGCTACCTTTGAGCAGGACAGCGCACCTAGGTTTGACTCGTACGTTCCCGGGCGTCACTCAGGTGAAAGTCGAGGCTACGCCACTTTTGAGCGAGACAGGACACCGGGGTTAGATTCCTACGTTCCCGGACCGTACACAACCTCCTCTGGTCGCTCTCCTTCACCTTCCCAGGACATGGCTCGAGCATCCCGCTCACCCCGGCGTCGCTCTCCTTCACCTTACCGCCGTTCCTCATCGCCCTTGCGTGCTGCTTCCCATGTTGTGGACACCCGTCCGGAAAACTAGAGGCTGCAGTTTTCGGAGGAGAAACTACATCGTGTCGGACTATCCCAATTCCTCCTGTTGGCCCCGCCAATTTGCTCTCAGTTTGTGTGGAAGGTGTTTCTGTCGACGCCCTTGTAGATACTGGAGCCGCTATTTCTGTTATACATCGTGGACTGTGCTTTCGTCTGCGAAAAGTGCGAACGCCGTATGTTGGTCCGGTCCTATGTGGTGCCAATGACGTTCCCATCTTTCCTACCGGACAGTGCACAGCTCGCGTTTTTATAGACGGTATTCGTCATCGTGTGCAACTTGCTGTGCTTTCGACGTGCTCTCATCAGATGATATTAGGAGGAAACTTCCTGTCCGCTGCTTCTGCACTAATTTCGTGCGGCGACCCAAGGATTCACATCAGCGACACCGAGACTTATCCCGTTTTCGATTCCCCGTATCTCAACCTCATTGCAGCAGCGGATTTCGTTATCCCACGAGACGAAGATCGTATTCTTACCGTTGAGTCAACAGACATTGTCGTCGGAGACGCATTGGTTGTACCTTCTCAGCGCTGTATTTATCGAGGACTCGCGATTGCTTCTTGCTTGGTACGGTTCTCGAGTGGCTATGCCAGCCTCACAGCCTTTAATACGACACCCGAGCCACTACTACTGCCGAAAGGGTCTACTGTCGCCAAGCTCGCCGACGCTGCGCCGGTATGTGTCGTCAGTGTTTCTCCTGCCACATCTTCCGCGCATTGTACGCCTGCAGCAGGCCACACTAGTGCTATTAAAGCCACCTTGAGTGCAGATCTCAATCCGGACCAGACCAATACACTCCTCACCATTTTAATGAAGCATGAAGCTTGTTTTGACGTTTTTTCGCGAGGCCTGGGTCAGACCACTGTAAGTGCTCATCGAATTGAAACAGACGGCTCTCGCATCATTCGCCGTCGCCCGTACCGTGTGTCACCTTCGGAGAGAAAAGTTATAGAAGAACAAGTGAACGACATGCTGACACGCAACATTATAAGGCCTTCAGCAAGCCCTTGGTCTTCTCCTGTTGTGCTTGTTAAAAAAAGGATGGTTCTGTGCGCTTTTGCATCGATTATAGGGCGCTAAACAAAATTACCCGTAAGGATGTTTATCCAATGCCTCGTATCGACGATGCTTTGGATACCTTACAAGGTGCCGAGTATTTCTCGAGCCTCGACTTGCGCTCCAGATATTGGCACATCCCAATGCATGAGCCGGATAAAGAAAAGACTGCGTTTGCTACACCTGATGGCCTTTTCGAGTTCAAAGTGATGCCTTTTGGACTGTGCTATGCACCAGCTACGTTTGAACGTATGATCGATACAGTACTGCGTGGCTTAAAATGGAAGACCTGCATTTGTTACTTGGACGACATTGTCATCTTTTCATCGAGTTTCTCCTAGCACCTACAACGTGTAGACCAAGTTCTCGCGCGTCTAGCAAAGGCTGGTCTCCAACTCAATACTCAACTCAATACTAAAAAGTGTCGCTTTGCAAGGCGAATCATTAAAGTATTGGGCCACGTCGTCAGTAAGCATGTCATCCAGCCTGATCCTGATATAATCTCTGCAGTGCTGCAATTTCTGCCACCAACAACACTTAAAGATCTCCGCAGCTTTCTAGGACTAGCGTCCTACTTCCGCCGCTTTGTCCGTGACTACGCCACCATCGCCGCTCCTCTACACAAGCTTCTGACCTCGAGCGCGTCCTTTGTGTGGTCGGACGACTGTGAAGCCGCCTTCCAGACCCTCAAACGACTTCTCACGTCAGGGCCTGTGCTCCGTCACTTCGATGCAACCGCCCCTACTATTCTACACACTGATGCCAGTGGGCATTGCAATTGGCGCTGTCCTGCTGCAGCGGAAACAGAAGTCTGAAGAGCAAGTCGTGGCTTATGCATGTCGTGCTCTTTGTCCGGCTGAGCGCAACTACACGATTACAGAACAGGAATGCCTCGCCATCGTGTGGTCAATACAAAAATTTCGACCCTATCTCTACGGCCGCCATTTCACAGTTCTGACCGACTATCAGGCTCCTTGTTGGTTGTCGTCCCTGAAAAACTTGTCTGGACGCCTCAGCCTTTGGGTACTGCGCTTGCAGGAATATGACTTCACTGTCACGTATAGGTCCGGGAAACAGCATCAAGACGCCGGCGCTTTGTCTAGCTGCCCGCTGTCCTCAAACGCCCATGCTTCACCTTCAGCCCCCACGTCACCATCTAGCCACACGTCTCAGCATACGCCCAGTAGCCCGGGACAGTCGGTTGCCTCAGTTGCCTCAGTTGACTTTTTTCCGTTTACTGACCTCGTCTCACTCCAACGTACTGGCCCATACTGCCGTACGCTGATCGACCGACTTACTGGCTTGGCACGACCCCCCAACAGTCGCTTAAGACGACAACTTTCACGTTTTAAGCTTCAAGGTGGAGCGCTATTTCGATCAATCTGCCATCCTTCCGGTAACCGATGGGTACCAGTCATACCTCGCTCACTTCGACTCGAAGTGTTAGAAGCATTTCACGACGACGCGACGGGTGGCCACTTGGGCTTTCATAAGACCTACGACCGCATCAAAACGCGTTGTTTCTGGCCGGGCCTTTCCACCTCTGTCGCCAAATACGTTGGATCCTGCGCGTCATGCCAGCAAGAAAACGCTCGACATCCCTTCCAGCCGGTCCTCTGCAGCCTCTACCATGCCCGTCCACCCCCTTCAAGATTGTGGGCATAGACTTGTGCGGACCCCTCCCACTCACGCCCGCTGGTCACCGCTGGATCGTTACCGCAGTGGATCATCTTACGCGGTACGCTGAGACAGCTGCTCTTCGCTCTGGTACTGCCTCCGTAGTCGCTGAGTTTTCTACTTTCTTTCTTTCTGGGGTTTTGCGTGCCAAAACCAGTTCTGATTATGAGGCACGCCGTAGTGGAAGGCTCCGGATTAATTTAGACTACCTGGGGTTCAAGTCGCTGAGTTTTTCGTGCACGGTATCGTTTTGCGCCACGGCGCACCTCGTGTCCTCCTGAGTGACCGTGGCAAGACGTTCCTATCACTTGTCCTTCGTAAAGTCCTCCAGGCCTCAGACAGCACCCATAAGACCACATCAGCTTACCATCCGCAATCAAATGGCCTTACAGAGCGTTTTCATCAAACTTTGTCCGACATGATGTCAATGTATGTTCGACCCAATCACACCAACTCGGACACCATCCTACCTTTCGTGACGTTTGCGTATAATACTGCCGTCCAACGTACAACCAATTACAGTCCCTTTTTCCTTGTGTACGGTCGTGCGCCGTCTTTCGTCTTGGACACTACGCTCCTTTCAGCACCTGCTGCTCCATCCGCGTCTCTTCCTGAAGAATTTGCTGCTCGCATCGCCCGCTGCCGTGAAATTGCCCGTGCCAACACCGCTACCATTCAGGACAAAACGAAAGTTCGCTATGATGCGACGCGTCGCGTTACTTCGTTCCGCCCAGGCGACGAAGTTCTTTTGTGGACGCCTGTTCGCGCACAGGGGCTCTGCAAAAACTTTCTCCACAGATATCTCGGCCCCTACACCGTTTTGCAAAGAGCTTCGGCCGTTAACTACCGCGTCACTCCTGTCAGCTCAGCTACTGACCGCTGCTGCCGCACTATGGAAATCGTTCACGTATCTCGCCTGAAGCCCTACATTAGCCGTACCCCCCCCCCCCCCCCGCTTTCTAGCTTGCGGTCTTGCTGACCGCTTTCCTGAAGGGGGAAAGTTAGTGTGAGCGCATTTTGGGCATATCGTCGTCATCTGTGCAAACGACTCATCATCTTGTGTGAGCACTATTTGTGCATATCGTCGTCGTCATCTGTTCATACGACTCATCATCATCGTGTCTCGTGCGATGCTTCGTCTCTGCTTCGGGCGGCTGCTCGGAAATAAAGGCATCGCATCGGTCAACGGCTCACAATATATATACATATATATTGCGAGACAGCTGTTCAACCTCGACGGTTTATTATGCAGGCCGCGCGCTGAAGCGAATGACGCTGGCCATGATGATGAGTATATACAGATGACGAAGATGAAGGGGTAATATAATGCTCACACAATTACCCCCGCGCATGGAAGCGGCCAACCTGGCCGCTGGCTATGGCGGCGAACGCCATATGGAAGGCTTTAAACGTGAAACATGCACAATCTCTGTGGTACGGCAGCGGCCATCCAAAGGCGTAACAACGGGCGTGACACGATAGTTAACTGGCGAAGTCTGTTCCTGAACAGTGCCAGGCCCGACAAGACGGGACTGAAATTCCACAGCAACACTTCGTCTCCAGGCTGGAAGGAAACGACACGGTGGGATGCATCATAGCGAGTTTTCCGGTCTTTTTGACTGGCGTCGGTGTTGAGGCGGCTGTGCTGGCGACACTGGACAATGCGCGAAACAAATTGCTCACACACAGATGTGGACGAGGGCACGGGGACGTTAAAGAAAGAGACGTCGAGGATAGTGATCGGTTGATGACCATACACAAGCAAAACGGGCGAGTACCCCGTTGTGCGTTGGGTGGCCGTGTTGTAAGCGAAGGTGACGTATGGGAGAATGACATCTCAATTGGCGTGGTCAGGGTTGATGTACATTGAAATCATGTCGGACAGAGTACGATGAAAGCGCTCTGTGAGGCCATTAGTTGGAGGGTGGTAGCTGGAAGTCGTTTTATGGATGGTATTGGACGCACGGAGAACATCGTCGAGAAGTTTAGACAGAAAGGTCCTGCCGCGGTCACTCAAAAGCATACGTGGGGCTTCGTGTCGTAAAAAGATGGCTTCCAAGAAAAAAGATGCAACCTCCGCTGCGGAACCTGAAGGGAGTGCGGCTGTTTCAGCGTACCATGTCAAGTGGTCTACAGCTGTGACAATCCATCGTTTACCGCCAGCCGATAAGGGTAGTGGTCCATACAAGTCGATACCAACGACTGCGAAAGGAGCTTCAGGACACGGGACAGGTTGTAGCAGTCCAGCTGAAGGTGAGCTCAGCCGTTTGCGGCGTTGGCAGATCGAACAGGAAGCCACGTATTTTGCTACGCTTGTTGAAAATCCAGGCCAAGAGAAGCGGCTGCGAATTCGCTCATAGGTTTTATGAAAACCAAGGTGACCGGCAGTGGGATCGTCATGAAAGGTCTCCAGTATCTGTGTCCGAAGTGATCTGGGAACTACAGGGACCCAACGGTGTCCTTCGGGATGAAACACGTACCGGTATAGCAACGAATTTTCAATCTTGTGGTTCTTCAACTGCCGACGGAGTCGAGCGTTAGGTGTGCGAGAGGATCCCCGAATACGTTCCATAACGGAGTGGCAGTAGGAGTCACTACGTTGGCAAGTTGCAAACGTATGAGAATGGCTATGTGGGAGCCGGTCGAGAGCTGCGAGGGAAGGAAATGCAGGAGAGACGTCCGGCGGGTTGCTCATAGAAGGTGGTAAGCAGGCAGTGTTTGAAGACGGTGGTAGGGGACAATGAGAGAGAGCATCGGCATCCTGGTGTTTCTTTCCAGACTTGTAGGTGACGTCGAAATCGTATTCTTGTAAACGAAGTATCCAACGGCCGAGGCGTCCCGTTAAATTTTTTACCGTCGCCAACCAGCACAAGGCGTGGTGATCAGTAACGACCGTAAAGTGGCAGCCGTGCAGATAAGGCCGGAATTTTTAGACGGACCAAACAACGGCAAGACACTCTTGCTCGGTAATCGTATAATTTTTCTCTGCGGGTGTTAGCGTGCGACTTGCGTATGCGACCACACGTTCTTCGGAAGTTTGCTGACGTTGCAGAAGAACAGCGCCGATACCATGGCCGCTGGCGTCAGTATGTAGAAGAGTGGGTGCGGTGTTGTTGAAATGACAACGCACAGGTTTGGACGTGAGGGCACGCTTGAGGGCGTCAAAAGCAGTTTGGCATTCGTCCGACCATACATAGGGAGCTCCTGAAGGAAGTAGTTGATGGAGCGGCGCCGCAATGGTGGCAAAGTTACGTATGGAGCGCCGGAAATACGAGGCTAGGCCAAGGAAGCTACGCAAGTCTTTGGCGCGTTGAGGCCTGGGGAAGCGCAGGACAGCGGTAATCTTATCGGGGTCAGGTCGAATGCCCTCCTTGCTGACAAGGTGTCGAGTACTTTAATGGTTTTGCTGGCGAAGTGGCACTTTTTTGTATTCAGCTGAAGGCCAGCAGCAGAGAGGCATGTCAAGACTTCGTCGAGGCGCTGCAAGTGCTGATGGAAGGCCGACGAAAATATGACGATGTCGTCAAGGTAGCATAAGCAAGTCTTCCACTTTAGGCCCCGTAGTATGGTGTCAATCATCCGCTCAAATGTGGCGGGAGCATTACACAGGCCGAAAGGCATTACGTTAAATTCGTAAAGTCCATCGGGTGTGGCAAAGGCAGTTTTTTCCTTGTCTTCTTCGTGCATGGGGATCTGCCAGTATCCGGAGCGTAGATCAAGGCTAGTGAAATACTCCGCGCCTTGTAATGAATCTAACGCATCATCGATTGGGGGAAGTGGATATACATCTTTGCGGGTTATTTTGTTCAAGGCACGGTAGTCTACGCAAAATCGCACTGAGCCGTCTTTCTTACGCACCAAAACGACAGGTGACGACCAAGTGTTTCAGGAAGGGCGGATGATGCTTCGTTTCAGCATGTCGGCAACGTGGGTATCGATGATCTGGCGTTCGGCGGAAGAAACACGATATGGCCGCCGGCGCACGATGGAAGTTCCATCTGTGTGTATGCGATGAGCCGTTGCAGAAGTATGTCCCAGAACAGGAGAGTGCACGTCGAAGGAGTCTTTATGCTTGAATAACAACGCCAGTAACTCTTCCGTCTGCTGTGGCGTTAGATAAATGCTGATTGCACTAGCGAGAACAGAAGCAGGAGCTGTCTCTACAGCTGTAGGTGCCCGTGAAACAGCAGTAGTCGAGGTAAGCACAGAGACAGGCTGAGTGTCCAAGACGCAAATTACAACAGCGCCTTTAGGAAGGAGTACTGACTCAGTGGTTGTGTTGAGTACAGCCAAAGTGGCCGTACCGTTGGTGAAGCGAACAAGGCTAGGTGCCAGAGCAATCCCTTTGGATAGGCAACGAGCTGATGGTACAACTAAAACGTCACCATCGGCGATGTCAGAGTTAACTACAAGAAGTTGTTCGCGGCCAGGAGGCACCATACAATCGTCAGCAGTTCGTAAGCGAAGGCGCGGGTCGGGCACGTCGTCCGAATTGTCGGTCTCGGTCAACTTAACGAGGCGTTGACGGCACGAAATAAAAGCGGACGCGGAAGAGAGTAATCCCACCCTAGTATAAGCATGTGAGCACAGGAAGTTAACACTGCGAACTGAATATGGTGGCGAATCCCGTCAATCGAAACTCGAACTGTGCATTGCGCCGATGGCCGAATCACAACATTATTTGCGCCATGTAGAATAGCTCCATTGTAAGGTGTAGTAACCTTGCGTAGACGAGAGCACAAGTCAGCGTGAATAACAGAAATAGCTGCGCCGTATCAATCAATGCAGGAACTGGTACACCTTCTACACACACTAATATAGTATAGGCCGGGCACACTGGAGGAATTGTAGTCTGTGCGGGCCATGCAGCTTTCCCTCCAAAAACTGCAGCATCTAGTTTTCCAATCGGTAGTCAGGAGCGCGGGAGGCCGGTAGCAGAGGTGATCTCGAGCGTCGAAGAGGGGAAAGCGAGTGGCGGCGCCCTGGACGGTAATTGCGAGGCTCTTCGGAATTTGGAGGCGGAGTAAGTGAGCGTTGGGAAAGCCGGCGCTGGTAGGGACTCGAAAGAAGCAACGGGTCTCTCTCGTAAACATCGTAACCACGGCGTTCATCCTGTTGTCGTCTCCGACAAAAGCGCGATATGTGCCCGCGAATACCGCAATAATAACAAATAGGGCGTGGCGAAGGCCGGGTAGGGTAATATGCTGTGGCAGGTGCACGAGGTGCCAGAGTCGCCAGATGGTTGGGAGTAGCAGGAGCAGGAGGCGTTGTCTGAATGAACGCTGGTTGCATAGCCGCAACCTGAGCATACGAGGGCGCCGGCGAACGAAGGGCACAGCCCACAGTGCAGGTCATGGAGGACAGCTCCTCTTTGATGATGTCGCGCAGGCCAGGAACCGAAGGTTGCGGCTGAAGAACGGGAGGACTGCGCAGGCCGTACACTTGGAGCTCCTCGCGTATGAGAGTCCGAATCAGGGCACGCAGGTCCGTATCCGAGGAAGGAGGCGTGTCACAGGCGACAGGTTGCAAACGGATGGCCTGCAGGGCGTCCACATGCTGGCAAGTCGCGATAACATCGTTAGCGGTATTTGGATTCTTGATGGCCAGTGCATTGAACGCGACGTGGGCAATGTCCTTGAGGATATCACGAACACGATCAGATTCAGTCATGGCTGCGTCAACCCGGCGACAGAGGGCGAGGACGTCCTCGATATAAGAGGTGTATGTTCCCCAGGGAAGTTGCATGCGTGCATCAAGCTTTTTCTTGGCTACCTCAGAGCGGACGTTTGGGGCACCGAAAATTTGCCGAAGCAGGTGTCTGAAAGCCGCCCAGTCAGGGAAGGAGCTCTCATGGTTAAGAAACCAAGTCCTGGCAACGTCAGTGAGGTAGAATGCGACGCTCCGAAGCTTGTGAAAATCATCCCACCGGTTAGACTCACTCACTCGGTCATAATTGTCCCGCCAATCGTCACCGTCCTCACTAGGAAGGCCAGCGAACGTGGTGGGATCGCGCTGCCGCGTGCTGACGGTCCATGAAGGAACGGCCGGTGGGGCAGAGACGGTGACGCTGGGGGCTCCTGGTGAATCTTCTCGGGGCATGGTGGCGGAAAGGCGGGGCATGGTGGCGGAAAGGCGGGGCAAGCGGCGACCGGAAAGAAGCTCCAGGGAAACTCGAAGTCGTAGAGGACCAAGACATCGATAGCACTCTCCACCACTTGTGAGACAGCTGTTCAACCTCGGCGGTTTATTATGCAGGCCGCGCGCTGAAGCGAATGACGCTGGCCATGATGATGAGTATACACAGATAAAGAAGATGAAGGGGTAATATAATGCTCACAATATATACAATCGCCCGAGCGATGATTTTGTCATATTGTGACGAAAACACTTCATTTGTACTGGCAGCGCTGCGAGCCCGCCACCCTCTGCGCCTTGCTTCTACACGTTCCGCGGCGCGGAACACATGCTTTGCGTCACGTTTTAGATGCGAGTCATCTTATGCTCGGGGCAGTGTCCGTTCTGCGGCGTCCGCACCCATACTGCGCATGCGCAACTCTCCCTCATTCTCCTCTACTACGCAGGTGTGCGCTCTCCTCCTCCCCTCTCCCCTTCTCCGCCACAGGTGCGGCGCAGCAAATTATTGCATATAACTCTCTCACTCTCTCACTCTCTTTTTAAGGGTATGCCGGTAGGTGGCGCAAGTGTCGCGGCGCAGTATAAAGCGAGCGTTCGCTGGGCTTCCGTCATTCTCTCTCTGTGCAACGATGTGCGAAGCGCCATGAACAACGCCAACGTCGGCGCTAGTTGCATGCAGCGGCAGCGCCACCGCCTCGGAGCAGAGGAAGGCTCGGGAAGCCGAACGTAAACGTCAGCGTCGGCAAGCGGACCCCGAACTTCGGGCCAGGGAAGCCGAACGTAAACGTCAACGTCGGCAGGAAACTTCTACGGAAGCAACACGGGCTCGGCACGCCGAAGTGGAACGTCAGTGTTCCACTTCTCTAACTTTTATTGGGTTGTGTTGCTAAGTGAACCGAAACGGAAACTCGATGCGCACCCCCCGCGATGCTTTCGCATCCCACCATGGCTGCCCGTAGGGTGAGATGATGTGATTTTCTGAAATCGAATTGTGTGATAACGTCAGGAAGCAGCGATGTCTTTTGCGCTCTACAATTCCACGGCGACTGCAGGAGTGGCACCTTGCGCTCTCGCCCGCGTTCCGGTGCGTGCGCGGTTGAAGCGACCGAACGAGCAGGCTGGAAACTCTCGAACTTAGGCGCGCAGCCGTCAAAAAACGCAGCGATGCAGTTTAGTACGTCGCCGCTCCCGTGGTCTCAAAAATTTTGCACTCGACTGTACATTCATGGCTGCAGCTGCTGAACAAAATTACTTGTGCAGAGGAACACAGAATGGTGCCAGCGCTAACATCGACTGCGTTCGTTGATTGCGACTACATTAGTAACGATTTATCAAGCAATTCTAGTGTAGATTTTTCTTCGTTACTATAGAGCTAATAAAAAAATACTTAACCTTGCACTCGGCCGCGCAACGGTTGAAACAGCGAAGCTGGGCGATCGTATCCCAGCATTTTCCGGAAGTACGCGCGAACTTTTCATCTTATTACTCATGCTGACGATTTCTTTCTTTCCGCGCGTCTCGGACTTATACGGCCGTCACTGCGCGTTGCATAGCGCAACTTGCAACACCGACGCTGCGTTGCAATGCCGTCAACAGGGGCCGTATTCTGAAACGTTCCCCTAGGCGAAATTTCTTTTTTCGCTTTCAGGCGTGCGCGATGATTGGCTGGTTGAGCGAAATTGCTGACGTCGGGCTCAACCACCAAATCAGCTCATCAAATTTTGCTAAAACAGCCAATCAGCGCACGCCTGAAAGCGAAAAAAGAAATTTCGCCTAGGGGAACGTTTCAGAATACGGCCCCAAGTTCGAGCAGACCCGCTCCGTGAATGCGTGTCTCTCTCTCCCTCGCTCTCATTTTCTCTCTCTCCCCCAAGCATAGCGTGCAAAACCTCTTCTTCGCCTCGCAGAGCATTGGTACGAGCGCGTGCGAACGCGCCAGCTGTGGACGAAGACGACGACGCTCGAACACGATCATATGGTCTAGGGAGCCTAATATGAAGCAGAACATTTTGCAAATCATGTTTGTAGAGTCAGCGGCAGCGCTATAAACTGGGTAAAGAGCTTGGGGTTCTGGCATGGTCATTGGCTATCAACCCCAAGTATTTTCACAAACATGTCTTGGGTGACTACGCCAGTTAAATACTTAGGTGTACCTTTGCAGCACTATAGAGACAGTGAACACTATTGGCGTGGAGAAGTTGCCACAATACGGGAAAGCTCTGAGCGTTTTAAAGGCTTCAACCTGTCTATATTTGCAGGCGCCACAATTTGCAACTTGTTCCTAATTAGCAAACTGTGGTACGTGCTGCAAGTATTACATTGCTCACGCGTTAACATTCAGAAATTACATCGTGTTCTTGCTGTTTTTGTCTGGGGATCCACGTGGGAAAGAACTAAACGAACAAGTATTTTTAGACGTGTCCGCCTAGGAGGACTTGGCCTGTCACATCTGTATCTTGGACAGCTAGTGAATCGTTTTACGTTTTTTCGCAATGCTACTGACCCCTTTTTACGAACTGTGTGACAAGTGAGGTTAGGTAGACATCTTCCAAACTTAATTGTGTGGTCAGAAAGTATGCCAGGAAGCATTTCTGGGTATATGAGAGAAGTGTACCTTTCGTGTCGTATCTTACAAAATCATTTCTCCCTCGAATACCTCTGTGGCGTGTCTCGGAAAAAACTGTACAAACACTTATGTGATGTATTTCTTCCCATTCCCCTGTATAGAACCCAATACAATGATGGTCCAGGTCAAGCCACCTTAAAAAGGGTAAAAAAAACATGCCTGTTACGGGAGGTGTCAAAAGCTTCTTCTTTAAACTGCATACTAATACGCTAGAAGTAAAGACATATATGGAAGAAAAAGGAATGTTCGTACCTTGGGGCACTCACTGTTTTATATGTAGGAAACCTGAGACACGTTTTCCTAGATTGTTGCGGAGGTTACTTCTTTTGGGACATACTTCAAAGAACTTTAAAAAAGACTTACCAATAGATAACTACGGCATTAGATTTTTACCGGTCAATAACGACGAACGCATTCCATTCGACATGATAATGCTCCTGGGCCTACATAGTATTTGGTTGTCAAGAATGGCCTATCGTCATGAAGATCTTGACGCGAGGCCAATAAGGAGTTACTTTCGCGAATCTGTCAGCAGAATGGTTCAAGTGTATAAACTTCATCAACCCGAACCAGACTGGCTTCCTAGGTTAGAAGGGCTGATGTACGTGCCTGAATTTTGATTATTACCCTTTTCAGCCCTTGATGGGCTGGTATGATTGTACACCGTATTTCTGTGTGAATTGAATAAAGACAATAAAGAAAGAAAAAAGGCTGTATATCCTAGTGGTTACGACGCTCGTCTTGGAACCGTGGGTACGCGGGTTCGAATCCCACCTCGGCAAGAAAGCTCATTCTCTTTTATTTATTTATTCATTGCTGATGATGATAGTTTCTTGTTGCGAACCACAAATTGCGGCTGGCTGAAAGAGCTTCGCTCTTAAAAAGCTTCAATTTAATTGATATTCCAGGAACCCGTGTCTGCGCCTCGCTTTTGTTGCAGATTTCGCCATCTATTGGCAATGTAATATGTTGCTGCTTTTATGCGCTTGCGCAAGACAATCTTGCCATAGTTGCATGAGAAGGCATCGTTCAACAACGATGATCTATTCAATGTCCGCACACCAAGCGCCGACATTTGTAGTGCTGCAATTTGTCAAATTAAAACAACATTCAAAGCAGTGAGCTCACCTCAAAGAACATGTAATACACCATGTCCACCAGACGTCGAGCGATCAAGGTTCCCAGCAGCCCCATGTTCACTGCCGCAGGATATTCGCGGTGGAACACGGGCCACAATAACGTATACGGCGGAATCGCTATCTCGCGTGCCACTAGAAGACGGTAGATGGGACTGGTTGCCAGCTGCGGAACATGCACGAGGTTCTCGCTGTGGACGTTGACGGAATCCTTCAATACCATTAGTGTAGAGATGGTCACCGTGGTGTACAGGTCCAGAAATGACCGCAGTTTTTTAATTTTTAGTTGAGGTACGAACGCGTACAGCGCCTCCAGCTGTTGTTGCTTGATGGTCAAGTTGAAAGCGCCGACTGATAGCGTGTGTGCAAATTCTTCTATATTTGAGGCGATATCGCTGTCGTGGCCCGCGACTACATCCACGAGTGCTCGCACCACGCGGGCGTAGATGTCGAAAATGGCAAGTCGCGAGGCGTTCTCAATCTTGTCCTGCTGGAACTTCCAGACAGACAGGGGCAAGGCGGTGTTGATCAGGTCCGTGCACTGCGCCCTCAAGTAGCGGTCCACAAAAGATGCGGCGCCTCTTCCTTCCATCAAAGCCTTCGTCAAATATCGAGACGCGAAAGTCATCATCTTAAAGACCAGGTATGCACCAATGTAGAGCTTTAAGCTAGCGGCTTTCTCCGGGCTGCGCAACTCATCGCGGAAGCGGGTGAACTGCCTCAGCTGCAGACACACCAGAATGTCCTCTGACCACTTTTGTGATTGGTCAGGCAGATGCCGATTAACGGCCCTTCTCAGGTCTGCGTCGCGGTAGTTCATGTACTCGGGTCTGTTGTTGGATGCATAGTCGCTGCTCAGAATCTCCATTATCGCCCTGCAACAAGAGACGATGGGTCAGAAGGTAGGTGTGAGGACTAAGGTATAATATCTCGTTGACAGCGATAACATCACGCATTGAACTTCAGAATTCGTCGGATGAGGCACACCGGTGGGCCGCATACGACTGAAATGCAGAAGTTATATTCATGGAAGCTGTGCGATTATTCGTGTCATCTGGAATGGCTTTTTGAAACAAGAGGTAAACACCAACCATATTGTGGTACCCGTAAATATGCTATTCTGCTGTGAACATACATGGTGTCCAGCTAAAAATAACCGAGGTTTTAAAAGCGACGGAGCGTGCAAGTGGGCTGAAACGAACTCAGTGGTGTTGAGGATTGTGCGACCTAGTCTGCAGTATTTTTTTCATTCTGCAAAGTCAATTAATTAGTTTAAACTAATTGCCGGACTTCTAAAATATTGGCTTCACCAAGAAAGAGCCAAGACGAAAGTTTTAGATCACCTTTAAAAAGGCCGGTTGAAGGGTATGCAACTCAGTACCATTGATGGAGCTTTTGGTACTTGCCCTTTAAGGGATACTGAATAAAATTGGGAGAACGGTTAAGCTTCGCTTTTAAGAGTGGAACGCGATAGCATTCAAAGATCCCAGACTGCTACTCATGGTTCCCGACGACTGCAGCTTATGCAACCGTAGAACGCGGGTGGCGCTCGAAGACGGCGGACGCTCTCCGCATCGGCTCCGTCAATAATCTCCGATAATTGCGGTACTTCACGCCATTGTCCCAAAATTTTGGACTCATCGTCACCGCCAAGTTGTCTGCTCCACCCGGAGCAGTGTATAAACTTCATCAACCCGAACCAGACTGGCTTCCTAGGTTAGAAGGGCTGATGTACGTGCCTGAATTTTGATTATTACCCTTTTCAGCCCTTGATGGGCTGGTATGATTGTACACCGTATTTCTGTGTGAATTGAATAAAGACAATAAAGAAAGAAAAAAGGCTGTATATCCTAGTGGTTACGACGCTCGTCTTGGAACCGTGGGTACGCGGGTTCGAATCCCACCTCGGCAAGAAAGCTCATTCTCTTTTATTTATTTATTCATTGCTGATGATGATAGTTTCTTGTTGCGAACCACAAATTGCGGCTGGCTGAAAGAGCTTCGCTCTTAAAAAGCTTCAATTTAATTGATATTCCAGGTGATGTTCACATGTAACATGCTCGCTTGTCTTGTTTGTATTTGTATAAATATGGCATTATCATTTCCTTTAACATTTCCGACCTTACTAGCGCATTTATGACCATTCAGTGAAAAACCTATCTTCCTTATAATATATAGATTGGTTCCTTTGTACTTCTGTATTGTATAATCATGTGCCTTGTTTGCCAAGCCCGGGGGTACAGACCCTGTCAAGCCTGATTAATGGCTTTTTGTCTGTACCCACCAAGTGTCATTGATTTTCATTGATGCTGAAATAAAATGATTGATTGATTGATTGATTGATACCACCCGTGCCCAGGTGGGCCAATTTTTCGGCAACTTCTGCGTGTTTGATCTCCACGACGGCTCCCCGCCGGGCTTGACGTTCCGTTAGGCCTAGCTCCGCATCGCCCGGGTTTTCCCGGCGTGATGGCGGACGCCATCACGGTTACGGGCTATGACCCGACCTCACTTCGGGTCGTGATGATGGAGACCACCTCCTCGGACCAAGCCATGCCCTCGGAGCACGAGTATTTAGCCGACATGGTGAAACTCTGGCAACGGAAGCATTCCCAGGCCGCGGCTCCACCCAAGGGCCAAGGGTCGCGCGCCGCCACCCTGCCACAGGTGGCTGCCTCCGGCTCGTCCACGCACCGCTCTCCAGACGGAACGCGCACCGCACCACCTTCCCCGCCGAGGCGTCAACCCAAGTGGCGACCCCGCCATACTCCTCGTCTCTCCCGTGACGACTACATCGTCGTGCTGAAGCCTCGCGCTCCTTTTGAGCTCAAGTCGGTCCTCCCGTCCGATCGTGCCGGCGACACGATTCGTGCATACCTGGGAGAACACTCGTCCACCTCTTTCCACGTGTGGCCAGTGTGGGACCAAAACGTTCTCGTG
This sequence comes from Dermacentor silvarum, assembly GCF_013339745.2. Taxonomy (NCBI): domain Eukaryota; kingdom Metazoa; phylum Arthropoda; class Arachnida; order Ixodida; family Ixodidae; genus Dermacentor; species Dermacentor silvarum. Next base: position 122,097,365 of record NC_051155.1, read on the forward strand.
TGCAGTGTCACTTCGTTACCTATGGCGCAGCACCTACTTGGGGACATTCTGTTGCCGGTGGGAGACCAGCAGCTCCCTTTTCGGGGCCATGCCAATGCGTCCGGGGAAATCTGCCGGGGTGTCATCACCATCAACCCGGCTGAAACCCCACAGCGCATCAAATCAGAACTAGAATGGTCGCAAGGCGCTATCCTGGCGGTCCGCAAACTCGGTGACTCTACTGCAGCGGTGGTGACCTTCGAGGGCACGAAGCTCCCCCGCTTGATCTTCTACCCCAGTGTAGTGGCCTACGTGCGCCCGTACAAGAAGACAATCATGGCCTGTTTCCTCTGCGGCACCATTGGGCATCGACCCTCTGCCTGCCCCCGACCCACTCCCGGTCGCTGTACCCGCTGTGGCATTCAAGTCCAAGTGACTTCGGAAGGCCTAGCTGAACACGAATGTAACCCGACATGCCTTCTCTGCTCCGGCCCGCATGAAACCGGTGCTCGGGGAGGTCCAGGGAAATATCGGAAACGTACACCACCATCGACCTCGAAGCCACCTGCACCCCCGTCACCGGGCACGCGAGCGGCTTCCCAACCCGTCTGGATCACGTCTCCAGACCCCGGCGAACCCACCGCTGACCACCTCAGTGCACTACCCGCCGCTTGTTGTGACGCCACCTCAGGTGAGCAGCTGGGCAGGGATTACTGCTCCTCAGCCTCTCCCTCCCTCCCTCCCCCTCCTTCTCCAGAGCTCTCCGCTCTACGAAAACAGAACGCTCTTCTTCAGCGGCAAATCGGAGCTCTCACTAAGCAGGTGGCAACTTTCCAACTGCAACAACAGAAACCGGCAGGGCCCCCCACTGCCGCCCCAGTTGTTAAACCCGTCGACCCTCAGCCTAGCTCTCGCGCTACGCCCACCCCGCGTACTCCCCCCTCTCCCCCGGCTTCGTCCACGGCACCGGCTGCTCAACCAGTTACGGGGGCACCTCAGAGCCCTCTTTCTATAGACCACACCCTGCCGCTCGAGGACCGTATTACTCGTCTAGAAAATGTACTCCTCTACCAAATTTCCACCATTAATGTACAATACATTGTACCTGAGGTGGTTCAGGTGGTTCAGGCCTGGGCTCTCACCCAGTTCCGCGCCAGATCATCTCGCTCGCGCTCGGCCTCCACGAGCAGCAGCTCTGCCCCGCGTCGACGCAAAGTTGCCGATTCCTCTTCCCTGGCCCTCCACCCGGCTTCCATCCCCCTTCCTGCTCCGCAAGGCCAGGGGTAGGGCATGGAGGATGGCCCATAAAATTTTGCATTTTCATCATGGCGACTCCTTCATCTACACATTCTCCATCATCTCAATTCGAAATCATCCAGTGGAACTCCAGGGGCTTCGCGAACAGGCGAAAGCACTCGCATCTTCTCTTCTTTCAATCTCTGGGCTCTCTCCCTTCCGTTCTTGCCCTCCAAGAAGCCGGTCCAAACCCTACCGTTTCAGGCTACTGCTCCTATATAGGCGGCACCACCACCAGTCTCCTCGTTCACAAATCATATAAGGCTGTTCAGGTCGATCTAGACCTTGACCTTCCCTACGATTACTGCATGATCTCCGTTCTTCCCCAGAAGCGCGGGGCCCAGTCAATCCATATTCTCAACGTGTACTGTCCCCCGCACCTTCAACGGGTCACTTTCGTGGAACTCTTCTATCGGGCTCTCCAAGCGGCGGCTCGGCAACCCCTTGTGGTGGTTGAAGACTTCAATGCTCCTAGCCCACACTGGGGGTAACACTATGAAAAGGCTCGGGGCCGCAAGCTTAAGGAGCTTATCTCTACTCTCACCGACCCAGCGCATCCCACACGCCTGGGAAATTCAGTGACACGCGATACCTGCCCGGACCTCCCGCTCACACGAAACATTAGACATGTTACGTGGGAGAACCTCGAAGACACTCTTGACAGTGATCATTTCCTGCTTCGGATTGCCTTCCCGACGCAGAAAATGCGCCAAATCCGGGGCCCAGCCCGCATCACAGACTGGTCAGCTTTTCGCACCACGCCTTTCCCCCTGCTCCCATCCCCGCAGAACTACCAGGCATGGGCATCATACGCCCTCCACACGCATCAATCATACACCCGATGCATTTGTACCTCCACCTCAGGCCCCGCAGTAGATCCCCACCTCCTCCACCTTTGGGAGGCACGCCACAGCCTTACCCGCCGATGGCGACGATACAAGCTAAATCGTAAGCTTCGCTCCCGCATACAGGCGCTTACCGCGGAAGCAGCTGACTACTCTGCACAGCTTGCGTACACAAATTGGGTCGATACCTGCATGAAGGCCGCAGGTCAGATGAGCTCCAAGAGTACGTGGCGACTCTTTAGAAGCCTTCTGGATCCTTCCACTATCCGCGGGGAAACACAACGCCAACTTCGTCGCGCCTACTATGCCTACCAGGACCCAACGAGCCAACTCGCGAACGATCTCTGCGACTGCTATCTGTGTCGTTCCGTCGACCCCAAGGGCCCGGAGTACGTCTACTCCGGGCTCCCCAACCCCGAACTCGACGCCCCCTTCACGCTTCCCGATCTTCGGGCGGCGCTGGCCAAAATGAAGCGGGGTACTGCCCCAGGCCGGGATGGTATTACGGTCACTATCCTGGCCAACCTTCCCGACTCAACATACCTCTCGCTTTTGCATTTAATCAACACAGTATGGGAGGGAGAACCCCTCCCCGCGGAATGGACCACTTCGGTGGTCACATTCATTCCCAAACCCGGTAAGCCCGTCAGCATTGAGGCATTGCGCCCCATCTCGCTCACCTCCTGTGCGGGCAAACTCATGGAGACCATGGTCCGCGACCGTCTCTCCGCATATCTGGAAAGGAAAGGCGTCTTTGTTGACTCGATGTTTGGGTTTGGCTCACATCTGTCGGCACAGGACGTCCATCTCCAACTCTAGCACGACATCATTGTACCTAATACTATGCGCCGCAATGACAAAGCCGTTCTGGCCATTGATCTCCGAGGCGCCTTGGACAATGTCAAAGACAGTAGTATCCTACCAACCTTAGCACCACGAATTGCGGATCTAGAGCTTTCGGGTACATCTGTGAATTCCTCTCACATCGTACCGCCTTCATCCGCATAGACTCTGCAGAACACGGTCCGTACCCACTAGGCACCAGGGGTACACCACAGGGAGCGGTCCTCTCACCGCTCCTCTTCAATCTAGCCATGCTCCAACTTCCTTCTCTCCTTGCCCAGGTAGAGGACACACACCACGCTCTATACTCAGATGACATTACCATCTGGACCAACTCGGGCTCCCCCGCACAAATTGAAGACCGCGTGCAGCGCGCGGCGCTTATTGTGGACACCTATGCCTCATCATGCGGCCTGGAATGTTCCCCTACCAAATCATCTCTTCTCTCAGTCTCACCTCTACCGCCACCTCAGATATATCTCCCGTCTGGCCCGATACAGGTCGTCTCAGAAATTCGCATATTAGGCCTCCACATCTCTGCTCTCATCCCTGGTTCTACCATTCCCCGTCTTCGACGCACTAGCGAGCAGGTTAGCCGTATGATTCGGCGGGTCTCCACCAAACGTGGCGGCCTCCGCGGCTGGCACTCCCTCCGCTTGGCTCAAGCGTTTGTGACCAGCAGAGTCCTTTACGCCACTCCCTACCTTCGCTTGCGTCGCCACCACAAGAACCAGCTGGACGCACTGCTCCGCTCGGTTCACAAGCGAGCACTAGACCTTCCCATTGCTACCTCCAATCGCCGCTTTGCGGCCTTGGGAGTGCACAACTCGTATGACGAGTTGCGGGAGGCCCATCTCGTCAACCAAGTCAATTGCCTGTCCCAGACGACTCCTGGGCGCCGCCTTCTGGATAGGCTCTCACTGAACCCGATCTATACCCCACTTCAAACTGCTTCCGTCCCGGAGCTATGGTGGCACAAACTTTGGGTTGAACCTCTTCCTCGAAACATGGATCCCACTTAACACACAGGCAGACACCTAGCCCGAGCACACTCTCTTCACACTCGGTACTCCAATTCTCCTGGCGTCTTCTATGTAGATGTCTCGGGACCAACTCCCTCCGGACACTTTACGGCCGCAGTGATCTCCGAGGGCCACCACATTGATGGCCTCTCTTTCCGCTCGCCGGACACAACACAGGCCGAAGTGGTGGCCATCGCTTTGGCCGCCTCTCACCCGACCTCAAGGGTCATTATCACGGACTCGCGCTACGCCTGTTCCCGATACCTCCAGGGTACCATAGCTCCTCTGGCTGCCCACCTTCTTCGGGCGGCCTCATGGCGCTTTGAGCGTCACTCCATCCGCATCGTCTGGTCTCCTGGCCACGCGGGTCTCCCCGGTAACGAAGCGGCGCATGCCGCTATCTGCGTCTCTCCCTCCCGGGCCGTTGCCACCTCCGACTCTGCGTCTACCCCAGACACCTCAGCTCTTACGCAGTACCGCGCAATTCTAGAGCATTATCGCAGCTCACGCCGCCTTTACGGGGCCTCTCTAAAGCGGATGAAAGACTTCTGAGACGCTTGTAGACTAACACCTTCTTGTGTCCTGCGGCCGCCCTGCATTTCATGCCGGGTATACACGGCCACTGTGCGCATTGTGGGGTCCTGGCCGACACCTATCACATGATGGCAGTATGCCCCTCCATACCCCTTCCTTTTTCATCCCCCTTCCTCCTACCCACAAGAGAGGCTTGGGAGGAGTTCCTGCTTGGCTGCTCTACCCTGGACGCTCAACGCTACCTGGTGGCCCGCGCCCGAGCGGCGATCATTTCCAGTGGACTTCCGGAATAGGGAGACCACCCAAGTGCTTCTGTAGAGCAACTCTCTGTACTCTTCTGAATAAATGTTTCTCCACCACATGCAACCGTAATGGTTACTGGCAAACACTGGCGGCGAACGCTGTGCACGTAGGCGAGCTTTCTGGTGGATCGCGGCCTCTTGCGTGGGCCGATTCCGGCGATAGTGCACAACCGCGCCAAAGAAATTACATCATTTTCAGGTTTCCGTATTTGTTTTGCACTTTTAATATTTCACTCTGAGAAGATTTAACATAAAAGGCATGCGCTGTGGGTGATTTGTTTCATGACATTTGTTTGTGGATTGTCATTCTAAAAAAGTTGTCGCAGTTTCACCTGAAAGGCGAAGCATCAATTGCGATAGCAAACTTGTAGAGAGCTATACGGAGTAATGATATTAGCTTTATCAGCTGTATAAACTTGGACATGCAGCAGCATCGGCAACAGGCAGAACTGTTGTCGACGCCATCGGCGTTTTGCCCGCGTTCGCTCAAAATGCGTGCGGCGTTGGTGACTGTTGCCGGAGCCTCTAATATAAATAGGTACTTGGTGCCGCAGCTAAACGTCGCCTCCCTTCCCTCCCCCTCCCCTACGGCCTCTCGCGCGTCGGAAGAAGGCGCGTTTGCTCTACATATATGGTGATTGTAAAGGAGAAAAGAGACGCCTACTTCTGCAGCCCTTAAGCGAGCACGGCGCAGAACGCGCGTTTGTTCTCCGCCGTGCGTTCACTCCCCGTGAAAGACGCGCCCCTCGCGCCCTTTCACTCGCACATACAGCGTTCGGCGCGCGGCGACTATTTCATCTCCAAATGACGTCATACGGAACCTCACGGCGACGGCGACGCCGACGGCAGAAATCTGCTTTTGAGTGTCCATATAATTGCTATCGCAATAAAATTCCGAGGAATAGCTTTGCCAAGAATGCAAGACAAGGTATGAGTAACATTTATGACAGAATGTTGTTGCATTCCTAAAGGTGGTTGGGGATTTTCTCTGCCGCGGGTGCCAATGCCGACGGCGACGCCGGATTTTCTGCGACACGGGGCCCTAAACGCTATCAAGTTAAAACTTTTACCGCCTTGATTTTACAGCGAAGCTGGTAAGGGCTCATCTTCCGAACGTCGCATCCGGCAATAGAAAAAAAATCACAGCATATCCACGGGGTGAATGATGATGAGTGGGCGAAGCTCCGGAGGGAATCATCGGATCTCCCGCTTAAGGGGACGCTAGCACAAACGCGTTAGAAACGTGCAGTACTCTCTAGTAAGGGGGAGCGGCCACAGCGTCTTACGCAGCCATTTACACATGCCGGAACGTGCACCGCGTTTGCCGACGCCATCACATGACTGCTGAGAGAGTATACCCCCCGTATTCATAAACGCTCCTCGACTTGAACTTGACTTGCCACCGCTTTGGGCAGCGCGTTCGAAACGCGTTGAAGGTAAGGCGGAGAGGCCACAGCGTCTTACACCAGCTTCTTACACGGACCGTAACGCGCTAGCACAAACGCGTTAGAAACGCGCTAGAAACGCGGCCTTTCGTTAATGTTGGGTATTTATTGCCATCGTGGTGCGTGTGTCCATGTCCGCTTCGTGGCGTAGTGGGCTAACGCCGCGCGCTCGGAAGCGAGGGGTCCCTGGTTCGATTCCGCGCTACGGACACAACTTCGGAATTTTTTTTCTCGGTTATCTCAGACTGGTTACACACTACTACTACGACGACGGGGACGGAACGGGTGCCGCTATAAAGAGCTTCGCCCCTAAAAAATGACAGCAGATCCACGAGGTGAATGATGATGAGTGGGCGAAGCTCCGGAGGGAATCATCGGATCTCCCGCTTAAGGGGACGCTAGCACAAACGCGTTAGAAACGTGCAGTACTCTCTAGTAAGGGGGAGCGGCCACAGCGTCTTACGCAGCCATTTACACATGCCGGAACGTGCACCGCGTTTGCCGACGCCATCACATGACTGCTGAGAGAGTATACCCCCCGTATTCATAAACGCTCCTCCACTTGAGCTTGACTTGCCACCGCTTTGGGCAGCGCGTTCGAAACGCGTTGAAGGTAAGGCGGAGAGGCCACAGCGTCTTACACCAGCTTCTTACACGGACCGTAACGCGCTAGCACAAACGCGTTAGAAACGCGCTAGAAACGCGGCCTTTCGTTAATGTTGGGTATTTATTGCCATCGTGGTGCGTGTGTCCATGTCCGCTTCGTGGCGTAGTGGGCTAAGGCCGCGCGCTCGGAAGCGAGGGGTCCCTGGTTCGATTCCGCGCTACGGACACAACTTCGGAATTTTTTTTCTCGTTTTTCTCAGACTGGTTACACACTACTACTACGACGACGGGGACGGAACGGGTGCCGCTATAAGGAGCTTCGCCCCTAAAAAACTCTCATTGGCCGTATGCTGTACGTGCGAGTGAAAGCGGGCGAGGGCGAGGGACGCGCACTTTCACGGGTAGCGAACGCACGGCGGAGAGCAAACGCGACTTCCCAGTGGAAGGGGAGCCGTGGGCGAGGGGGGCGTCGAGGTACCCTCGACTGTGCGTGTGCGTGTCCGCTCTCCGACTGCGGCGCATGCGCGCAGCCCTGCCGGCCTCTGCCGCCGACTCTCTCTGGGCTCTCGCCCGCCTCTCCCCTAACAGTGTCGACAACGGCGTTTAGCCGTTCGTCACCTAGCCAGCCTTTTGACAGCGGTTTTGTGCGATCACACAAACAACGCGCACAACTATTGTCAACGGCGGCGGCGTTTTGCCCGCGTTCGCACCGAACGCGCGTGGCGTTGGTGACGTGTTTATGAAGAACGCGCCAACCTTTGCCGTACACCCTATGGCGGTGTACCGTAGCGATCATAAGGCCATGGTCCCTGTGGTCACTAAATAAATGAAAACCACCGGATCATGTATATTTCTCATTTTTAATAGTTCAAATAACAAATTACAGCATCACATCTTAATAGTCGTAATTGGAAATACATAATTCCCACCATAGTACAGCTTCGCTGGTCTTCCATCTCCACCCCAGTGGAAGGGCTGGCAGTTCTTTAGTCTAACTTAAAGCTTGGGTGCTTAAATTCGTTGACACAACCTTATTTTTGCAATTTAATGCACTTTTCGCAAAATACCGCGTCTAGCGGCCGCGCCGGGAACTAAAGGACGTAACGTTTCTGTGACGTTGTCTGTGCCGGATACCAGCGTGCGAGCCATCGCCCGCGTCTCTCCACCCGCATGGACGGAGCCGGTGGGAAGCTAACGACGTCTCAAACTGCGCACTTGCTCGCGGCCGCACAGTTATTTTCGCAATCGGAGCTTGTGCCCAAGTCTTCAAAATCGTTGTTTGTGCTGTGTGCTGCTTTGTAATGTGATCAGTGAAGCACCAGCTGGCACAACGCAGGACAATGCATCCACGCTGCTGCGCGCAAGAGTGTGAGAAAATTATAGTCGGGCGAGATAAGCCGTGTCATACCTTTCCGGCACAGCCGAACATTCGAAGGATGTGGATTCGCACTGCGCGCCCATCGCAGCCAACATGGGTACCGTCAAAGCGCGACTTTCTGGGCTCCGAATACTTCGAGGACAGTGACTATCAGACAAGTCTTCTTCGCTGCAGAGCTGCGGAATGTCAGTGAAAGGGCGCTGTGGCATCGTAGTAGCAGGGTCCTTCAATACTTTTGATCTGGTCACGAAACTTCCGCGTAACGGCTATGGGAGAGCACCCGCAGTGGACGCACTACAGTAGAAGGTGGACTGGAGCACACGCCGAACGGAACCCACAGCAGATCAACCCTCGCTATTGCGCAAAGGTCGACCGCCTGTACAATTTTCACAACCTGCAAATCGCCGCCCTGCAAATTGCTCGCCTTAAACGCGAGCAATTTCCAAACAACTTCAAGGCCTTGTTACAACTCCTGCTGCTGTGGCTGCTGCTGCAAGCCGGCACGCATGACGTCACAGCGGTCGGCGCGCAGGCTATGGCATAATCATATCATTCGCTCCACTTGTGTAATGAAGCCTGAACACGCAAGGAAAAAGAAAACAAAAAGCTCGGGCTTACGTAATGTTGACCGCAGAACTGTTTAATCGGGAAGGAAAATGCCATTGCAATTTTCTTAAGTTTGTTCGCGATCATATCTTACTATACTCGCGGGAAACGTACCTTCACAGAGAAGCAAAGGCCAAAGTGGGCGGAGCTTAAGCACAATCCTGTTACTCCGCCAAGTTGGGCGGCGGCTAGCAGCTGCTTTTGGCGCCAGTTTTGGCTTTCTTTACACGCTGTGTACGCCTATTGCCCGTCTTCACAACCTCCGATATAGCCCTGGATGTTTAAGAAAGTTTGGCAAAATATTGATTTTACCGTTGAAAATGTCATATCAAGGTCTCGTATGTTTGTTAGAGCTACATTCTCACCAAATGTTTTTTTTTTTTTTTTGTCAGGTTTACCTACAACCCTCAGCTAGGTTGTCCGTGAGCCTGCGCTCTGTTTATTGTACAGAACAGGTGCCCAGAAAATCTTGTGGGATCTGAGAAATAAAACAACAAATAAATGTAAGCAATTGTTTTTTAAAGAGCACAATTAACAGTACCTATATCATGTACGGTATCTCGTAGCATTGTTAACATGATAATATATGAAGTAGAACTTCCTTGACCTAGGGAAATGTGAAAATTAATAATGAATTTTGGGAACTCTTCCTTGGCACTTAAGGAGGCTCTGCACTTTGGTCCCATAGCTTTCCCTTCACTGCCAAGAAAGCTTGTCCGTGATAGGGAGCCTACATGCAAGCGCTGTTTTAGGGTGGTGACAACTCCAAAATTTTGAGCGCTATTTACCGCCAAATTTGGGGAGTAGCCATTTTGATTCCCAATTTCGCTAGAAGTCACGAAACACCCTGCATTCTTTTTGTCACGCTCTGGTGTACCCATTTTGGCACACGATCTAATAAACTTCTTTAATTTAGTTCTGCACCAATGCGCACACGAAATCTGCATACATCTGTAATATACTAGTTGACTTTTCCTTTTATTTTAGCACATCAAACTTTTTTTTTTCATAGCATACAAAGCAACAAGTTATAAGGCACGATGGCGTGCTCGTGGTAGTATTTTCTCAAGCCAAGAATGTGAACTGTATTAAACATTTTCGTTGCCTTTCACTTGTACACACTATATAAAGGGTGTTTTTCGAAGTGCGCTGTAATAAAAACTGTGCTTACAAGCCTGTTTAACTAAGACGTAGACGTGCCATGCACTGCTCTCAGACATGCTATGGGTCTCTGGCTGCTGAGGCCAAAGTTTATTTTAAAAATTGAATTAGTTTCACAGCACCAACGGGTGCGGGAAATGTGGTCTGGCGGCTGGTCTTTTCGCCATTTTGATTCCCACATGCTATATTTGGCGGAAAATTTTACCCGCCAATTTAGCTGGATGCGGCAGGTACCCTTACAAAGGTTGTCACCACCCTAAAACAGCGCTTGCATGTAGGCTCCCTACGACTGCGCGCCGACGAGCGCCCTTTGCCATGGAGGAAGGAAACCCTCTGCACAAGCTCATGTTTCCCGATGTATTGCCAGATGGCGTCCATGTCTCACGCAGCGCCTCCTCAATTTTATCAATGCCAGCCAGATGCGGCCGATTCAACATAAAGGAAGCGCTGTCTGAGGCAGGGCAAAACATAAATGGCCGCTTGATGAAATAATGCGGTAAAATGAAATCTGTTCAAACAAACCTCCATTGCATTTATCATGCCAGGACGGAAATGGTACGAGAACAGCATCACGGGTGGCCGCGGATCAGACCAGCACTCATGTAGTACGGCCGGCAGAAGACTATCGTCTTTCGACGACATTTGCAGCGAAGCACGCAGATACGCGGCAATTTTTAGGGGCGAAACAGCGCTTGCCTGTAGGCTCCCTAGTCCGCGAGTATAGCGAGAGCTGCTGGCGCGTATATTGCGGCATACACCAGCAACACTAAGACCGTCCCGGAGAGCGCTCCAGAAACAAGCGGATTTCGTTCCCTGATCGGTCGTCCGGGAGCTCTGAAATTGTAAGGCTATCTCGCGCTAGATTTAAATGCGTGAGCATTTCTGTGGTTACCCGACGAGAAAACTGTCCGCGCTTCCTTCCGTCTTTCCCATAAGATGATCGCTTTCAAGATATAGAGCTAGCAGCAATGTTTCCGCCAGCTATGGAAGACGACGACGAACGCACGAGCAGTGGCACAAGTGCGACGGGCAGTATGGGAACGCTAGCATGATCAGCTGCGTTGGAGCCAGCTGTGGAATAAGACGATGACGAACGCGCGAGCAGTGGCATGAGCCACATGAGCGCGTCTCTGTTACCACGTGACGTATGCAATCGGGCACACACACTCATAGTAGTCGACGCTGTGGAAGCTACACAGGAAGTACGGTCAAGAAACGGTATCAGTCCGTGCGTTCCGTCTATGCTTCGGCGGAGTCTTACTGGGAGACTCTTTTGACCTGCACTTCCCATCAAGACCAGTGCTGGATCATCTCCAGTGCTATGAGAAGGATTGCACTCCAAGGGCTCTCCTTCGCTTTGTATGGGTGCGTCCTCACAGTAAGGGAGCACCCAAGTGCCATGTAGGGGTCTTCGCCCCCACCATCAATGGCAATAAAAGTTTCTACCACCACCACCATGCTTCGCTGGGCGTTCCGTCATGCTTCGCTCCGCGCCAACAGCGTTCGCTCGCACGAGCATGCACGTGAGACTCTTCGCGACGGGTTGCAAATAAAGAAAAACACGAATAGAGCAACAAAAATAAAAATGATCTAAAAGAACGCATTAGCAGCCGTATACCACAGTGCGTTTGTTTCTAAGAATTAAAACTTGTTTCATTCAATACTGAACCTATATATTGTTGCAGGAAGAAAGCAGGCCCACGAGTGTAGAAGGATGTATATTTACAATCGAAGAAATATGGCGTTCAGGCAACGGCCAGAGACTTCGTCTTCCTCTCGTTCGCGTCACCTTCTTCTTTCCCTTCACCGTAACATCACCCTCCCGGTGGGGTTAGCTGCGTCCCGGTGCAGGTTATGGAGCGTCGCTTAATGGGGAGACATAGGGCTTGAGCCTGGCGACGTGAACAACATCGCTGGTGACGTTGGGAGACACTGAAGGCTGACCGACTGGGGCGATCTCGTATGTCACGTCGGACAGTTGTCGTAAGATATGGTATGGACCAGAATAACGGGAAAGGAGTTTTTCCGACAAGCCGACTCGACGTGAAGGCGTCCAGAGAAGGACAAGGGAACCAGGGGAAAAATGGTGGTCTCGGTGCCGAAGGTCGTAGCGTCGTTTTTGAGAAGCTTGCGAGACTGTGAGGCGATGACGGGCGACCTCTCGGGCCTGGGCGGCTAAGGCAACAGCATCGCGAGCGTAACCAGTGCTGGGTGATTGTACTGCGGAAGGTAGCAACGTGTCGAAGGGCAAGGTGGGGTCGCGGCCATACAAAAGGTAAAATGGGGAGAATCCGGCAGTATCGTGACGGGACGAGTTGTATGCGAAAGTGATGTACGGTAAAGCGACGTCCCAGTCGCGGTGATCGTCGGAAACGTACAGGGCCAGCATTTCGGTTAGTGTGCGATTGAGTCGTTCGGTGAGGCCGTTCGTTTGAGGGTGGTATGCGGTAGCGAGCTGGTGTTCTGTAGAACAGGAGCGGAGCAGATCATCGACGACCTTCGAGAGAAAGTAGCGGCCGCGATCCGTGAGTAACTGGCGAGGGGCGCCGTGGTGCAGGATGACGTCGTATAGTAGGAAGTCGGCGACATCTGTAGCGCAGCTGGTTGGCATCGCTCGTGTAATGGCATATCTCGTGGCATAATCTGTTGCTACAGCAATCCATTTGTTTCCTTTCATAGAAATAGGAAATGGGCCAAGGAGGTCGAGGCCCACACGGAAGAAGGGCTCTGTAGGGATTGCAATTGGTTGAAGCAAACCAGCAGGAGGCATAGCAGGCGTCTTGCGGCGCTGACACAGGTCGCAAGAAGTGACATAACGGCGCACAGAGCGATAAATGCCGGGCCAGAAGAAGCGGCGCCGCAGGCGGTCGTAAGTACGAGTGATGCCCAGATGTCCATCAGTAGGAGCGTCGTGAAGTTGCTGGAGCACGGCCAGTCGAAGGTGCTTTGGAACGACTAGGAGCAGCTCCGGGCCATCAGGACGAACACTACGACGGTATAAAGTTCCATCGCGCAAGGTGAACATCCGCAGAGACGGGTCATTAGGCGAGGAGCTTAGGCGTTCCATAAGTGTTCGAAGAACAGGATCTTGGCGTTGCTCGTCGCCAATATGGAGAAAGCCGGAGAGAGACAGAATACTTATGTCCGAGTCTGCATCGGTATCGTCCGGTTGATCCACGGGATTGCGGGACAGGCAGTCAGCGTCTTTATGCAGGCGCCCTGACTTATACGTAATAGAAAATGTATATTCTTGTAGACGCAATGCCCAGCGTGCAAGTCGTCCAGTTGAGTCCTTCAAAGAGGAGAGCCAGCAGAGGGCGTGATGATCGGTTACGACGCAGAAGCTCCGACCGAAAAGGTACGGCCGAAATTTCGCGACCGCCCATACGAGCGCGAGGCATTCCCTCTCAGTGATGGAGTAATTTCGCTCGGGCGTGGAAAGAAGGCGGCTGGCGTAAGCGATGACACGGTCGTGGCCCTGTTGACGTTGAGCGAGGACAGCGCCGATGCCATAACCACTCGCGTCAGTTCGTACTTCAGTAGGCGCAGAAGGGTCAAAGTGTGACAGAATCGGGGAGGTTGTAAGCCGCTCGATCAGGGTAGAGAAGGCTTGCTCCTGCAGTGGTCCCCAAGAGAAAGAGGCATCTTTCTTTAGAAGGTCAGTGAGAGGGCGAGCGATGTCGGCAAATTGTTTCACAAATCGCCGGAAATAAGAGCATAAGCCCAGAAAACTACGGACATCGTTTGTTGAACAAGGTACAGGAAAATTGCGCACAGGGTGGACTTTCTGTGGATCAGGCTGGATTCCGGCGGCGTTTACGAGATGGCCGAGCATGGTAATTTCACGGCGACCGAAATGGCACTTGGAGGAGTTTAGCTGAAGGCCAGCCCTGCGAAACACGGAGAGTATGGTCGTGAGGCGCCTCAGGTGGCTCTCAAAGTTCGACGAAAACACGATCACATCGTCGAGGTAACAGAGGCATGTAGACCACTTCAAGCCGCGCAGCAGAGAGTCCATCATGCGCTCGAATGTAGCTGGCGCATTGCATAATCCAAAGGGCATGACTTTAAATTGGTACAGACCGTCCGGTGTGACGAAGGCGGTTTTCTCGCGGTCCATCTCGTCGACGCTAATCTGCCAATAGCCGGAGCGGAGGTCAATTGATGAAAAGTATTGGGATCCGTGAAGGCAGTCAAGAGCGTCGTCAATGCGAGGCAGGGGATAAACATCCTTCTTTGTTATCTTGTTGAGGTGACGGTAGTCAACGCAGGAGCGCCACGAGTTGTCTTTTTTCTTGACTAAGACAACCGGCGATGCCCACGGGCTACTGGAAGGTTCAATGATGTCCTTGTCCATCATCTTGTCGACCTCTTTCTGGATTATGGCCCTTTCTGTTGCGGAGACACGATATGGCCGCCTATGAATGGGGCCACCGGTGTTGATGCGATGCGTGACAACAGATGTCTGACCAAGTGGACGGTCGTCCAAATCAAAGATATCCCGATAAGATGACAGGAGGTGACGAAGAGCTGTTCTTTGCTCGGAAGGAAGGTCAGGGGCGATCATCTTACAAACATCGTCCGCAGGCGTCGAGCACGAAGGAATGGGTGACAAAGGTGCGTTGGTACTCAGGAAGGATTCGGAGGCCAAAAAAGAAATCTCAAATTCATCCAAAGGAGTGATAAGTGCGACGGCAATGCCGTGTGGCAGCACATGCGTCGAAAATCCAAAATTGAGGATGGGCACCCGAGCGCAGTTTTCGAGGATCCGGATTAAGGTGCTCGGTAGGGCAATATTTCGTGACAAAACCACGTCAGTAAGCGGAGACACGACGTACTCGCCATCAGGTACGGGAGGACAGGGCGTCAGGAGGACATTGGTAGCCGCCTGTGGAGACAGCCGTGCAAACTCAGCAGAACATAAGCGGGGTGAAGCACAAGTTGTTGCGTCTGCGTCGGCAGGAAGCGGCAGATCCAGCTGTACAACACCTGCGGAGCAGTAAATTTGGGCAGAGTGTTTCGAAAGGAAGTCGAGGCCGAGAATTAGGTCGTGTGGACAGTGCTCGAGGAGGATAAATAAAACAACGCTATAATGGCCCGCAATGGTCACGCGTGCTGTGCACATTCCAAGAACAAGTGAAGTACTCCCATCGGCGACTCGCACAGTGCACGGTACGGCGGGAGTCAGAACCTTTTTGAGCCTTCGGCGGAGAGCAGCGCTCATAACTGAAAGCTGCGCTCCTGTGTCAACGAGAGATGTGACAGGAACACCATCAACTTCAATGTCCAGTAGGTTTCCACGTGTAGGCAGGGTCAACAGAGGATTTGTGGGCCGGGTCGGAGTTGCAGCTTCACCTCCGGGAGCTGCACCGCCTAGTTTCCCGAAGGGAAGCGACCGGTTGCAGATGGGGACGAAGAGCGGTGAACGAGAGGCGAACGGGACCGACGACCTTGCGGAGACGGGGAGCGGCTGGATCTTGGTGGAGCACTGTCGGCGTTGATGTTCCGAGGCGGCGTGTAGGGCGAGAAAGTGCGATTGTCTTGGACTTGGCGGTAGTGACTCGGAGACGACCACCGAGGAGACGACGACCAGCGATTACGGCAATGACGGGCGATGTGTCCAATACCGGAACAATTAAAACAGATGGGTCTGTCATCCGGTGTGCGCCAGTCAGCGGGGTTGCGGCGGAGTGGCGGGAAGCTTTGCGTCTGGGAGCGAGCGGCCGGAGAAATCTGGTAGGTGTTCGTATGGCGGACCGAGCAGAGAGATGGAATGCCCAAACTCGCTATTTCTTCCCGAACGACCGCTTGTATAAGCGAGATAGCGGGCACACTTTCCCGACAGTCGGAACGAATTGGAGCCGGAGCCATGGCCTCAAGCTCACGGCGAACGATACGCGTTAGATCTTCTGATCCTGTCGGCTGATTGACCCGCGGCGAGTCTGCGCACGAAGATGTCGCGGCGGTATCGGGCAGCCTGTCGAAATGTTGAGGGACGCGGCGGCCTTTCGCTTGTTCGAAGCGCCGGCACTCCTTTATAATTGCATCCACAGTGGCACGATCCTTACACATCAGGAGATTGAAGGCGTCGTCTGCAATACCTTTTAGTATGTGACCAATCTTGTCCGCCTCGGTCATGGTGTTATCAGCCTTGCGGTAGAGAGCCAGCACATCCTGTATGTACACGACATAGGATTCTGTGGACGTCTGAGCGCGGCATGCAAGTTCTTTTTTGCTGCCAACTGACGACCGACAGGTCTGCCAAACAGGTCACGCATTTTTTCTTTGCAGACATCCCAGCTTGTTAGGTCAGCTTCATGCGTATCGTACCATTGCTTCGCAGTTCCTTTCAGATAAAACATGAGGTTTGCTAGCATCATTGTTGGACCCCACCTGTTGTTGCCGCACACTCGTTCGTACATCGCAAGCCAGTCCTCTACGTCAGTGTTGTCCGTGCCACAAAATGTCCCCGGGTCCCGCAGATGAGTGAGGATGACCGTTGGCGTGGACTGCTGAGGCGTTGTCGGTTGTGTCGGTTGATCTGCCATTGTGGCGGCAGGTAGATGACGTCCACTGCGAAGTTCCGTGATTGTACCCAGCACCTCCACCAAAATGTTGCAGGAAGAAAGCAGGCCCACGAGTGTAGAAGGATGTATATTTACAAGCGAAGAAATATGGCGTTCAGGCAACGGCCAGAGACTTCGTCTTCCTCTCGTTCGCGTCACCTTCTTCTTTCCCTTCACCGTAACAATATATATATATATATATATATATATATATATATATATAACGCTTAACCTCGCATTTGACCGCGCAACGCTTGCAACAGCGAAGCTGGGTGATCGTAGCCCAGCATTTTCGGGATGTGCGCTGTGCGCGCGAACTTTTCATCTTATGACTGGTGATGATAATTTATTTTCGCGCGTCTCGGACTTACGGCCGTCACTGAACACTGGCACCGCGTTCCAATGCCGACAAAGCGTTCCAACAAACTCGCTCCATGAATTCGTCTCTCTTTCTCGCTCTCATTTTCTTTCTCTCTCTCTCTCTCTCTCTCTCTCTCTCTCGAGAATAGCACGCAAAACATCTTCTTCACCTCGCAGAGCATTTACACGAGTGCGTGCGAACGCGCCAGCTGTGGAGGAAGACGACGACACTCGAACGCAATCGTATGGTTCGCATAAATGCATGTTCTGCAAGCGTGGCTGTATATCCAAGTGAAATAAAGAGAAAATAAGTGGCTGTATAGCCTAGTGGTTACGACGCTCGTCTTGGGACCGTGGGCACGCGGGCTCGAATTCCACCTCCGGAATAAAGTTTACTTTCTTTTATTTATTTCTTCATTGCTGCTGATGATAATTTTTTTATACAAACCACAAATTACGGCTGGCTTAAACAGCTTCGCTGTTAAAAACAGTTGCGCCCAATTGCGGTCCAAAAACATCGAACTATATCCAAGTGCGAACGAAGCCACCAGCTTCCACAGCGTTTACTGCTATGTACGGAACCGAGTATAGGCACACCTTTACTAAGCCAGACATGTGGAGCACACTTGGCTTCGGATCGGAAGTCATCATCGCACCTGGCACCACTACCAGCGGTAGTTTTCTTGCCTCATCAGTTCACGATGCGCCGCCTTCCACAGCAATTCGTGACGCCGCAGCGCTGTCGCATTTACCGTAATGGTGCCAAACCGACCGCAGCCGCTGAGCAGTGTTCACTGTGAGCACTCAACACCATGTCGTTACTACGAAATGCTTACGCATCATTTTACGTAGAATCTCCTCCCTGAGGAGATTCTACGTAAATTTTTGTATTTTGCGGCCTTTCTTTAAAGGCAAGTACAAGAAGCTTCATCGATGGCACTTACTTGCAAACACTTCAGTCCGGCCTTTGTAAATGTGATATACAACTTTCGTATTAATACTTTCTCGGTGGAGCCAATGCTTGAAATGTTAGGCAATTAGTCCCACTGTTTGACTTGGCAAAACGGAAAAAATACCGGAGACTAGGCCGCGCGATTTTCAACACTACTGAGTTGGCTTCAGCCCCCTAGCACATTCCGTCATATTTAAAACACTGGTTACTTTTAGCTGGCAGACCCTATATACATCAATGAATAAAAACTTCGGATTTGGCAAGGGTAGGTGGATTTTTTCATGACTATGAAAGCACAGGCTTATCGGGTAGAGAATCACATGCGTAGATAGATGCTTGAGTCGCGTGCAAACTCTGAAATAAAAAAACAGCGTGTCACTTTATCTATCCTGATGCCACAGGATCAATTAGGGGCTTGGAGATTTGACGCCATAAGCATTAGCACCGGACACCTTCGTCAGATTTGTTCTGGCGAAGACGTCCTGCCAAAGACGTCAATCTGGCGAAAATCTGCCTTGAGGGATTGTTGCATTGATAACCTCTGAAAAGGCTCGCATTGGCAGTGCCTCACTCGGCACACGGCATCATGGCAGAAGTGCTAAACAATCATTCAATTACGGGGCTGTACGCGCCAAAACCACAATTCGATTATCAGGCATGCCGCAATGGCGGACTCCGGAATAATTTTTGCCCCGTGGCATTATTTAACGAGCACCTCAGTCAAAGTACACGAGGGTTTTGTATTTCACCCCCGTCAAAATGTGGCTTCCGCGGTCAGGATCGAGCCCGCGAATGATCCTGTCCTGTCGAAATTCAAGAACTTAGGGTTGAGCTTAAGATTTTAGCAAGAACCTGTCGGGTCAATGGCAAACGTCTCCGCTTGCACGTGGGGCAGCGCGGTGTTGCTTTCCTTGTTTCACGTTTGCACTGCAGGAAAGGAGACCTTCGAATTCACCTTACGAAGATCGGCGCCATTGTTCTGCCGGCTCTCGCTGCAGTCTTCGTGGCCAGGGAATGCTATTCACTCGCCATTCGTAACTTCCTGGCCGCGAACAAGCTGTTAGATACGGCCAGCCAAGCACCTTCTGTCGCTGCTTGATGCAATAAATCACCCGCCGTGGCAACCACATTCAAAAAGCTTTAGTGTGAGACAGCGGGGATTCTTGACCCAACGACCTCGCACCATTGATCTTCAGCAACCTGTGCACGTGCGCACGAAAAGTGTGGGTGCGTGTTTTGTCAAATTCGCGTCCCCCGAAGTGCACATGCCGCTTACGAGTGGCCCGAATGTTGACACCGCTCCGCTATCATTCTCAGCGAGTTCATCGACGCCATTCGAGAGGTGGTGAAGCACCTCTAAATAATTCATCGTCTGGAAACGACAAAGAAAACTGGTTGCCATCGTGAAACTAGACATCACATCACGCGAGAGGGAGTGGAGACGACGGACCGATGAAAGGACAACCCCTTTTCCCTTCGGCGGCGAAAAGGTGTCTAAATATGGCAATGCAGATGCGAACTTTCGAGAACTGCAATGCTCGTTCCACTGTCGGAGCTTTTTTGCGAACAGTTCGTGTTTCTTTTCGTATTTTTCGTTTCCTGGCCTTATGGATGTCAAAAATTTAGACTCATAATCATCATCATCATCGTCATCCCCATCTTCATCATAATCAGCAGCCTATTTTAATGACCACTGCAGGACGAAGGCCTCTCATAGCGATTTTCAATTACCCGGTCTTGTGCTAGCTGATTCCAATTTGCGTCCGCAAATTTCCTAATTTTATCACCCCACCTAATTTTTTGCCGTCTTCGACAGCGCTTCCCTTCTCTTGACCCCCATTCTGTAACTCTAACGGTCCAGCGTTTGTCTGATGTACGCATTGCATGGCCTGCCCAGCTTAATTTTTTTTTTCAATTAATGTCAACTAGAATACAGGCTATCGACTATGCTCTCTGATTCACCGCGCTCTCTTCCGGTCTCACAACGTTAAAATGTATACTAAACTCAAGTGATCTTTCGTATTTTAGTGTCAGCATCCCCTCAGCACCCTTCAGCATTTCTGGCCGGATAACGTTACATGTTCCGGACACCGACTTGGTAGACAGAGCTAACGGGCGTTCAGGAGGAAGCTTTCCAACCTCCCTTAAATCCAATAGCAGATAAGTGGGTTCGGAGAGATAAAGATGAAGGTGATGAGATGACTCCTCCTTAGGCTGATACGAATCTTCCTCTGAAGCCGAAGGACTGCCACTGACTCTCAGTAGTGCTTAGCGGGGGGAAATATTTACAGTACTTTCCATAAGGGCCGGCTATCTGTATGCGCTCCCTAAATCCCCTCTATTCAGCCAGGTGTGGCGAAGCGACGGAGACGCGCCTATTTAAGCATAAAAAATAAACATGGACGGCCAGAAACATGGGTTGCCAAAAAGGGCAACCCTTTGGCTTCTAAACTACAGGGTCGTTTTTCCTTTGCTTCACCACATGCCCTGACCAGGAGGTTTCCTGCTAAGGAGAGTGGGATGTCTAGAGGCTCCAGACCGATAATTAATGACACATTATTACTGCAATTTATTATTATTATTGTAACATATTCGTTTGGAGTCTATACCGAAGTTGATTTTTATGACTGGTAGGAGCATACTCAACAAAACGAGTCCTTCTGAAATGCCCTGCAAAGAACGTTCTCGCGCACTACGCCGATGTAATGAGACTCGTCAAACGACAGCAAACTAATTTCAAGACACCTCGAGGCGGCTGGTCGCAGTGTTAATTTACGTGAAGGACATTGCTTTGCTTTGAGTTTTCACGGCATACTGCAACATATGATGCGGAGAAGTTGCAGTACAGGACAATGCTGAGGTGAAAGGGGTGATCAAACTACTGTCCTGCGCTTCTGGGCAGTGACAAGCATTCAGCTAACCTTCCTATTGTTTATCTATGTCCACTGCAGAGGATATGTTCAATAAGAGTGTGTTGCAATTGGATGAACGCGTCAGTTTCAGGATATTTCTTTGCTCACAATGGTTCGCAGCAAGTCAATTAAACCGCATCTTTGTCACGGGCTTTGGTTATTTTCATCAACTGCGTCGTTCGTCTTCCCATTACGTAGTGCGTTATGGGTACATAGCATGATTAGCACGTCGACCTAAAGTGCTGGGTCCACCAAAACCAAACCCTATTGGTTGGGACCTAGTTATCTGAGAATCACCAGGGCCGCGATTTTGTAGCGATGCCTTATGACTTATTTTGGAATAGTCTTATCATCCACCGCTCACGGCCGGCTGATCCCGTTGATAACGCGAGCGGACCGTCGCTCTGACCACTGACAAAGCGCGATAAGCGCTAAAAGGCATTATTACTTTAAAGGCATCGCTACAAAATATCGGCCCAGTATTACGTCAGCAGCCCTAAGCACTGTTTACATAGAAGGAAGACATTCCCTGGACTTTTTTGTTGCCTGCAAGCAGAATGCCTCCTGAAGGTATACCTGTGCCGAGAATATCGGCTCGTCCTACAACGAATCAGCAAAAAAAAAAGCTTGCCATGACATAAAACTGCGATGCACGCCTGTATTCCACAGAAGGTTTTGGGCTGCTAACACAGGCGGCGGTGACAGCAACTAGTAGAGTTTCAGATTAGCACCTACAGTTAGTCACCTACTACGCCGTTTGGAAAGTCCTTGCGGAAGAACGCTCAATGGTCTTTTTGAACTACCAGTAGCGAAGAAGAAATGCGGACCGGCAACAACTTACTCGTGCGTGCTGATGACGTCCTGGATCATAAGGTCGTAGGATTGCCCGGTGGCACCGACACGTTCAGCACAGAGGCGCAGAAAGTGCTGAAGCCTGTCTTGTTTTGCCAGTTTCGCGGTCTCTTCGTTCCATAGGAACAACCCTCCGTCTTGCATTAGATAAACCACGTTATGTCGAGGTCTACGTGGGTCCCGGCCTATCGCGAATGTCCAGACAAGTGAGAAGCCGTATTCCAGCGAAGCGGCCGCCATAATGTCCAGAACCTGCAGTAGAGCGAAAATTCCAGCCGATTCGAACTCTTGTGGTGACCTTTCACCACAGCTGAAATATGGAAATGATCTATGACACCGAAGCCGGCGCTGAAGAAATGATGCAGATCCAAAGCACTTACTCTGTATGGAGAGAAGCATTCGTGAAGCAGGCAATTAAATTCTATACAAATGGTCGTCTCCCGTCCATCGTTTCGCAGCCTGGAGATTGTGATTGACTATAAGACGGTGGAACGCGGTAACTCTGGGACGAAACACGCGTCCGCAGATTATACTAGGGAGTCCACATGCAACGCTGTTTTAGGGTGTGGCAACAACACAATTTTGACCGCAATTTACCGCCAAATTTGGTGGATAGACATTTTGATCCCCAACCTCCCTAAAAGTCGAGGCGCATTCCTACTTTTTTTTTCTCACGCTCTGATGTACCCATGTTGGCACGCGATCCATTAAAGTTACTAAATGAAAGCATTTTTTTGGCGAACATTTGCTACTTTGACCGTATCTATCTATCTAGCCGCCTACGACTTTGTGATCTCATGGTCGTTTCACTAACTTGGTATGTACCAAAACTTGCATACTATGACAAGAGTATATGACGAACATAAATGATATGTCATGGCATGAATATCATGACATGCGTGTCATGTAGGTCATGACAACGACCCAGCGAAAAAATTTAACACTCAAAAACCACTCAAATGGGTTCGGACGTGGGTACTAGGTGAAGGAAACACTATAGGATGCTGGTAGAAGTCATAGTCATGAGCATGACTCAGCAAAAATGACAATAACTCAGTTAATAAATATTAAATGCTCAAAAGCCACTGAAATGGGTTCGGACGTGGGTACTAAGTAAAGGAAACACTACAGGAGGCTGGTAGAAGTCATAGTCATGAGCATGACTCAGCAAAATGACAATGACTCAGCGAAAAAAAGTATAGCACTCAAAAACCACTGAAATGGGTTCATACATGGGTACTAAGTGAAGGAAACACTACATGATGCTGGTAGAAATCATAGTCATGAGCATGACTCAGCAAAAATGACAACGACTCAGCGAAAAAATATAGCACTCAAAAACACTGAAATTGGTTCGGACACTAAGGGAAGCAAACACTAAATGATACTGGTATAGTTATGAGTAAGTCATAGTTATGAGCATGGCTCAGCAAAATGGAAATGACTCAGCGAAAAAAAGATTAACACTCAAAAACCACTGGAATCGGTTCGACCGTGGGCACTAAGTGAAGAAAACACACAAGGATGCTGCTAGAAATCATAGTCATGAGCATGACTCAGCATAAATGACAATGACTCGGCGAAAAAGATGAACACTCAAAAACCACTGAAATGGGTTCGGACCTGGGTACTAAGTGAAGGAAACACTAAAGGTTGATGGTCGAAGTCATAGGCATGAGCATGACTAAGGCTTTCGCCTTAGGGTCTCTTAGGCGTAGCTAAAGGGACTCCTGAGGACTCATGACATGAATGTCATGACATGCGTGTCATGTAGGTCATGAAAGAGCTGCCTACGTCTTCGTTCTTTCATGGTCGTTTCGTTAACTTGGTAGGCTATCCGCCCTCTGCTTCGCATAACATCGATTCCCACAGGGCGTGGGATCTGCCTGCTTTTTTAATTTAGTTTTGTAACAATGCGCACACGAAACATGCATACATCTTTAGCAAACTGGCTGCCTTTGCCTTTCATTTTAACATTTCGAACTTATTTTTCTATTGCATGTCGTGCGACACACATAAAGCAACAATGTCATGCTCGTGGTAGTATTGTCGCATTCCAAGAATGCGAACTGCATTAAGCATTGTCATTGCCTTCCATTGTACATAATCTATAACGTGTGTTTTTCTAAGTGTGCTGTAATAAAGACTATGCTTACGGACCTGTTTAACTAAAACGTAGACGTGCCGTGTGCTGCGCTCAGACACGCTATGTGTCTCTGTCTGCTGAGGCCGAAGTTTATTCAAAGAAGTTAATTAGTTTCACGACACCAAGGGTTGCGGGAAACGTGATCTGTCAGCTGGTATTTCGCAATTTTGTGCCCTACATTTAACCCGTCTGTCACCACCCTAAATCAGCGTTGCATGTAGGCTCCCTAAATTACACTTGTCTTAAGTATCCCCCTACTTTATTCTGACAATGCCTCCAAGGTCGGCTAACTTTAGTGCTTCAGAGTCGGCTGGATCGGCCCACTTTACGAGGCCAGAAACCGACATGCGCCAAACCACGGGTAAGAAGGCATAGAAGGCGTGGTTTTGGGATTGACAACTGGCCAGAATGTGTTGCGAGACGTTGAGGGAAATGAAAAGACCATGACTTACAGTGGTAGCATCAAGCGCGCTGTTCGCGATTTCTGTAGGAATTATAATTGTAAATTGGCAAAGAATTTCTCATAAACCAGTAAGTGGCGCGAACTGGTGGTGGTGCCTTGGTACTTCAGATGTATATAGTATATGCTATTGATGTACGTAACTGCCCTGAAATTATATTTGTTGCTTAATTTAGCAGTTCATGTATTATTAAGCGTTTGAGCTTTATTCTATGCGCATTAGGAAGCAAACATGTCCACGTTAACGAGTGGCGGTCGCGTCCCCAATGCGTGGCGGCGCACATGATTGCTGTTGTACGCGCGCGAATTTCTGAGCATGTATGCGAACTAAAATACTTTGTTTCAGCTCGCGCAGGTCTCCGAGAGACGACATGCTTGAGAAATCACAAGAGCACGTGTAGCTACGGCAAAACGCGGAACTGCGTATCACGTGCGAAAGCGTCGTCTCGTTTTCGTGAACGTAACTTGGCTTGGCTAAAAACACCATTTACTTGTTAATGACCAAAGCTATTAGACAAGAAACCGCGAAAGCACGTAGCTATTATTGTAAAAATAACTTCAAACACCGGATAACATGCATCGCAGAAACATCGGCTTGGTGAACATTATAATACTTTCTCACAGCTACGGCCGCACTGCTCGTATGCCTCCCACCGATACCGGCGTATAATCGCTATCGTCCTCAGCTATCACTCTTTCCAGCATGCTTCCAGTGAACGACAACATCCTCACGCCAGATTAACGGCTTCTGGTAAAAAATGTTGCACGTTTTCCGCGTTAGTATACTTCATGATTCCAAACTCTGACCCGTAAGCTTTCCATTGCATTACAAAAATCGTTACCATAAAAATTTGTTGTCAGTCCCTTTAACAAAGGAACTATGCACTCGAAGGCGAGTATTTGTAGTATTAAATATTTTTGAGTACCATTTGCAGTTTCAGTGCCTAATCAAGTCGAGGAGAGAGATGGCAAAGTCAGGGTTGGCTATGTGCGCGTGGTTATAAGCGACGTCGTATTGGTGGGCTCCGGATTATTTTTTCACCCTTCGAGGTTCTTTAGGGTGTACCCAAAGTACGGCACACGAGGGTTTTTTGCATTCCGCCCCATCCCTTCGGAACGCGGCCTACGTGGGCGATCTCAAGCACTGAGTCCCCACAGCAGATAGGGCTTTTAAGATCTGGCGTGCTTTCTTTGTGTACGTGTGTGTGTGTGAGGGGGGGGGGGGGTACGTGTGTGTGTGTGTGCGTGTGCGTGCGTGTGTGTGTGTGTGTGTGTGTGTGTGTGTGTGTGTGTGTGTGTGTGTGTGTGTGTGCGTGTGTGTGTGTGCGTGCGTGTGCGTGTGTGTACGTGTGTGTGTGCGTGTGTGTGTGTGCGTACGTGTGCGTGTGCATGTGTGTGCGTGCGTGCGTGTGTGTACGTGCGTGCGTGCGTGTGTGTGTATGTACATGTGTACGTGTGTGTGTGCGTGTATGTAAGTGTGTGTGTGTGTGTGTGTGTGTGTGCGTGTGCGTGCGTGCGTGTGTGTGTGTGCGTGTGTGTGTGTGTGTGTGTGTGTGTGTGTGTGTGTGTGTGTGTGTGTGTGTGTGTGTGTGTGTGTGTGTGTGTGTGTGCCTGCGTGTGTGTGTGCGTGCATGCGTGCGTGTGTGTGTGTGTGTGTGTGTGTGCGTGTCTGTGTGTAATGCTCTGGCATCGCGTATTGTTCCTGCCTGTCCGCTCGCACCACTGTTCAGTTTATTTTTTATTTATTTACTGAATACTCCAGGCCGTCAGGAGGCCCTAGCAGGAGTGGATATAAATACATTCAAGTAATACAAGTATAAATACAATACAGATAGATCAATACAAGAACACCAAGTACTGTAACAACAACAACAAATAAGGTAGAAAGATTGATAACAAAAACAAACTAAAAGATGGTGCTTATGCACACCTATAAGTTCTACAATAAAGCACCCATTTGTTAGGTTAGGCTATACAATCAGGTTAGTATAAAATGCTCCAAATACTGCACCAAAAGCAAGGCAACAACATCTCAATAACAAATGGGCAAATGAGGACGCATATCTACTAACCTCGCCGAAACCTTATACAGCGTTCAATGATAACTAAGCTTAAGTGTAGAATGTTAGCGATGACGAAATGAAGTGCCACGCGTAATGTTTAACCACTTCGATCTCATCAACGTTCACTCAGTGCATTACGAGCGTTTTTTGCATTCCACCCATCTCCAATGTAAGCGTAGCTTGGAGCTTTGAGAACATGTACAAGGCCTGTGAAGCAGCATTGTGTTACTACTTACAGGTGTATGCACGCCCGTGAGAAAAAGTGTATGGATCAGGCATTCTTCGGCAAAGTCGATTTTTTTCTTCGCCGATGAATGTATCTTTATATATGACTCCAGTCGAAGCTTGGCATTCCGAGCTTATCAGTGCACTCGGCAATTTCAGTATGTGTGTCTCAATTAAGAATAAATTAGGTTTTCTCAGCGAGCCTGTGGTCCGTATATTTTTGCTCACGGGTGCGTTTGCTTGTTTGTTTTGATATTCGCATGCCACAAATCGTGCCCTGTCACATCTTAATTGTTCTTAAGTGGTAAGCATCTGCCATTGAACGTTCTGCAAAATTGCGCTCAGTCTGAACACTGGTACCGAAAGGTATCGTAAAACCAAAACTGCACATCCCGACGGGGGCATATGAGACTTACGTTGGGCCTCGTGTTTCAGCCGCCTGTAGGCCAAAAGTGTTACGCACTTTCTATAAGCCATGTGTCACCCCAGTGTCCCAGGATGAAGGTCAAAAATAGCCGAGGGACCAACTGCGCCCCTGTATTATTTCGGCACGCCTGACTTTGTCAGTCCCCATTCGTACGGAAGTATTCAGTCTCCATGGCAACGCGGCAGCCACGGCTGGGTATCAAACCCGCGACCTCATACCCCGCAGGGAAACGTCGTAGAGAAGAAAGCACAGCGGCAGGCAGCATGTAGTCATTAATAAACGCTTCGCTGTAAAATTAAGAGCAAGAACAGTGCTTCGAAAGAGCACTTCATATTTATCTGGAGGACGTTCTTCGAATCCCTATCGTATCGTAGTGAACCACAGTGGATACCTTATCTATATAGCATAATGAATCGAGCTCTCGTGTCTCACGAACGCCATGCCAATGAAACTTATCGGCAAGGCTTGCATACCACGGCCGAAATTCCCACACCAGGCAAAGTCACCTCTATATTTCCCAGCATGATGACGCAGTAAGCGACAGCCAGTCTGGCATTCCCAGTGCTACCTAATCGTTCGGCATACCTCGAAGGCGCTTGAGCGAGACCGCTTCGGCCAGGTGAGTCCAAGGAGACGTAGGAAATCGCCAATGGACTCCTCGTTGTTAACTTCTGCGTGGCAGCTGCATAGAAAAATGTTTAAAAATACGATCTTTTTTTTCTTCGTTGATTGTTTAAAAATCCGCAATGAGGAGGAAGAATCACGAAAGCTAAATATTTACTTTTCGTGAATATAGTTTCCAGGCACCATTACATGATATCGCGGGCTTGGAATGCAACCGATCACTTAGCAAAAACTGGCACGTGAGGTAGTAATGAGAAAATGGGTCTCATTCGCCGTAATGCGGCCTTATAATTTGGAAAATTCATGGTCAACTGGTATCTAAGCGCTAAGTAAAGTTTCTCTGGAGCTAACTGCCATATTTGCATTATAAAGGACGGGGCTCAAGATAAGGCAACACGAACATCACGACGTTAAGCCAAATTTAGTGCGGTTGTTTGAAAATTAGACGACAGCGCTAAGGAAGCTTAAGTTTAGGAAATAACTTTTTTTTCGCTGCCCATAAAAATTGCATAAAACAAGAATCAATATTTACCCAACGTTTAGGGGTAAAGATTTTTGAGAAAATCTTGAGAAAACACTTTTGAGAAAAATTGACATAAACTCGTTTCCGCGTCAGACTGCGTATAAACATTCGAGGCAGTCAAATTGCATACAGTGAGGGCAATATTTATTTCATCACGGTGTGCAGTATCTCCAAAGTTTGTTTCTCGGAGCAGCAAGTTCAACTGACAGTCCTGGCAGTATTTTCCAAAATTCGAAAATCAAGTCGGTCGCATATACTTTTCTCCACATGGGCAGTTTTGGCCTGTGCACAAAACTTAATTATCTCTTGACTTCAACGACGAATTCCCAGAATGAGATTTTCAAGATAATGTTTCGACAACACTTTTTATGAACCATAGATGATGTCACCTTGGAGTTTTCGACGTACTTGACAGGGTGCAACCGCAACCGGATGGTATTTTGGTACCCCTCCTTGGAAGGCTGCTGTGACTGACGGCTGGTCTTTCTCCACCGTTCAATGTGTCTAAACGCGCCCATATTTTCGGCATGTATCTCACCATGGTACAACCCAGAGTAGAAGCTCGCGCAGCTTCTCACCAGCACAGATGAAGCCAGGGCCTCTTACTTGGATGGAGTGCGCTCAGTCATCAAGTTTATTCGGTCTGGTGATGTAATGATGTAAATTATAGGTTAATTAGAAAATAAGAGCTACTTCTTTACGACGAAAGTATTACGTTCGGCTGAGTGATAAAGACGATCTCCAATAAAATTTGCCAGGATGTCCAGGTTTCATCCTAAAGAGAGTGACTAAGATACACGTCGACTAGTATTTGTACGTCAAAATTAGCCTTCTTGAGCTCGTGGGGAGTGCGAGGAAGGCGTTTGCGTTTCTTCACAAGTTAGTCGGTTATCCTTAGGTGGCGGCGTTGTGCCTTCACTTTCAGGGTATCATTTCCAAACCAGAAATAAAAAAGAAAACTCGTTGGGCAAAACCAAGTACGCATCCGCTCATAGTGCATGAAACCGAGCACCTGGCGGCGCCTATCATGAAGTTCACTCATTCACTACCTTAACTCAATTATTGCAAACAGCAGTTACAAGACCCGGGCTCATCGATGAGCTTACACTTCCATGTAATTAGGAGAAGAATTTCTCGTTTTTGTCCATGCCTTCTTAGACAGCGCTTCTGCTCTCTTGAGGTTATGGCAGTTTCCCACTGCAAGATTTAGAAAAGGACGCTTCGAAAGGTCGTTAGGCGAACCAGACTTAAAGGTCAGGTTGGCACTTTGGACATCTTATACTGTTATATATGAAAATCAACGTTTTATTATTCTCGTTTTACTGGAAACAACATAAATAAGACAAATTCACAAGGATTCCGGGGAAATGCCCTGCCAGGTTTCCCACTCGCTTCCTATATAAAATGTTGCAGCAGATTCAACGAGTTGGAATCAATGCACAGTGAAGCTTTGTGTGAGTGCACACAGTCGAAACGAGTGCACGGTCGCAGGCACGCCAACGCACACACACACACAAGCGCAGGCGCACACAAATTATACCTAGCCTTTTGTTAAGCGGTGTTGCTGAGTACTAACGTGTACGACGGACGCCTTGAATGCATCATGGTTTCAAAGGCAGCATGCGCATACGTACATAGCGCAATTCGAATCCATTCTATTCGCAAGAAGCGTTTGCTTCCTCATTATCTTGCGACCGCGCATGCGCGAAGGTGACTCTCTGGTCCTTTTTCCCCCTCACGGCCGGCGCCGCCGCATCCGGGGATGCGCGTAGGCGACGGCCATCTGGTGGTATAATGCAAAGAACCTAACGGGCGCACGGCGTGCGTGATCCGTTGTGATTACTTGAACTATTTGGCAAAGGAACAGCCAGGCCGCAGGCACATTCGCGAAACCTGGTGATGGTCGCCAACAAAAGCCTCGCTTTTAAAATAATTGGGCAGTTTCGCACAAACGGAGAAGCATAAAATGATATATCCAATTTAGGCGCTGCTCTGAACCTCTTTGGACGGTGTTTCATTCATTCATTCAGTTTATTTACCAGACAGTACTGGATGGCTACCTAGGCTAAAAGCTGTGTAGACAGCTTGACAGAGGCCCAGGTAGCCGTTACAAGGCAGATACAACGAAACGGCAAAAACAAGATACTTAGCAATAATGAAGTGGACATCTAAGCATACGTGTATGTTGATAAACAAATAAAAATAATATAGGATCAAAATATAAAGAGTGTGTCATCAATACACAAGAAAAAACTGGTAGAAATATGAGTATTTCATTAAAAAAATTGATACAACAAGATATTTATTACAACACTTTTACAAAAAATGCTCGCAACTGAGATTTCGACATGTATTTTGTTTCTCTGTATTTGTTCAGCAGTAAAGGAAGATTGTATTGTAGCATTTGAAATTTGTAATCTGTTCGAAAACGTGGCAGAAACCACGTGTCTGTGCTGCGTGTATTTAACACAGGTCTGTGTACAGTTAAGTTCGCCGTTGTTTCTAAGAACCGTCTAAATATTTTATTTGAATGATAAAAAGACGCCAGAACACGATAGTCATACATGTTTTTTATGCGAATTATGTTGAAGATTTGAAAAGCGCTCTGAGTAGATTCACAATATTCAAGGTTGGCGATCTGTCTTATAACTTTTTTTTGCAATATTACAACTTTTTGTATGTTCGTTTTAGTTGTTGTTAGCCAGACCAAACTACAATAATTAATTCGAGAAGCAAACAATGCATAATATATTTTAATTTTAATATTTAAAGGAAGCGCACGACAACGTGACATCGCACCACTGACAGACGCAAGATTTTTACAAAGGTTTGAAATGTGTGAATCCCATGAAAGATTTGAAGATAGTGTAATGCCGAGAATAGTGTGTTCCTCAACTATTTCAATGTCATCATTACCAAATCTAATGACGTGTTCCAGCCTAATAGCCTTGTTTCTGGCTCGAAAAAACATAACTTTTGTTTTTGAAGGATTCATTTTAAGTGAGTTTGAGGAAGACCAGCGAACAATTTTGTCAAGTATATTGTTACAGTCAACCGCCAGTTTGGTCGCATCAGGACCAGAAAGAAGCACGGTGCAATCATCCGCATATATAATGAACTTTACTGTCAAATCAATGTTAACTATGCTATTTATATAAACATTAAACAGAAGCGGTCCCAATACGCTTCCTTGCGGTACGCCTGTCGTTATTGTTAGTAAAGATGATTTGTGGGTGCCGATACATACATACTGGCTTCTGTTTGTAAGGTAAGACAATACCTTATACAGTTCTGTATAAGACAATACAGTTCTGTACAATACGCGTGGGCGACATGTTCACGCGACGCAAAACGCAAGCTATAGCAGGTGTCTCGCAACGCTGTCACAGTTTGTTGCTTGAACGATGAACCCTGCTTAAACTTTACAGTCTGCACCACTCAGACGAATATATGCGGACAGCTACACGACAGGAACGCTTGTGTTTGTGCAAACAGCGCCCATAAAAGCCGCAGAAGGCCGAACACTTCCCTGGCTAAACTGCAGAGCCGCTTGAGCACAACGTGACGATGCTTTCGCTTCGCATCGTCGTATCTGCAGCCAAACGCACTGCGCGTCGGCCGGGTCTCGGGAGAGCTAAAGCACTAACCACAAGGGACAAGTTGTCGATAGGTTTTCGGCGCAGGCCGGTATTGTCCAGAACACTGCGATGCTTAGGCCGACGCTCACTGAACGCAAAAGTATGCCCACATCAGATTAAAGCGCCGACGCCCGAAACCGCCGACCCCGGTGCCGAATATCCGCTGGAAATGTTCCATATGGTTGCGCCTTTACGAGTGAGAGGCGCATCGACCATGGCAGCACGGCGGCAACGAAAGCGACGGCGAAAACGCGGCTGAAGCATCCGTATAGTTACTATCGCAAAATTGGCAGTCACTTACGTATCCTTACGTGATTTGTATGCGAAAGTACTAGGACTTCTCTAAGTTATCAGCTTAAATTAAAACTCCGCCTTAATCTACCTTGCTCTAAATTGTACCAACCTTACTCTACTTTTGTCCACCTTCATCCACTTTAATCCATCTTAATCCAGTTTTGGAAGTGGGCCAGGCCGGTTTCATTACTTTTTTTGTGTGTGTGTGGGTCACAACGTCCGTCCAACGCCGTGCCTGTTCATGGTGGGATTTCGCAGTGCAAGCCACACCAAGTCCTGCGCCGAGAACGTGAGCCATCGCTCGGTCACGTGGACTTTCATACCATCGTATGATAACGCCGGACGCCGTATTTTCCCCTTCATGGAGCATTATATAGCTTTCGAATTATTAAAAGCTAGCCTACGACGAACAGTCTCAAGGTCCTCTAGAAGCATGGAAGCACGAATTCCAAATATTAGTTGTAGAGGGAGAGAAAATTCGAAAACCGACTGGTCGATGATTCACACCCTAAGGAGCAGGGCCATATACCCGTCAGGCGCGCCTCACCTGAGGTACAGTATGGCCAACTTGTCACGGCTGGTCTGACGGCGTTGCCGACTCAAGGAGACGCGAGTCACCACTTCCTGCATCAGTTCCTTGTCCCGGAAGTTCCTGTACTTGTAGGTGGCATACCCGTACTTCATCTTTCCACGGACCCATTGTCCACAGACGTGCTGGTAGAAGTTGCTGCACGGGTCCGCGCTGGGATCCATGGCGCGCACCATGTCGCGCTCTAGCG
Organism: Dermacentor silvarum; assembly: GCF_013339745.2. Taxonomy (NCBI): domain Eukaryota; kingdom Metazoa; phylum Arthropoda; class Arachnida; order Ixodida; family Ixodidae; genus Dermacentor; species Dermacentor silvarum. Next base: position 122,130,203 of record NC_051155.1, read on the forward strand.
ACAGGCACTCGCTGTTCTTGCAGCGTACCAGGCTCAGGCGCAACACGATGGGCACGGCGATGCACACGGTAGCTGCGATCAGACCCACGGCGACCACGAACGCTGCGTGGTCAGGTCGCAGCACACGGGGGTCCTCCGGCGCTGGTGACGCCGCACCTGTACTGTACTTTCTTAGTGGTGTCATAAACCACACCTCCGTTCCTTGCTACTTTCTTCTCTGATGGTAATCTCGTAGTGTGCACTCCGAAAGGACGATTTTCAAGACGAACGTTCTAAACAGCGCGTGACTGGAATACTGCGTGCACACGAGTGCGCGATCTATTGAAGAAATAGCGATGGCGATGAGGTGACAGTCGTGAAATATGGAAGATTGCTCTTGCCCTTCTGCCCTCGACGAGTGACACATAATCACTATCGACAACTCTGTCGACAACATAACCTCTAGCGACAACTATTTAGTACCATATTGCCACCTGTAGGTAGTGGGTCGAGGGCAAGAGTGGGTCGAGCCCAAGAGAAGAAAGAAGACCGCGCGCTCCTTCTCTGCTCGAGCCAGCCCCGACGGTCGCGTCTTCCAAGAGCCAGCTGCTCTACGTTTACTAAACCTTCAGGGCTACTTCTCGAGGCCCGTGACAAACTGGTGGAGGTGCTGGGTAAGCGTCTTCACGGATGTTGCAGACCCCTCCAAGGATCCGCGCTACGAATCCAGTGCCTGTCGACACTCCCGTGCATCGGGCCAGCCGCAGGATCAGGGGACTGTCTCCAGAAGTCGTCAACGCTACAGTTCCCACCACATCAACCGGTATGACCAGCGCTTCTCTTCAAACCGCCCCAACCGGTACGGGAAGCACGATGTCGAACCGTTACACACTTGAGAGCCCACGGATCCCGAAGACGTTTCATGGCACAGTGTTCGAAGACGTCGAAGACTGGATGGTCGAATACGAGCGCGTGGCCTCCGTGAACGAATGGAACGACACGGAGAAACTCCGACACGTCTACTTCTACCTGGAGGATGGCGCGCGTACGTGGTTTCAGAACCGCGAGGGGCAACTGACGTCGTGGCGTGAGTTTTGTCGTCAGCTTTTGGAGACATACACCAGTCCTGATCGCCACGAACGAGCGGAACGTGCGATTCAGGCCCGCGTCCAGTTGCCAAACGAAACTGTGACCACTTACGTCGAAGACATGACGCGCCTCTTCCGACGGGCCGATCCAAGAATGACGGAGGAGAAGAAGTTACGTCGCGCGGGGTCAAGGAGCAACTCTTCGCTGGCCTCGTACGGAGCCCTCCGCAGACGGTCGCGGAGTTCTTGTCCGAGGCCGTGACTATGGAAAAGATGCTTCTGCATCGCTCGAACATGTATGAGCGGCAAGCGAACAGCATGTCTGCTGCTGACATTTTCACGGCCATAGGAAGCAACGGTGACTGTCTGCGAGAACTCATCCGCTCTGTCGTGCGTGAAGAGTTGCAAAAGGCCGCCGTAACACCGCACCCTACGGTAAGCTCCATAGCGAGCATTATCAAGGACGAAGTGCACCAGGCGCTCCATGACACCTCGCCTCCTGCTAACGCTGCGGCAGTACCTGTTGAATATCCACGTGCGACCTACGCGGAAGCCCTGAAGCGCCCTTCTCCCTCTCCACCGCGGTTCGTTCGTGCACCTCCTACGGTGTCAATTCAGTCGGCGCAGCCGATGTCGTACTACGACGCTGGGTATACACCGCCGCCGGTTGTTCATGCCGCTCCATTTGCCCACCATTCGGAGCAAGCTGTTCGCTACGTCGACGACAGACGCCCGCCCCCTCGGAAGTCGGATGTTTGGCGCACACCCGATCATCGGCCTCTGTGCTTCCACTGCGGTGAAGCTGACCACCTGTACCGCCAGTGCCCATACCGGCGCCTTGGGATTCGCGGCTTTTCCGCATACTCGCCGCCACCCCGATACGGCCAGCGACCCCGGGACATTGAGGACTATCTCTCTCAGCAGCGCTTGCCACCGCCTGCCAGGCGGCAGTCGCGATCGCCGTCTCCCAGACGATTTTCACCTCCGCCCCAGCGCTATTCTCCCGAGCGGTCGACCAGTCCCCGCCGGGAAAACTAACTGAGGCGATCTTTGGGGGCGAGGTCGCTGACGGTCGAAGCGCTGAAGACCTCTGACGGACGCAGTTACGGAAACATACCGATCCGCCATCACCTGCAGCTGAACGAGACGACCGGCTTTCGCTCGATATACCAGTGACCATTGACGGTTATGCCGTGAGTGCTTTAGTGGACACCGGCGCAGACTACACCATACTAAGCAGGAAAATAGCAACGCAGCTGAAGAAAGTGATCACGCCCTGGCATAACTCGCAGATTCGGACGGCTGGCGGCCACGTCGTTACTCCGCTGGGCGCCTGCACGACTAGAGTTGAGATTCAAGGATCTACATTCGTTGCGAGCTGCCTTGTCTTACGCGAATGCTCCCGCGACGTTATTCTTGGGGTTGAGTTCCTGCAGGAGTACGGCGCGATTATCGATCTGCAAGAGCGTCGTATCACTTTCTCTGCCGCACGAGCAATCGACGTGCAAGACGGCCAACGGCGCGACGACGTACTTCGTGTTTCGGCAGACAGTGTCACGCTTCCTCCACGAGCCAGTGTCCTCATCGACGTTACATGCTGTGGCTTACGCGATGGCGAAGCGGTGGCCGAAAGTAACTTGAAACACCTACTGAAGCAAGGTGTTTGTGTGCCTCGAAGTGTTATACAGATTCGTGCTGGTCATTCGCAATTGCTTGTTACCAACTTTAGCTACGAGCACCGACACCTGTTCCGCGGCACTTCGTTAGCGTTTGCTGACGCAGTAGCAAACGTTAACAACTGCTTCACGTCAGAAGTAGTGGAGACAGCAGTCACGTCTCTGGGCCATCTCGACATCAATTCTGAACTGTCCACCGATAGCCAGACAGCACTGCGCAAGCTCTTGCTTGAATTCAGGACCTGCTTCGCACATTCTTCCAAGGTACGCCAGACTTCGATCACTAAACACAGGATCATCACGTACGAAGACGCACGCCCGATACACCAGCAGCCTTACCGCGTGTCGGCAAAAGAACGCGAAGCCATACGTACGCAAGTCCGCGAGATGCTTGACGATGGCGTCATCGAACCTTCTAACAGCCCGTGGTCGTCTCCGGTCGTTCTTGTCAAAAAGAAAGATGGAACGCTACGCTTCTGTGTCGACTACCGCAAGCTCAACAACGTGACTAAAAAGGACGTGTACCCCCTGCCGCGTATCGACGACTCGTTAGATAGACTACGGCGTGCCCACTATTTTTCTTCTCTCGATTTAAAAAGCGGGTACTGGCAAATCGAGGTAGACGAACGCGACCGCGAGAAAACAGCCTTTGTGACTCCAGATGGGCTCTATGAATTTCGAGTGCTTCCTTTTGGCTTGTGTTCAGCCCCGGCTACTTTCCAGCGAATGATGGACACTGTCCTTACAGGACTGAAGTGGTAGGCCTGTCTTGTGTACCTGGATGATGTGGTCATCTTCTCTGAAACGTTCGAGCAGCATCTTCACCGCCTACGGAGTGTGCTAGAAGCCATCCGATTGGCAGACCTCACACTTAAGCCCGCAAAGTGTCACTTTGGTTACGAAGAGCTCAAGTTCCTCGGGCATGTAGTAAGCGCCAAAGGGGTCCGACCCGATCCCGACAAGCTTGCCGCTGTGGCCGCGTTTCCAGCTCCTGCCGATAAGAAGGCCGTCCGGCGCTTCCTGGGTTTGTGCGCCTACTATCGCCGGTTTATTAAAGGCTTTTCGAAGATAGCGGAACCCCTGACACGCCTTACGAGGGACGATACGCCATTTGTGTGGCATAATGAGCAACAGGCGGCTTTTGCTGAATTACGACAGCGCCTGCAGTCAGCACCCGTTCTTGCACATTTTGACGATGATGCTGATACTGAGGTGCATACCGACGCCAGCAGCATTGGCCTTGGCGCAGTGCTCGTCCAGCTTCAAGATGGAGTGGAAAGAGTTATAGCGTATGCCAGCCGCTCCCTGTCCCGTGCCGAGGCGAATTATTCGACTACGGAGAAAGAGTGCCTCGCGGTCGTGTGGGCGATCATCAAGTTTCGCCCCTATCTGTATGGTCGTCCCTTCAAAGTAGTGACGGAACACCATGCCCTCTGTTGGTTGGCAAGCATGCGCGACCCTTCAGGACGACTGGCACGGTGGAGCTTGCGGCTACAGGAATTTGACATCACCATCGTTTATAAGTCTGGCCGTAAGCATGAAGACGCTGACACGCTGTCCCGCGCACCCATTGATCCTGCCAGTCAGGAAACAGAGGATGATGACGGCTTCCTGGGCGCCATTAGTTCGTCGGACTTGAGCAGACGGCAGCGTGACGACGCTGAGATTAGACCGATCATCGATCATTTAGAGGGCCGCGACACAACCATACCACGCCATCTGTCCCGCTCGCTGACGTCCTTCTGTCTGCGAGACAACGTGCTTTATAAGAAGAATGCTCGTTCGACCAGCCGTGCTTACCTCCTGGTGGTTCCAAGGGACATGCGCGACGACATCCTCTTCGCTTGCCATGACGAACCGACATCTGGTCATTTAGGCTTTTCACGAACACTCGCCAGAGTAAGCGAAATGTACTATTGGCCCGGGCTTTCAGCAAGCGTCAAACAGTACGTTAAAGGCTGCCGTGAATGCCAGCGCCGCAAGACACCATCCGTTAAACCGGCTGGCTTACTTCAGCCAATTGAAGCACCTCACACGCCTTTCGACCAAGTCGGCATGGACATTCTCGGACCGTTTCCTCTCTCGGCCGACGGTAACAAATGGGTGATCGTCGCGACTGATTATTTAACACGCTATGCTGAGACGCAGGCGATCCCAAGAGCCACGGCCTCAGAGGTAGCACAGTTCTTCATGCGCCACATCGTCTTGCGTCACGGTGCTCCCTCCACTGTAATAACCGACAGAGGGACAGCTTTCACAGCGCAGCTTATGGACGAAGTTTTTGAATTGAGCAACACCAGGCATCGCAAGACGACCGCGTACCATCCGCAGACCAACGGACTTACCGAGCGACTGAATAAGACTGTCACAGACATGCTCGCAATGTACATCGACGTTCAACACAAAACATGGGATCGGATATTGCCTTACGTGACCTTCGCGTATAACACCGCCGTGCAAGAGACGACGCGCTTCACGCCCTTTCGCCTTCTCTACGGTCGCGAAGTCCAGACGATGCTGGACGCTATGCTGCCGTGTCAAGACGCTGACCAATTGACAACTGACGCCGAGGAATTTGCAGAGCGTGCTGAGGAAGCTCGGCAGCTCGCGCGGCTGCATATCGGCCAGCAGCAGCAGGCAGACGCACGACGCTACAACATCCGCCACAGGGACGTGTCCTACAACCCCGGAGACCAAGTTTGGGTGTGGACCCCCGTTCGCCGTCGTGGCCTCTGTGAAAAGCTTCTGAGCCGGTATTTCGGTCCGTATAAAGTGCTCCGCCGCGTCAGTGACGTAAACTACGAAGTTGTTCCGGACACAACATCGCAGACACGGAGTAGGACACAAAGACAACCGACCTCAGACATAGTTCATGTTGTGCGCATGAAGCCGTACATTGCGCGTCCGTAATTTTTTTTTGTTTTCATTTTTTTTCTCTCATTCCCTTCTTTGTTTCTACTTTTCATTTATCTTTGGGAGCTTGCTTCTTCGTTCATTGACTGTGCTGGCGTGACGGCTACATTTTTTTTTGTGTACTTTCGGTTTGCCTGCCTTCCTCTTCTTTGTCTTCTACGCCTATATTTTTTTTTTAGCATCGAGGCGATGCTTTTGTTCGGAAGGGGGGATATTGCCACCTGTAGGTAGTGGGTCGAGGGCAAGAGTGGGTCGAGCCCAAGAGAAGAAAGAAGACCGCGCGCTCCTTCTCTGCTCGAGCCAGCCCCGACGGTCGCGTCTTCCAAGAGCCAGCTGCTCTACGTTTATTAAACCTTCAGGGCTACTTCTCGAGGCCCGTGACAATATATACAAAATAATGTAATAAGTTACGCAAAACGAAAACAAAGTAATAGTAATTGGTAGGGAATTCTGAGAAACAAACAGAAGTGTAAAACATCGCATCTTGTTTATTACAGCAACAGAAGTATAACTGACATGTCATGGCGACTTAGCACCTTTAGAAGCATAGGCTTCGGAACACCGCAATGAACCAGAAAAAAAATGAAATTATGGGGTTTTACGTGCCAAAACCACGATCTGATTATGAGGCACGCCGTAGTGGGGGACTCCGGAAATTTGGACCACCTGGGGTTCTTTAACGTGCACCTAAATCTAAGTACACGGGTGTTTTTCGCATTTCGCCCCCATCGAAATGCGGCCGCCGTGGCCGGGATTCGATCCCGCGACCTCGTGCTCAGCAGCCCAACACCATAGCCACTGAGCAACCACGGCGGGTGCGCAATGAACCAGTAGAATTCGTATAGTGATTAGAGTAAAAATCACAATAAGAACTGAGAAGCGTGGTGCAATTGTGGATGGTGACTTGATAAGGGGGGGGGGGGGGGGGGGCGTCTTCCTACGGTCCCAGTGTTGGATGTCCCGTGGTGTGCTGAGTTTCCAACACGCGGCACAATTGGACTGGTGAAAATATGAGCAGCATGGATGTTTTCACTTTGAGACAAGGATTTTGCACTCCCTGCTACAGTGCTCCGCATCATTGTAGGATTGTGGACGTGAGGGCTTTCCGTCATCACCACGCGTGTCAAGTTGGTCAGCGGATGTTATCTAGAATTTCTACTGTCCATAAATCTACGAGCCTCAATTCACGTATTATTGTAATAATTTCCGGTCAGTGAAACCACTTTGTAGCTGAACTGTGGCTTCTATCTTTTGTTAATTTTTGTTCTGTTAGTTCTCGGTTAGGGTGAGTAGCACTGTGGCGCTCTTCGATTGTGGTCCCTTCTACGCAGCGTGTGGTCTTTGTTGTCGCTTGAATGAGCATTGTCCCGGTTACTACTAATAGGGTTCCTGCTGTTTAGTTCCTGAAACTTCTTGACCAGAGAGCTTGGGAGACCTGCTCCCGATGCACACTATGACAAAGCACGAATATTATTTCTGGTGTGTCTGTATGTCTCCCTTCCACTCTTGTCGCGACATAGGACCTTGGAGTACCTGTTGGGTCTACAATAAGTGCTGGACACCACCTCCTTTGCCAAGTGTCGTACACCGTGACAGCCAAGCCTTTCTGTAACTCTGACAGCGCATGCGCAGTTTGACCATATTATATCTTTTGTTTGTTGCGAAGTTTCATGAGGAGACTTGTCACCACTTCTGGTGGTGCTGAGCAAGGCGTCATGTGACTCGTGGTCAATGGGCAACAGTGACCTTGTCTGCCATCCCATGAGACGCTCTACTGGCGACTAGAGAGGAGCATCCCTTGGGCTGTTCGTCCACTCGAGAAAGCTTGATAGAGACTGGCGCGAGAACACTTGGTCAAAAGCTTTTAGCTTCCCGTACTGCTGACATTCGCATGGCGATGGTAGGGACGACGTGATCTGTCCCACCTGCAAGCTCACCAAAAAACGCTTAACCTTGCACTCGGCCGCGCAACGTTTGGAACAGCGAAACTGGGCGATCGTAGCCCAGCATTTTCCGGATGTGCGCGCGAACTTCTATTTGGCACCATGTAAACAATCGAGGGCGTCATCTATCCGCGGCAGTGGATACACGTCTTTTTTGTGACTTTGTTGAGATGGCGATAGTCGACACAGAAGCACCAGCTGTCATCCTTCTTTCTCACGAGCATGACCGCGGAAGCCCAAGGACTACAATAAGGCTTAATGATATATTGGGCAAGTATCTTGTGTATCCGATGTTTCACAACGGACGTTTCACCCAGTGGCCGGTAATTGAGATCGAAAATGTCCCGGTATGAGGCAAGAAGGCAACGAAGTGCGTCCGCATAGTGGGCCGGAAGGTCAGGTGCGATCATCGTCGTGTAAGGTTCTAATACTCGCATTGTAGGGCCCGAACCAGCAGAGGTAGGCAACGCGTCATTACCAGTCAAGGCAGAAATATGGCAGTCGGAAGCCGGGGTCAAGGTTGCAGGAGATAAGTTCTGAAGCAGCACTTGAATACAGAGGCCGAAGTTCACTACAGGAAGACATGTGGCATTGTCTTTTATGCAGATTACCGTGTGGGGAAATGCGACGTTCTCCGACAGGAGGTTGGTGGCTTTGGGTGACACGGCGTAATCGCCGTCGGTGACAGGTGGATCGGTCGAAACGGTAATATAGGTCACGGTCAGTGAGGTAGATGAACGTAATTGGTGGAACAAAGTCGACTTGGTGTAGGATCAGGAGAGTCAACGGCACACGGTAGGGGCGAGTTGGACAACACCCGCAGAGCAGTCAATAATGGCCGAATGTGCCGACAGAAAACCAAGGCCTAAGATTATTTCGTGCGGGCACTGCTCCAAGACATAAACAAAACATAAGTATGGTGTCCGGCTATAGTGATACATGACAACAGAGTTCCACCATCGGCAACGCGGACGACAGTGAGCGGGGCAGGAGTGAGGACTTTCTTTAGGCACGTACGGAGGTTCGAGTTCATAACGATATGTGTGCTCCTGTGTCTATCAGTGCTGTCACAGGTGTACCGTCAACGTCCACGTTGATAAGGTTGTGATGGCCAGGCAGTGTAAGCAGAGGAATTTCAGGTCGGGTTGTCATGGGAGGCTCACCTTTCGGAGCTGCGCCCGTTAGTTTCCCGAGGAGCGGCGGGAGCAAGGAGAAGACGGAGAGCGACGAGGCAGAGGCGAGCGGGAAAGATGTGGGCGCGGCGAAAGGTAACGGTTTGGTCGTGCGGGCATACATGTTGGAGCGGTGCCTGCTTCGATGCGTGTCGACGGGCTAGGACTGCCGGGCGGGCGTCGGGCATTGAGATAGCTCTGCCAAGGCTGTGTGTTCCAAGAACTGTGACAATGGCGAGAAATATGTCTAACTCGTCCACAGCAGAAGCAGACAGGCATCAGAAGTGCGCCATTCCTCCGGGTTTCGATAACGAGGATGAGCGTACGAACTTCGTGGTATTTACATATTTAGCAGTGCTGAACCTTGTAATACATTTCGTGTGGCTATGCCACAAATGCACTGGGTATGTGCGCCACTTTTTAATGAACGGCTTTCACGCAAACGCTTTACCGAGGTGTGCCACGAATGCACTGGCTATGTGCGACTCTGAGTCTATGCTACATGAGTCTATGCTACAGTGCGTCGGGAAGCTAGGGAGGCATTCTCAGCGTTCGCAGGCACTGGTACGCCACACTTCTCGTATCGGCGGCCATGCGCACACTTCGCGTCGGCGGCTCTAGAGGGCGCCAAGTGTTTTTAGGGAAGCCCGAAAAAGGACCCCCATTGCAATCCACGCCTCATGCATAACTCTTTTCGACAGTGGCCAATGCGTTGTGTAGCGAACTGATTCGATGCTAAACGCATCACCTTCGACAGTCATCGTGAAATGCGTTCAGCCAAATGTTTTTCAATAAATCTTTTTCTCCCTCTTTATGAGTCGCAAGACAACACGCTCGCGCAAGCAGACATAATTCGGGGGCGGGACGAATAATGTCTACGTTAATTTTGAATAACATGCCGTTTGGCTGAAAACATGGGCTGAAGTCCAGAATTCGTTCGCCGAAGCACTTGCTATCGGCGATCAAATAGTACACAAATTTCCTCAACTAGAAGGCTATACTTTGTCACGTGCCAGGCATCTTCTTTATGCGTCCCCTTTCAGAAGGACACGACAAAAAATAAAAACTTCAGAAAGGCTTTCTGTTTGTTTCTTATTCCTTGTCCACAAAAATAGTACTTGGAGGATCATCGTAAATGACATAAAACAGTCAGTAGCCTTTTGAGGAAGAGCGAAAACGTTTTCTTTATATTGTCAGAATTTTCCCAAGTAGCAGCTGTCGTCAACGCATCCTTTCCAACGCCTGCTAAGACGAGCTGTTACCCAGAGTTCCTGATTGAGAGAGCCGGTGTTCGTGGTGTCCTCGTTGCCTACTGCCAATCGCAACGTCCGTTGCTTCGGTACTGTTAACGGGCCCTTCTTCTCCGGCAGCCGCTTCTCGCGACATCTCTGTCAACGGTGTTTTCTTTGTCACATCCGCTTTTGTCTCTGCGCCGCTTTTCTTGCGCTTCGGTGGCGAAGTATCCGCTGAAGATGGCGACGGAAGCGGGTACGTGGTCAACAACTCGAACTCGTCCGAGGAAGCAGCACTCTTGCTCGTTCTGCGGGAGCTCGACGGCGTCGCTTCCGATGAAGGAGAGTTCGAAGGCGGCGATGGCGACGGCACCAAGAAGACGGGGCGCTTGCGGCTTTCCGCTTCTCGGTGACGATGTGCCGTATGAAGCGCGATAGTGAGAATCACCAGTAGCGCCACCAGGTAGTTTACGCACAGAAACAATGGCATCGCGCTGCGCCGGGGACTCATGCTTCCGGGGACGAACGCTTTGGTACGGCTGCTGTTGGTGTCCCGCTCTCCTCCCACGACGACTCCAGCGTGGTTCTCCGGCAGGCCTACACCGTCCTGCACGGCCGTCGTGTGGGTACCGTCGATGACGGCGCCTCTCCGCGAGGGCCGACGAGGGCCGGTCGCCGTTGATGAGGCGACCTCGGCGACCGCATGCCCCGGGGCACGCTCCGGTAGGTTCTCTGAAGGCTTGCTGCCTCGGTCGGCGATGACGTTGTTCGACGGCTTCGCCATCGGCTGGCGGCCGTCCCGCGATGCGGCAGCTGCTTCAGCCTGCCGTGCGGCGAGTTCACGCTCCATTCTTCTTGGGCTTGCTCTCAAGAATGGCGTTTACCCACTACGTGGGCCAAGAAAGATGATGATGATGATGATAAAGCCTCAATTAATTGTATAACACATTATTAACAACGAATTTAGGAAGACCTAAACAAGAAAGAGGCGTTTTAAATGCGAAGTATTTCTTGGCGAACATTTGCTACTTTGACAGTATCTATCTATCTATCTATCTATCTATCTATCTATCTATCTATCTATCTATCTATCTATCTAGCCGCCTGCGACTTTGTGCTCTCATGGTCGTTTCGTTAGCTTGGTATGTACCAAAATTGGCATATTATGATAAAAGTATATGACGAACATAAATGATATTTCATAACATGAATGTCATCACATGCGTGTCATGTAGGTCATGAAACAGCTGCCTACATCTTGGTGCTCTCATGGTCGTTTCGTTAACTTGGTAGGTACCAAATTTGACATATTATGACAGGAGTGTATGACTAAAATAAGTGATAGGTCATGACATAAATGTCATGAAATGCTTATCATGTAGGTCATGGCAATGACCCAGCGAAAAATATTAACACTCAAAAACCACTGAACTTGGTTCAGACATGGGTACTAAGTGAAGGAAACACTAAATGATTCTGGTAGAAGTCATAGTCATGAGCATGACACCGCAAAAATGACAATGACTTAGCGAAAAAATATTAACACTCAAAAACCACTGAAATGGTTTCGGGCGTGTTACTAATTGAAGGAAAAGTCGTAGTCACGAGCATGACTAAGACTTTCGCCCTAAGGTCTCTTAGATGTGTCTAAAGGGACTCCTGAGGACTCATGACATGAATGTCATGGCATGCGTGTCATTCATAGGTGATGAAAGAGCCGCCTACGTCTTGGTGCTCTCATGGTCGTTTCGTTAACTTGGTAGGCTCCTCGCACACTGCTTCGCATAACATCGTTTCCCACAGGGCGTGGGACCTGCCGGCTTTTTATAATTATTCTGAAAGGAAGAAAAATGGAACTGGAAGATTCCGTCGCCACCGCGTGTCCCGGAGCAAGAAGATCACCCGCACGTTAGAAAGCGCTGTCGCCATCGCGTGTCGTGCGGCCAGTTCGCGGATCTAGCTCAGCTATCGTTGCTGCCCCTGTGTTTCTGGCTGCCACTTGACGAGCCGAATAAACCTCGTCACACTTATTTTATATCAATAATGTATCGTCTAAATTAAACTTAGAAAATGTCGCAGTTTCGCCCGAAAGGCGAAGCATGTGTTGAGATAATTTATTAGACAGCTATACGAAGTAACGACATTAGTTTTATAGGCCGTATAAACTTGTAAACATAGGCACACTAACTAATTTAACAAGCATGGTGTCACGCGCGCACAAGCAAACATGAATGCATCTCACTCGATGACCGCGGAAACTCCTATGAAAACGCTGTAGTGACTAATCGCAGCAGCAGCAGCGAGCGAAATGACCTTCGCCCCGCCGCTCGCATTAACGGGAACGAAGCCGCGAAAACACAGCGCAGGGAGGACTGTGCCCCCGCCACAGATGACTTCCAAGATACAGCCGCTCGGGTGGGCACGCCGCGGCGCCGAACGCGCCCTCCCCTCTCCCTGCCGTCCTCCGGAACCTTGCGGAGTCTTGCGGCCCGGCGGGCGCGCGCGGTCGCCCTTCTCCCTCCGGAACGTTGCGCGCGACTGGAAGACAGCTCACTTCCCGCCCTTGCGTGTGCGAGATTGAGCCACGATCGCCGGCTCCCCCTTTGCAAGCTTTCACTCGCACACAGAGCGTACGGTGCGCGGTGACGATTTTATCGCCCGTGGTATTTACACGGAACCTCACGGCGATGGAGACGGCTGAAATGCGCCTGGAGTGTCCATATAAGTTATTGCTATCTTAATAAAAAGCGCGCATACCGTGCATTGGGCGCGCGGGAAGGAACGCCAGTTGGTCACGTCCCCACTACACCATGCCTCATAATCAGACCGTCGTAATGACACGTAAAACCTCAGATTTGAATTTAATTTACCTGCGAGATATCGGGTGACCGGTGGAGAACCGTCTCGCAAGCACTGCGAGATCAGTGCAGAACCTGCGCGCGTTCGGGGACAACGTTATCCGAGACCTACGAAACCAAGCGAGGACCTTGAATTGCACAGCGGTGGGGTGGAAAGCAAACAGGCCCTATCTCACATTCATTCGTTTGTTTTATTCGCAATCCTTATTTGCATACACTTCGCTTGCTCGGCAATAAATGTTTACTCTCTGTACATGTCTCCTTATTTGCAGTTAGCAACTCCCTCGAACGCAATGCACTTACCGTGAGGAACGTATCTGGAGCACGCCTACTTCGTTAGGTCGAAGCCAATAATCAGTTATGCAGACAAGTATCTCAGTCACAATAAAACAAAACGTGATGGTAGGGCAAATAAACCTGCGCCGCAAAAAAAAAAAAATGACTTGTACATGCGGAGGTTCGCAACGAGCACGCTTATTAGCTCTTTGTCACCAAGCGAATGCTTTCCCTTTAATTACAGCAAGAGGCGGCTGCAGCGATACGTCGCTCGGTCGTCGGCACTGTCATCAATAGCTGTATTTGTGGGAACGCGCTCTGCGCGGATTACACAGGGGTCGCCGGGTTCGCCGCTGGTTGCTCCGTCAGCGGGACGTTCGCGGTTAACGCTGCCGTCGTCGGAGGCCCTTCGTCACCGGCAGCTTCGTCTCGCCGGGGGCGCCCTCCGATGTTTTCCGCAATCGTTACGTTGTCAGCCGGGGATGTGGGCGCGACTTCTTCGGTCGTCATTATCGTTAGCGTAGAAGCGCTTGCGGCCACCGCCTCCTCCTTTCTCGACGACACGTATGCGACCGGCCCCAATGGGTTCACCGCCGGTTCCGTTGCTGGCGATTCAGTAGCGGACAGTTCTGTCGTTTCCCCGAAGAAAGGCGACACAGATGCGGACGCCACTTCTTCGGTGGTCATTGCTGTTAGTGTAGAAACATCTGCGGCCGCCTCCTCCTCTATCGACGACACGTTGGCGACCGGCCCTAATGCGCTCACCGCCGGCTCCGTTGCTGACAATTCACTAGCTGGCAGTTCTCCCGTTTCCCCGAAGAAAGGCGACACGGAATCCACCTCGAAGTCCGAATATGGAGCCCAATTTGAGGTGACCTCAGAGTCATCCTCATCGTAAGGCATATGGGCCGTGTCCGCGACCTTGCGCGTCGGCCAGGTTCTCGGCGTCCCGTGCTCCTCGATTTCCGGCACCACCATGGCGGTGTAGTTGGCGGGACCGTCGATGTAGGCGACGGCGGGTGCCGTGGCGCTGAAGTACGCCCTGTTCAGGTACACGAGCAGCATGACCATGCTCGCGCACAGTACCGTCATGACGCCCACGGTGGCTGCTTTGACCGCCGTGCTGAGCTCCGCGTCGGCCTTGAGGTCGCCGCGTAAGCACAGCAGCGGCTCACGGACGCTCACGTCGCCTGTCTCGGGCCGCTTGTAGTTGTCCTGCTTTTTCACCTGCGGGAAACGCGACACGACGTCTTGTTGTAACGCCTATGCTCAGTTAATTACAGAGAAAGTTTTCAGAACGCACAATACATTCGTCTCAACGAGGAATTTACCGAAGGTCGCAGATGAACGCGAAGTTGCGGGAAATTATCGCTTTTGTTGACGGATGGGTCAATGAATGGATATACCGCTTGAAATGGTGCGATAATGAGCGCCACCACGCCAACAAACGTACGCAGAATAGATGGATGTGGGCAAAAGCGGCAGCGGCGGCCGCGGCCCGCGGCGGTAGCAAAACAAATGTGAACAACGTGGATATGCGCGGAAAAGATTTTCCAGCCGCTTTGGCCATTCCGCCCGCTTGCCGCTTCCCAAGTGTTACTGTAGCCGAACTGGCGACTCAATCTTGCAAGCGAAAGGCGGAAAGCGGGAAGGCAGTGCGAGAGGTAGGGGGTGCGGCTTCTACTGTGTCAGCAACAGCGGAATATGTACTTTGCGCGGCTGAGGGCGGTCGCGCGCACCGTATCTTGAAAGCGACCTGCGCGCGGCTCCTACTTTTGTATGCGCTCTGCTTTCGCCGCTCAGTTTTCGTTGTAGCGATAGACCGCACAAACTTTCGCTCGCTGCGCCCGCTCTTGCTCACGCCAGCGTTTTCGCAGCGGTTGTCTGCGGTCATCCAGTGTGATCTATTCATGTTTGCTTGTGCGCGCTGACACCATGCTTGTTAATTCGGCTAGTAAGCGAATGTGTCCAAGTTTATACAGCCGATAAACTACTCTCCTTACTCCGCACAGCTCTCTACTTATTTGCTATCGCAATTGATGCTTCGCCTTTCGGGCGAAACTGTGACTTTTATTTATTTATTTATTTAGTACCATAAGATGGCGGCTACAATGACATTAATGCAAATCATCTATACACCGCTCGTGACCGGCCGATATGCAAGATAGCGTAAGCGGAACACCGCTCGAACAGCTTACGCTCGAAGGGTGACCAAAAAAAGCAATCCAAAAAATTTTTCACACGACGGTTATGAGGGCGTAACACGTATGTTTAAACTTATAAGGCTGCGGTCGAGCTCGCCGAATCACTTAGGTGTCTGAAGCTCCTGCTGCCTCCATTACTATCTCGGTGTAAAGGATGTTTTGTAGCGTTCTCGCTTAAACTACTATACGCTCCCCCGTGGTGTTCGAGTGCTCGAGAGCTTTCTAATCTAGGCGAGCTCGTTGTATTTGCTGTATTTGTGCAATGTTAATAACAGTAGAAAGGAAAGTAACGTTAAAGTAATCGATTGGTTTTAATGCGATAACGTTAAGGGCCTGTGTCGCACAAAATTTGGCGTCGGCGTCGGCGTGGATGTCGGTGGCCGTATGTAGAAAATCATCGCGAACCACCCCGACCGCGCAGGCCCTCCGCGTGACGCAAGGTGTTAGTGCAGGAGAAAATCATCCCCAACCATCCCGACCACGCAGCCCTCCGCGTGGTGCAAGGTATTAGTGAACAAAAATTGAATTTCTCACCGTGAAATGCGTCAGAAAAATGGTAAATTGCGACTTAACCACAACCTACAGACATGGTGGCGTCGGACTGTTATTTTAATGTACGAGAAAACATAATTCTGTTACCAGGAAACTGAAACACAAACCCCTTTTACCAGCATTTCTACCATACCAACAGCGGCGCGCTCGGGTAGGGTATTTGCGAAAATCTTATCGAGATGGCGCTCGGATCCTCGGCAGGTCGAATTGGGACTTGGCCTGCCTAATGCGTTTTGGACGCACGCGCGTCGGGGCAATAGCAAACAATTAATAAAATAAGAAGACAAGGCCCTAGGGCCTACACATTTTAATATAAGACGACTTATATTGCCCCTGGAAAAACGTCTTCCCAGCAGTGCATTTCTGTTTAAATGTTAAGTCGACTTTAAGGGGATCGGTGTAAGCTGAGTCTTTGTAATCTGGCTTTCCCACGTTCGGTGTTGCAGTGAAGCCCACTGAAAGAAAAATTCGATGCGAATGGGCCCGATAAGGCTCTCGCGTTCCACTCTTAAAGGCGAAGCTTAAGTGTCCTCCAATTTTTAGTAACTGCTCAATTAATTTCGTAGGGCAGTAATTGGCAACTGTAATCAATTGCATTTGTGAAAGACGTAAATGTAATTGTAATCAGTTACTTTTTTCTGTAACGGGCGCAAGTCTGGTTACAGGGAACCGAGCTTTGTGTCACGTCACCGAACACCACTCTCGCATTTTCGGAAGCGCACGCGACGCCGCGTGCGTGCATGTGACGCCTCTCTGACCTAAAGTCCATAGATATTTTTTTTTCCTTGAGCAGAAAATCTAGGGACTTTACTCTGACCCATCTCGCTCATCTCTCTGGCGGCAGCCGGCTCCAACAGCGTGAAACTGAGCAAAAAGCTAAGCAACACTACCGCCTTAAAACTGGAATGTAATCACACAAACCCAGCCTTAGATCCGCATAACTAAGCGAATGATCACTACTGCTGATAACTGGTTCGATACCGAAACCTCCTTACAACAACCACGATAGTAGTTGTTAATCCAGAAGCGTGCCGCCATGACCCGAGCTTGCGGGAATTAACTATATTTGTTGTTTAGTGATTTAGCCTTTCGGTCTAAGCAGTCTGTCACATAGCGGGACGGCATGCAAAACACAAGAAAGACAGAAGAGACTTGGCGTTCTTTAACACATTGTGTGTTCAGGCCCCGGAGACTATATAGAACATTACTGAAGTGTTGCCGCCTCAGTGCCACCTCTTTAATGCGAAAGCATTATATGCCCCATGAAAGGGGAAACCGGCGTCCGGCGTTAATGGTACCAAAACCCACGTGACCAAGTTACGACGTGACGTTTCAATGTCAAGTAAAAGCTACTTAACCCACTCCCAAAATTTACTTGACCCAACCCCGAAATTTGGGTGGCCCACACCCACAAAACTGACTTTGCCCAATTCGAAAATTGAGTCGACCCACGTTCAGAACCGACCTGGCCCACTCTCAACATTGACTTTTTCATTTTATTTAGTACATACTGCAGTCCGAAGACCAAGCAAGAAGGGCGAATAAATGAACATAGTAAAAGAGACTGAACAAGTCATACAACAGAATATAGCCATCATTATCACTCAAGGACAAACATAGACTAACAAACATAATCAAAAATACGTTGAGACAGAAATTACACATTTCTGTATTATCACGTTAATGCGCATAAAGAAAGAGTTAGTGCTACTCATCAACACAAGTTAGTTTATGAGTTGTAGAAAGAGTATGGCGTTATCAACAAAGAAGTGTACACGAAGTGATACAGGCAGTGTATGCCGTTTGCTGATGGTTCGCGGGGAAAAAACGAGTGTTCGAAAAGGTTAGCACGTGCGAAGTATGGTGTTAGGTCGTGATTGTGACTATGTCTGGTCTGCCGGGAAAAAGTGGAAGCAAGGTATTTGCCACGATTGATATTCTGCTGAATGTGGAGGAAGAAAAGAAAGATGAGCCGGGCGATACCTGTGCGCTGTTCCAAAAGTGGGATGTCATTACTAGCCATCAGTGATAAAGGCGAATCAATATTGTGGTAGGCGTTATAGATCAATCTTACTGTTCTCCTTAAAACCATTTCTAGCTTACAAGCATCCTTTTTAATATATGGATCCCAGGCCATGCATGCGTACTCTAGACGGGGTCGAATAAAAGCATTGTATGCGAGAAGTTTGATCTGGAATGGCATGTTCTTTAGCTTGTGTTTAAGAAATCCCAGTTTTCTAGAAGCACATGAACAACAGTCTTCAATATGGCTACACCAGTATAGTCGATTGGTATAATCTTGACTCCCAAGTATTTAAAATTGTCGACTTAGATCAAGGAATTTTAATTTAACGTATACCTAGATATGAATGGTCTTTTATTTGAGATTTGCATAAAGATTAATTTGCTCATGTTAATTCCATCAAACAGTTGTTCCACCAATGAAAGAGAATTTTAGGTTGTTTTGCAAACGCTCTTCGACATTTCCACATTTAATTGGCTTGTAAAGAATAGTCATCTGCAAAAAAGGTGTTCAGCAGCAGCAGCAGCAGCAGCAGCAGCAGCAGCAGCAGCAGCAGCAGCAGCAGCAGCAGCAGCAGCAGCAGCAGCAGCAGCAGCAGCAGCAGCAGCAGCAGCCGCAGCAGCCGCAGCAGCAGCAGCAGCAGCAGCAGCAGCAGCAGCAGCAGCAGTAGCAGTAGTAGTAGTAGTAGTAGTAGTAGTAGTAGTAGTAGTAGTAGTAGTAGTAGTAGTAGTAGTAGTAGCTTTATTTATCCTTTTAAACGGAAAGAAGCAGTGGGGCATAGGGAGGGAGGGGCCCACTCGAGGTAGTCCTCCTCCACCCTCTCTGCCCACCCCAGGATGACCTCCTGAACGTCGGGCCTGGAGCTGCGCAAGGCAGCCCCCCACTGCTCCTCACTAGCAATTAAATTATTAAGAGGAGGGGGTAATGGGTGTAGAGGGCATCCCCACATTATGTGGTCAAGATAGGCCTTGGACGCTGAGCAAAAGCGGCAGGGCAGGGAAGGGTAGCGAGAAGGGTGAATGACGTGTAGAAAGTGAGGGGAGGGAAAGGTGCGAGTCTGTAGCTGCCAACACGGGATCTCGCGTTTGCGTGGTGAATTACGCGCCAAAGGAAATGTCACACTATCAGAGTGTACAATGTGCACGGATGCCGTGTAATGTGAGAACGAGATCTCGCGCGGAAAACGTCCTCTCGAAAGCAACGATTTGCGACTCACTTAATGCCTGCGCCCGGTCCGGTAATCCTCGGGCGCTGGCGTGAGCCACCTCGTTGCCGGCGAGACCCGCGTGTGCTGGGGTCCAAATCAGGTCTATGTCTTGTGCGGGTCGGTGAGAGAGGGTTGGGGAAAGGACTTGCCTTGACACCCTGCGCGCTCCGAAATTGCTGATGGCTGTTTTTGAGTCACTGACAATGATGGAGGAAGTTCGAATACCGAAAGCCGATCCGCCTCCTCCGGAGAAGAAGCATGGACAGAGGCGGCCGTAGCTAAATGGCCCCGAGAACTTGTTATTGAGAGGGCATATTTGGAACCCATGCTATATTCGGTGGCGTCTACATAGAGCACGTCGGTTGAATTGGAGAATTTTCTTTGTAAGGCCTTGGCTCTTTGCCTCCTGCGTGAGATGTGGTGTATATGGTGCTTGTTTTTAGGTTTAGGGAGTGGTGGTATGTGTAGATTCGCGTGTATGTGGTGTATAATGGCGTTGAGAAAGTGTCGCCCGGTTTTCGATTTGGAAAGGCGGGTGTGTTGGGAGGTGAAGTTGGCTCCCACGAGCTCGTCGAGGATGTTGAAGGTACCAGTCTGCCTGAGCCGTTCTGTGGACGTGCGTAGTGGGAGGCCTAGGGCGAATTCACCGATTTTACGAAGGAGGGTGTTGACCTGGTCAGTCTCCTTTCTGAGAAGGTGTAAGCATATGAATGTGTAAGTTACCTTTGTGATGACAAAGGCGTGTATTAGTCTGAGAAGATCATTTTCCCGCAGAACGCCGGGTCAGTTGGACACGCGGCCGAGCTGTCTGAGAGTGTTGTCGATGGTGGATTGTAGTGTCTGGAGGGAGTGCGTGTTATGTCGATTGCTCTGAATACGCAGACCGAGAACCCTGAGCTTGTCTACCCTGGGGACATGTTTGTTGCCGAGGAGGATGTGGACTTCGGTAGTGTGTCTACGGTTGCCGGTGTGGGCGGGAGGCAGAAGGATTTCCGATTCCTCGGGAGAACAGACGAGACTCATGCGTCCCGCAATGGCCTCCACCTTATCGGCGGCGGCCTGCAGGACGTCTTGAATCTCACTGTCTGAGCCACCTGTGATTCAGAGGGTTATGTCGTTCGCGTATAGGGAGAAATTCAGCCCTGTGATAGTCTTAAAGGAGCGTGCAAGGTGGAGCATGGCGAGATTGAAGAGCAAGGGAGATAGCATGGACCCTGGGGCATGCCAAAGCTCCCAAGGTTATAGGTAGGAGATTGCTCCGCACCAATAAATACTGTCGCGGTGCGGTTGGAGAGGAATGCCGCAATGTAATTATGGATCCTTTCTACTACCCCCAGAAGGTTTAGCTCCCGAAATATGACGCAATGATCCACGTTATTAAAAGTGCCGTGAAGGTCGAGACCCAGAAATGCTTGTGTGTCGTGAGTAGGGTTGGATGTCAAGATGTCGTGCTTCAAACGAAGCATAACGTCCTGGCACGATAAGGAGCGGCGGAGTCCCACCATCTCTGGTGGAAAGAGGTTGTTTTCCTCAATATATTTATTGAGTTGGTTGAGGATAATGTGTTCAAAAGTTTTGCCAATGCATGAGGTAAGTGAGATTGATCTGAGGTTAGATGTGTTGACGGGTTTGTGGGGTTTGGGAATAAAGATGACTTTGGCACCCTTCCACGAGGATGGAAGGGTGCCAGTGTCGAAGCAGTGGTTGAAGTATGTTGTGGGTGCCTTTACAGAATTGTCGTCCAGGTTGCGGAGAATTTTGTTATTAATCTGGTCGGGGCCAGGAGCGGATGTCATGCGAAGTTTAGCCAACGCGTGGCGCACCTCGGCATCTGTGATCGGTGTAGTAAGGTCCGGATTAGGTATGCCGATGTAGTGGGCAGTGGAGAAATGGCGTGCCGGGGGAAAGTGTTTTTCTCGAAGCCTTTTAGTTTATGGTGGAGGTGTATACTGATGAAACGATGTCATTGATGAAGATAAGAATAGAGGCAGGGCCCGAGGTTACGGGCAGAACTTCAGACATGTAACCTCCGAGTGACATAGTGACAGGGAGTGACATAGCCCCGACCATATAATGCTTCGCATCTAAAAGGCGGCCTCTTGCGTGGGCCTATCGCGGAGGTAGTGCACAGCCGCGCCCAAAAAATCGCTTCATTTTCAGGTTTCTATTACTGTTTTGCACTTTTAATATTTAAGTCTGAGAAGATTTAACATAAAAGGCATGCACTGTCGGTGTTTTATTTCATGACATTTGTTTTTTGGGCTGTCATTCTCAAAATTCCAAAGAATAACTTTGTCAAGAATGTAAGACAAGGTAAGAGGAACTGTAGTGATAGAGTGGTGAGGCAATATAACCCGCATGTACCGCATATCATAGCAAGGCGGGGCATACACATATACCTAAATTTATATACGGCAATTTTCGCTCACGGGACGCCAGCGCCGACGCCAACAGGGGATTTTCTGCGACCCGGAGTCCCTAACGCTATCGCGGTAATATTGCTGACGAGTTTGTGGGTTGGACAGGCCTTTCCTAAAAATCGGAGGACACTTAAGCTTTGCCTTTAAGAGTGGAACTCGATAGCGTTATCGGGCTCCGTTCGCATCACATTTTACTTTATGAGTAGGCTTCACTGCAACACACAACGTGCGAAAGCCAGCTTACAAAGACTAAGCTTACACTGATACCTTTAAAGTCGGTTTCTTCTTTAAACACAAATGCATTGCTGGGAAGACATTTTTACAGGAGCAATTTAAGCCGTCTTATATCAAGATATGAAGGCCCTAGGACCATTTTTATTATTTTATAAATTGTTTGCTGTTGCCCTGAGGCACGCGCGTGTCCAAAATTTAGAAAAGCTCGGTTTTCAACATTACCCTCAATGTTGCCTAGAACCAAAATACAGCCAAACACCATCAGAATTGGAGGACGCTTAAGCTTCGCCTTTAAGAGTGCAACGCGATAGCATTCAAAGAACCCTTGCTGCTTATCCGGCTTGTTTCTTGTATATTCAAATTCCAATCCGACGCTATCATGCCTGTAGGTTGTGGTTAAGTCGTACTTGACAATTTTTCTGTCAAAGTTTACTTTGAGAAATTCAATTTTTATTCACTAACGCCTTGCGCCACGCGGAGGGCCTGTGTGGTCGGGGTGGTTCGGGACGATATGGTTCGGTATGATTATTTCCGCCAGACGCCGATGCTTTGACTGCCCTCCAGCACGGTTTTAACGCTGTCGCGTTAAAACCGTGTTAGAGGGCAGTAAGAATATTGTTTTCTTTTAAAAAAGTCACCGGGGCCAGATGGCTCAGGCGCTGTATTGTAAAAAATCAGGCAAGTTTGCACTCGGTCGCGCAAAGTTTAGGCACAGCGAAGCTTATAACTAGCTGCTGCTGCTAGGTATGAACTTGGTTGCTGCTAGGTCTTAACTTGGTTTAACTTAACTACGCATGTAGGAAGGTGTTCTCGAGCGATCATTTTCGGAGGTACCTTCCATTTCGTGACATTTCGCGTGACTAGCGCTGGACGCGTGGGCGCCTACTTACGAGCGACAGCGCTCCTGGCATGCCACAAACGCAGGCAGGCTAACCAAGTTTGGTACAGTGCCAAGAACGCTGTCGCTTGCCGACGCTGAACGCGTTGGTGACATTTCGCGTGACTAGCGCTGGACGCGTCGGCGCCTACGAGCGACAGCGTTCCTGGCATGCCACAAACGCAGGAAGGCTAACCAAGGTTGGCACAGTGCCAAGAACGCTGCTGCGCTTGCCGACGCCGAGCGCGTTGGAGGCTAGCCGCTTGATATCAATCCGCCAGCTTCCCTGTGTCTTAAGCTTTGCGCGGCCTATACTCGCGGACAACTTTGTGGCAATGAAGGGAAAGCTACGCGCGCGTGGATGCTGCACATGTGTTACCGCGCCAAGTAGTCCGGCAGCGTTTGAGAGTGCTTTTGGTAGCTCCGAACAGACGCTGAATCGACGCAGCTTTCACGTTCGACGGTTTCGCGTTTGCCCAGACGCGGAAGGGAAATGCCGCAAAATAAGTAAACTTTTACACTCAGTGGTGTGTTCTGTCTTATTTAACTGTTGCTAATAAGCTGTTTGTGTTTTCTCTTCCCCAGCCTAAATGAACCTGGATTAAAACGCGGGACTCTTTTCAGTAGCGCTCTCACTTGTGCGCGCTTTGCCTCCGTAGCTTTCCCTTCATTGCCACAGAAAGTTGTCCGCGAGTATAGTGCAAGCTTTCGCCTTTTTTTAGGGGCGAAGCTCCTTAGGGTGTGGGTCTGTCCCTCCTCTGTAGTATGTAGTAGTAGTAGTAGTAGTAGTAGTCGTCGTCGTCGTAATAGGTAGCCACGTCTACTTTTATGAAAAAAAAAAAATTCCGAAAGTTGTGTCCGTAGCGCGGAATCGAACCAGGGACCTCTCGCTTCCGAACGCGCAGCGCTAACCACTACGCCACGAAGCGCACATGGACACACGCACCACGATGACAATACATACCAAACATTAACGAAAGACTGCGCGTTTCTAACGCGTTTGTGCTAGCGCGTTACGACCCGTGCAAAGGTACGTCCACACTACCGACAAAAACGCGCGCGTCACGCCGCACGCGGCAAGCGCACGCGCGGCAGACTCGCGCGGGCAAGTCCACACTCGCGTTTTGCGGCACGCGGCAACGGCGCGTGGAGTGCCGCGTTGTCTCGTTCCATTCGATACTTCTCGTGACAACGCGCTCTCCGTTTAGCCGGTTTCGTGTTCCATTGGAAGTGTCTGTGTTTCGTTGCGCCACTGCCGGCCACGCTCAGCCATGTCGGATACGGACGCGGAGCTACTGGTGACTGTGAACACTATAATACTTATTTGTTCTTTACTTGTGCAACGTCGACGTGCCATAAAGCGGACGAGAAAGTTTTGGGTGCGCCCTATATGGCGGTACAGGGACACTGAGAGCCAGGCGCACACTCTGCTTTCCCGCATGTGCCAGTGGTTGGCACGCAGCTCCTTGTCCTTAAAATCGACGTTCGATTTGTCATAGAGGCACGCATATCCGCGAACGGTTTCCAAAAACGCCTCCATTCCGAGGCGAATTCTTCGTCGACGTCTCGGTGGCGGTGTGGGAAGGCTTAACAAAAACAGCCCCCTTGACTGGACATGGCCTCTGAGATTTTACGGTGTGCGCGTCACTGCTCGATCTCAGAGCCCATGCATTATGATTCTTTGCTTGTGCGACAGGTGGCGCCACAACTGCGCAGCTCGCTTCTGATCGGTGCTCGTTTTGCGGCTGCCGCAAAAAATGGGTCTCGCACCCATTCGAGCGTTTGCCGCGCGTTGCTGCCGCTTTTCGTGAATCTTGCCGCGCGCGACAGCATCGCTCGCCGCGCGCGGCGTGTCGCGCGCGGCGAGCGATGCTGTAAACGCTCCTCGACTTGCTTTCCCGCATGTGCCAGCGGTTGGCAGGCAGCTCCTTGTCCTTAAAATCGACGTTCGATTTGTCATAGAGGCACGCATATCCGCGAACGGTTTCAAAAAACTTGACTTGCCACCGCCTTGGGCAGCGCGTTCGAAACGCGTTGAAGGCGGTGGCAAGTCAAGTTCAAGTCGAGGAGCGTTTATGAATACGGGGGTTATACTCTCTCAGCAGTCATGTGATGGCGTCGGCAAACGCGGTGCACGTTCCGGCATGTGTAAACGGCTGCGTAAGACGCTGTGGCCTCTCCCCCTTACTAGAGAGTACTGCACGTTTCTAACGCGTTTGTGCTAGCGTCCCCTTAAGCGGGAGATGGTGCAATTATAATGAAGGGCGCTGTTATAAAATAGGAATTACGTCACATATGGCGCGTGTCATTGGCGAAAGTCAATCGTTCGATTTAGTGCGGCGAGACTGGGCGAATTACACGGAAGATTCACGGTTTACCGATGATTCCCTCCGGAGCTTCGCCCACTCATCATCATTCACCCCGTGGATATGCGGTGTTTTTTTCTACTGTCTCAGCGCGCCGCGGAGAGAAGAGAGACAGGGATCGGGAGCTGGCATGCACGCGGTCTCCCCCTCTTCCTCCGGGTTGCCATGACTACCACGGATACGCAACACAAATTACGGCTGGCTTAAACAGCTTCGCTGTTAAAAGCGTTTAAGGAGGTTATCGCACCTGTCTTGACTGAAGCATACAACGAGGCTTACGAAAAACGCTTAACCTTGCACTCGGTAATAAGATGAAAATTTCGCGCGCACTTCCGGAAAATGCATAGCCTAGTCATTCTGCTCTTGGTCACCGACGCGTGCGGACGCAGGATGGAAGGCTCTCTCCGAGCTGTGACAGCGGCCGACGCCGGCCGTGGTAACTCGTGCTTCTCCGTACCCAAGGACTACCGTGTTGTGCTGCCTCCTCTGCCCACCAGTCACGGACTGAACACCACTGTCGTCCTGCACTGCGACATTGCAGGACGGCCTTACAGGTCGACGATTTTCGCAAGCCCTTAAAGGACGCCAATGTAATACAGCAGGTGAGCGGAATCGGCGCTTACCAGATGTCACATGTCTGGTTGATAAATTTCCGGACCGAAAACGCCAAGCGTCTACTACTTCGTGCAGGCCATATCACTGTTAGGGATCGTACGTGCCTAGTGACTGATCCTGAAAAACAGGAGGCGCGCGTGAACATTCACTGGCTGGCTTTCAACGTCACGAACGACGCTATACGCCGCGCCTTCATGGAATTCGGAGAAGTCGAGGAAGTGACCAACGACAGGTGGAAGACTGCTGATTTTGAATCCGCTGATTCTACAAGCAGGGTTTTGCGTCTTGTCTTCCGAGATGCTCCTCAAGCTGGCTCCTCAAGATCCTATGCTCGCATCGCTAGTCGCAGCGCCGCTTGCGACAGTGGTGAACTTTTAATGGATGAGGAAGACGCAGAGCGGGTGGCAGCGTCTGCAGGAACGCAGGCCGGGTCTGACGGCGGAAACGCCGGAAAGTCCTCCGAAGTAAAAGCAGCTTCCAGGAACAGTCGCTTGCTGTTGAGACCGCGGTGGTGGATGAGGCTTCGCGCAACGCGGGAGACGCTACACAGGCGAACGCTGCGGAGTCCGACAAGAGCGACGCGGGAGACGCGACGCAGACGGACACTTCGGGGTTCGACAAGAGCGGCGCGTCTCAGGACAACGGGGGAGACGCGGCGTCGACGCAAGGCGTGAAATGAAGTTCCGCGAGCATGGATGTGGACGTTCCTGATATAAAGCGTCACCTCGAAGGCACGGTCGATCTTGTGCGCGAGCAACGTCAGCGTCAACAGGCGAAGGAAGAAAACCACGTCACCGGCAAAAAGAAATGCGTCGCGAACACTTCGTCGTCGCTTCAGCGCGACGACAAAGCCAAACTATAGCAACGCCGCTTTGGCGCCACTCTGCAAGACGTCGCATGGCTAAGGTAAGCGCTATGCTGTCGGGCTGATCCATCAACATTATAGTGGCTATCAACAATAACATTTGACTAGCAACGCTAAATATACGCGGGCTTTCCTCCAACAGGAAGCAGAATCCACTTTACAGATTGATAACAGAGCACGAGCTGGATGTACTTGCCGTGCAGGAAACCAAAATAGAATCACAGGATCAGACAGACAGCTGGTGCGGATGTTTACCAGAATTTATGATGTTTGTATAAGCCATGCAAGATGTTTGTAGGGAGGAAGTCTCTTGCTAATACGCCGATGTTTGGGAGGTAGTGTTGAATCCGTTACAACTGATGATGCTGGTCGCCTCATAGTTTGCGATTTTACTCTACTTGATTGCAAATTGCGCTTTTGACTTCATTGCGCTTTTGACTTCATTATTTAATAATGCTTATGACGTAGGTCTCCTGCCGTCGTCATTCCTAACTTCGCATACTGTCTTCATTCCCAACACAAAAGACGCCAGGCTCCTTAGACAGGTTTCTTCATACAGACCAATAGCGCTGACAAATATCGATTACACAATTTATATGAAGGTATTGGCTAAAATATTGCAAATGGTCATAAACGAATTGGTTGGAGAACATCAAACGTGTGGAATTAAAGGTAGTACAATACTAACGAATATTCACAAGGCCAGGTGCGTGCTCGAATGTTGTGATACTACAGGCGAAGGAATAGCAATGATACAACTTGATTTAGAAAAAGCTTTTGATAAAGGGCCTCACGATGTACTCCTGTGTATATTGCAGCATGTAAACGTTGTTTCTATCATTAGAGAAGGTGTTGCCATGGCGTACAGAGGTTGCACAACACGGATTATTCTTACTTCTTTTCTGGGGTTTTACGTGCCAAAACCAGTTCTGATTATGAGGCACGCCTTAGTGGAGGGCTCCGGATTAATTTTGACCACCTGAGGTTCTTTAATGTGCACTGCAACGCAAGCACACGGGCGTTTTTACATTTCGCCTCCATCGAAATGCGGCCGCCGGGGCCGGGATTCGATCCCACGACCTCGTGCTCAGCAGCAACGCCTTAGCTGACTGAGCCACCCGGGCGGGTACGGATTATTCTTAATAAAATAGTGGGAAAGCGCATCAAAGTGCACCGTTCTATACGCCAGGGATGTCCCCTCTCCTCTCTACTGTTTTGTTTGTACATTGAGCCATTTTGTCTAAGCATTATCAATAGCACCAACGTTCGAGGTTTCCGTCTGCACGCAACTGAAATACGACTTCTTGCATACGCTGACGATATTGCTGTATTCTGTTCGAACCAAGAAAGCGTGCTGAAAGTTGTGAACATTGCAAAACATTTTTGTAGAGTCAGCGGCAGCGCTATAAACTGGGGAAAGAGCTTGGGGTTCTGGCATGGCCATTGGCTATCAGCCCCAAGTATTTTCGCAAACATATGTCTCGGGTGACTACGCCAGTTAAATACTTAGGTGTACCTCTGCAGCATTATAGAGACAGTGAACACTATTGGCGTGGAGAAGTTGCCACAATACGGGAAAGCTCCGAGCGTTTTAAAGGCTTCAACCTATCCATATTTGGACGCGCCACAATTTGCAAGTTGTTCCTAATGAGCAAGCTGTGGTACGTGCTGCAAGTATTACATTGCTCACGCGTTAACATTCAAAAATTACATCGTGTTTTTGCTGTTTTTGTGGGAAAGAACTAAACGAACAAGTATTTTTAGACTTGTCCGCCTAGGAGGACTTGGCCTGTCACATCTGTATCTTAGACAGCTGGTGAATCGTTTTATGTTTTTTCGCAATGCTACCGACCCTTTTTTACGAACTGTGTGCCAAGTGAGGTTAGGTAGACATCTGCCAAACTTAATTGTGTGGTCAGAAAGTATGCCAGGAAGCATTTCTGGGTATATGAGAGAAGTGTACCTTTCGTGTCGTATCTTACAAAATCATTTCTCCCTCGAATACCTCTGTGGCGTGTCTCGGAAAAAACCGTACAAAGACTTGTGTGATGTATTTCTTCCCACTCCCCTGTATAGAACCCAATACAATGATGGTCCAGGTCAAGACACCTTAAAAAGGGTAAGAAACATGCCTGTTAGGGGAGGTGTCAAGAGCTTCTTCTTCAAACCGCATACTAATACGCTAGAAGTAAAAACATACATGGAAGAAAAAGGAATGTTCGTACCTTGGGGCACTCACTGTTTTATATGTAGGAAACCTGAGACAATTGAACACGTTTTTATAGATTGTTGCGGAGGTTACTTCTTTTGGGACATTCTTCAAAGAACTTTAAAAAACGACTTACCAATAGATAGCTACGGCATGAGATTTTTACCCGTCAATAACGACGAAGGCTCTCCATTCGACATGATAATGCCCCTGGGCCTACATAGTATTTGGTTGTCAAGAATGGCCTATCGTCATGCAGATCTTGACGCGAGGCCAATAAGGAGTTACTTTCGCGAATCTGTCAGCAGAATGGTTCAAGTGTATAAACTTCATGAACCCGAACCAGACTGGCTTCCTAGGTTAGAAAGGCTGATGTACGTGCCAGAGTTTTGATTGTTACCCTTTTCAGCCCTTGATGGGCTGGTATCATTGTACACCGTATTTCTGTGTGAATTGAATAAAGGCAACAAAGAAAGAAAAAAAGATTGTATAGCCTAGTGGTTACGACGCTCGCTTTGGGACCGGGGACTACGCGGGTTCGAATCCCGCCTCGGTAAGAAAGTTTATTGTTTTCTTTCTTGGTTGTTCCTTGATACGCACCAGAACTTACGGCTGGCTTAAACAGCTTCGCTGTTAAAAGACGCTATGTAATGCGTCATGATATGCACTAGAAGATTACAGAGACCGTAAGTTATCGATATAGGCTGGTAGTTTTCAACATTCAGGCGATCACCTTTATTAAGGACAGGAACTACGCGCGCCATACGCCTATCGTCAGAAAGAAATGAATCATTGAACAAAATTGAATCACTGACCCACCCCCTAAATTGACTTTGCCCAATTTGAAAATTGTGTTGACCCATGTTCAAAACTGACCTGGCCCACTCCCACAATTGACTTGTCCCACCCCCAAAACTTCGGCGGCCGACCCTAAAGGTTGACTTTGAACAATTAGAGCACATGACCAAGTAAGTGATCACGTCACGTGACATGGACGTAGCAATAGTATGGACGTCCGTATAGTCGACACACCCAGAATGCTTCAGCATTCAATGCACGTAACGAGACTTAAGTGCCCTTGTAACTTCTTTTGTACTTCACCTTACCTTGTGCTACAACGTATCGAGTATAAATCGGAGGGCTTACGTGATCCAGGAGTTCGCACGACCGCCAAGCAAGCTGCAATATCGCAGAGATGTCATCGCGTGTATGGCCTCACCTGACGCTTGCTTGCGCTGCTCGGGTCTGTGCTCGCAGAAGACGCGTCGCCCTCCGCGCTGCTATAGTCGGACGACGAAGACGGCGCCGATGCTGCGGCTGGTGTGGGCTGCGATGTGTCTTCAATGATGACCGTCGTGATTTCAGTCTTTGTACTCTTCCGAGACAAGGCCATGGTGGAGCAGCGGATCGAGTGGGCGACAGCTAGCGCGCTGCGCTTCAAACGCGAGACTGCCAGTGAACGTCTTTTTCGTCTTACTATAATGCTAAAACGCTCGCGAATGAAAATGTGTTGCGGTGCATACGGCTGAAATTGTCAAGTCTCGACTGGAAGGTTACCGCTACATTTGAAAAGGAAAAAAAAAACTACGATCATTGCACTCTGCTGGTACTAATATATGAGGCAGAAACTTGGAGGGCAACGAAGAAGCTTGAAAAGACGGCTTAGTAGAGGGCCAACTAGGCAGCAATGGAAAGAAAAATGTTAGGTTTAACGTTAAGAAACTTGAAGAGAGCATTGTGGATTAGAGAGAAAAAGGCGATATTGGATAATCTAGTTGACATTAAGAGGAAGAATTGGAGTTAGGCAGGCCATGTAATGCGTAGAGCAGATAACTGGCGATGATAAATAAAGGATTTCATGAAAAAGTTGTCGCAGTTTCACCTGAAAGGCGAAGCATCAATTGCGATAGCAAATTTGTAGAGAGCTATACGGAGTAATGATATTAGCTTTATCAGCTGTATAAACTTGGACATGCAGCAGCACCGGCAACACGCAGAACTGTTGTTGACGCCGTCGGCGTTATGCCCGCGTTCGCTCAAAATGCGTGCGGCGTTGGTGACTTTTGCCGGAGCCTCTGATTTAAATAGGCACTTGGTGCCGCAGCTAAGCGTCGCCTCCCTTCCCCCCCCCTCCCCCATGGCCTTTCGCGCGTAGGAAGAGGCGCGTTTGCTCTACATATATGGTGATTGTAAAGGAGGAAAGAGACGCCTACTTCTGCAGCCCTTAAGGGAGCATGGCGCAGAACGCGCGTTTGTTCTCCGCCGTGCGTTCACTCCCCGATGATAAGTGGTTCTTGAGGGAAAGGGAAAGGTTGGCGCTATCTTCTGCAGCCCTTGAGGGAGCACGGCTCAGCGCCAACGGGGAGGAGTAAGTGAAAGCGCGCGCCCCTCGCACCCTTTCACTCACACATACAGCGTTCGGCGCGCGGCGACAATTTCATCTCCATTGACGTCATACGGAACCTCACGGCGACGGCGACGCCGACGGCATAAATCTGCTTTTGAGTGTCCATATAATTGCTATCGCAATAAAAGGGAAACGCTACCTGCTACCCAGCCAGCCAGCTGGCTGGCTCGCTGCTGGCTCACTTGCTTGCTCGCTCGTCATACTATTGAGCCTATACCTACTATACGGGGGATTATCCACGAAGCCGGCGGTTAAAGGAGCAGGTGGAGGAAATAAATATTTAGGAAAGGGACCAACTTGAGACAGACTGAAACAAAGAAATAAAAGTAATAATACATAAACAGCAATTTTTGCGGTATTAGAATAATTTTGATTACAGGATCGGCAATTTCGTGCATTAACAAATTATTTATTTAGACGAATTGACGTGGCATCCTATTGTGGTCACAGAAGTATTTGCAAGTGGCCTTGCAGACGTTCCTGTGGCTAAAGCCCGATACAGAAGTCCCAAAGAAGCAAATATTTTGGGGAGAACCTAATTGGTGGACTGAAAGTTCCAAATGCTTTTTTATATTATTTGCAAATCGGTGGTAGGTTAGTAAAAATTGTCAATGTTTTCACGCTCCTGCACAGGTATGACATTTAGGGACGATGCCAGACCAGTGCCTGTACAAATAAAAATTTAACGGTGGGATACGGCAGCGTAATATTGTAAGGGAGATTTCCAATTTACGTGTGAGACACCATGAATTCTGGCGTTCCTAATGGTATTCCGGCAAGAGGTTGAGCCCGGCTGTTTCTTCTTTACCATTATTGTCTATGCGCGCAGTCATCCAATTCACAGTGCGCTTTGATCGTTTTCATCACTGATCAGCTTCATAAGGATCATCAACAGCATCATCATCAGGACTAGGGCCTCTCCCAGCGATCTGCAATTACCCCTGTCTTACGCCTGCTGACTCCATCTCATGTCTGCATGTTACTCTAATTCCATCGCACCACTTCTTTCTATGCCATCCTCAACTACGCCTTCCTTCTCATGGCATTCGTTCTATACCACCGCCAGTTATCTGGCCTACGCATTTCAGTTGAGTATACCCGTTTCATCTCTAATACGCACCGCTGTCTTCCAGCTTCTTATCGTTAAACCTAACGTTTTCAATTCGTATGCATTTCTATGCTTACCCAACGAGGGATCTGTCCGTCCTTCCCGCAAGACGATCGCTTTGAAGACAGAGCCCACAGGAGCAAGCGACTTTGACTGCTTTGACTTCATGTTGCCTGTCGCTTCAACTCGAACGAATGCCACTACGGCGGCCTCATATTCAGAACTGGTTTTGGCACGTAAATCCCCAGAAAGAAGAAGACACAGCGTGCGGAGCTATCCACAGTCGGCCCTATCTGTCCGCTTCGCCGATTGCTTTCAAGATACGGTCCGCGCGGCTGTGCCATAGTACTTTTGGTGCCACCCACCGCAGTCCTTTGATCATGGTTCGTAATGGTTCGACAGCAGGGATGGACAGGGCTCTAAAGAGCGATAACGGCTTATGACGATCGGAACGTTATCAGAGCTCCTGGCGCCGCCGTCCGCACCAGTTCGTGTTACCGCAGCGCTGTTGTTTGTACTGATCAGATAAATTGTCATAAGACTGATCAAACGCGAGACTGCCAGTGAACGTCTTTTCCACGTACTATAATGGTAAAATGCTCGCGAGTAAGATGTGTTGTGGTGCCTATACCGCTGAAATTGTCAAGTCCTGAATGGAAGGTTACCGCTACATTTGAGTTACCGGGCTGCGTGGAGATGAGCAAGTGGCACAATGCCTACGCATACTTAGACAACACCCGGAGGAGTTTCTGTGTGATTTCTCCCTTCCATCGCCTCATATAAATGGTCCTCAACTAAGTCTTAATCTCAAACTTCTTTGTTAGCCTCTATGTTTCTGCTCCAAATATTACTATACCAGTAGAGTGCAATGATCGTACTTTTTTTTTCTTTTCATGTAAAGCGGTAACCTTCCAGTCATGACTTGACAATGCCAGCCGTATGCACTCCAGAACATTTTCATTCGCGAGCCATTTACCATTATAGTACGACGAAAAAGACGTCCAATGGCAGTCTGTGATGTGTAGTGCGCGACACGGTGCGGTGGTAGGAGACGGTGATATTTGTGGTGTGCGACGGTGATATGTGTGGTGCGCGACAAGGTGCGGTGCATTGAGACAAGAAGCAGACGACAAGGAGAGCGCGCGCCGAGGTGAATTTCGTGTTGGCTAAAGACGACAACGTCGAAGTGCACGTGAACACGTGGCACAAGAAGAAAAACAACAAAAGCAGTACATCCAATCGCAAGACAACACGAAACCTCAAGCAGCCAATGAGGAAACGACAATTCGGCCAGAGTTGCAGAAAAACGAGGCACGCTGGCAGAAGGGGGGAATATTTCCAGAAGCGGCACCAGGAGAAGGTCGGCCACCGGATCGGGGGTTCCGCACCCGAGCCACCAGGACTTCACCCGAGCGGGGCCTCCTGCCAATCCATTCCTGGGCGTCGCCACTCCATCCGTTCGGGAACTGCTGCCCGAGGCCGATGAGCGTCTGCGCCCGTGGGCAGAACATGAGCTCTCGGGCTACGGACCCGAGTTCCACAACCAGCTGCCCGGTCAGAACGCCGCCACCGTCTGCCCATGCTGCCGAGCCGCCTGCCTTCCTGGGCATCGCCACTCTGCCCGATCGTCAACTGCTGCTGACCGAGGCCAGTGAGCGTCTGCGCCCGTGGGCAGAACGTGAGCTGCCGGGCTACGGGCCCGAGTTTCACGACCAGCTGCCCGGCCAGAACGCCGCCGCCGTCTGCCCGTGCTACCGAGCCGCCTGTCCTCTCGATCCAAGCCAGAGTTACCACGCTCTGGTAGCCGGTCCAACACAGCGACCTTTTTGGTGAGAACAACACCGCTTCTTGCGTCGTCTCATCTCCGTTTCGCCGCGCCGAGACTGTTGTGCGCCCACACACTCGCGGCCTGCCCGAACTTGCCCACTATCATTGTTGTTAGCGTTCCAGCTGCATGTGTTTTGTACAACGAGTTCCTGAGTGTTTATTTTATGGGTTTTTTTTTCGTTTCTAGTTTTATTAAATGTTTGTGTGTTTTCCAGCTGACGGCTTTGTCCTCAATTGGGTACTGGGAGGCTCCGCCTCAGAGAACCGTCTGAAACCCTTAAACGAAAGAACCTGTCATCACAAATTTGCGTCCGCAGCGACAGGACAAAGCCGTTCCTTTGGATTTTATTGTTAATTCTAACGGCTCGGAACCATGGCTAGCACGCGAGAACTGCTAGCTTAGCTGAACGCATGGGGCTTGAAGGAGCCGTGTTAAAGGCGTGGTTGGACGAGCAGGAGGCGCGAGCGCGAGAAGAACGGGCTGCGGAACGCGAAGCTAAAACGGCCCAGCTTGTATCTGCGGAGAGGAACTTACAGTGGCGGCTAAAAGTCGCAGAAGCGGAGGGCAATCGTGGAGAGGCAAGACAGCGGCAGTTAGAATTGGAGGAGCGAACGTTTCAGTTGCGCCTTGAAATGGCTGCAACGGATGCTGCCAGAGAGACAAGGACGGCTGACCGAGGGCCTGGATGGTGTGCACCATTCAGCGTGAATCCTCACAATTTAATACCAGGATTCAATGAAAGCCTACTTGAAAGCCTACTTGAAAAATGGATGCCTACTTGAAAAGGTTCGAGAGGGTCGCCACCGGACAAGAATGGCCTAGAGACAAATGGGCCACGGCTCTAAGCTTATGCTTGAGCGGAGAAGCTCTAAAGGTTTTTGGACGTCTGTCTCCTGAAGACTCCCTCGACTACGATAAAGCCAAGTTGGCGTTGCTCCAGCGTTTTCGTTTTACGGCGGAGGACTACCGGGATCAGAGCAAACCCCAAGATGGCGAAACTGGAAAACAATACGCAGCTAGGATTCTTTGATCGATGGGCGGAAATGTCCAAGACCGAAAAGGAGTATTTGGCACTTCGCAACCTAGTGGTGGTGGAGCAGTTTATGAACAACTGTCATCATCGGTTAGCACTCGTTATGCGCGAGAAGAGCTACCGCCAGCTAGATGACATGGCAGAAGCATCTGATAATTTCTTAGAAGCTCAGAGACAGCCCAACTTGTTAATATTCCGAGAGAAATCGGGAAGCAGTAACCCTATGCAGAAAAGCGGAAGTTCATCGGAGAGAATTCCAGTGCGATGTTTCGTATGTGGAAAATTGAGCCACGGGGCATCGGATTGCCGACCTAAACTGAGGCAACCGTACTGCGGATACTGCCGTAAGCCCGGGCATGATGTCAAAGCCTGCACCAAGAAAAACGGTCCACCAAAGAAGACGTCTTGCCTATTGTCGCCAGAAGAGCACCTGGAAGAAGGAGCCAACACACCGGTTGTTAAACAAGAAGACATGGCTAGCGCGGTGAAGACCCATACAAAGGCTGCAGCACGCAAGATGCCAGTGTTAAAGGGCATAATCTTCGGACAGACTGCGTCAATCGTGCGAGATACGGGAAGCAATACGCTAGTAGTGCGTCGTTCCCTCGTGCCAGACAAGGCTTTGACAGGGTACCACCGCTAAGCTGGTCTTGGCGTACGTACACACACAAACATCTAATAATACTAGAAACGAAAAAACACATAAAATAAACACTCAGGAACTCGTAGTACAAAACACATGTAGCTGGAACGCTAACGACAATGATAGTGGGCAAGTTCGGGCAGGCCGCGAGTGTGTGGGCGCACAACAGTCTCGGCGCGGCGAAACGGAGATGAGACGACGCAAGAAGCGGTGTTGTTCTCACCAAAAGGTCGCTGTGTTGGACCGGCTACCAGTGCGTGGTAACTCTGGCTTGGATCGAGAAGACAGGCGGCTCGGCAGCAGCATCAAAGTTCCCGAGGCTCAGGTTGAGATTCATTCACCTTATTTTTCTGGTACGTCGATTGTCAAGTGTATGACAGCGCCTGTATATGATATTATTATCGGAAATGTACCAGGATCACGAGAAGTTCATGATCCCAATAACTTGGAAAGAAAGGCTGATGGAAAAAAGGCCCAACCAATATTGTAAAGCAAGTGGAACAAGAACCAAGGGAGAAGACCATTCCCCGGATTCTTTGCTGGTTGGCATCAAGAGCCGAGAACAACAGCCGAACTCATCCAAGGTCGATACCAGCGCCCTGAAAATAACCAGGAAGGATCTCATCGCGGCCCAGGACGAAGATAAGACCTTAGATTCCTGCAGGGAACAAAGTTGGTCAAGTTTTTCAACGCAAAAGATTAGCATCCTACTCATTCGAAGTAGAAAAGGGAGTGCTGTATCGTCATTACCAGCTACCCTCGGGCAAAACGGCCCAACAAGTGGTAGTACCCCAAAGATTACGTGGCCAAGTCCTCACTTTGGTGCACGAAAGTCTTATGTCAGGGCACCAAGGAATCAAGAGAACGATCGATCGTGTTCTCGAATCCTTCTACTGGCCAGGAGTCCAAGAAGCAGTAAAAAGATACGTACGCTCTTGCGACACATGCCAGCGAACGTATCCTAAGAGCAAGGTGGGCAAGGCACCTCTTGCTCGCATGCCTCTAATAGACACTCCATTTGAAAGAGTAGAGAACAAGTTAAGGACCGCACAAATAGCGATGGAACGAAAAATGTTTGGCCTAACGTTAAGAGACAGGAAGAGAGCGGTGTGGATCAGAGAACAAACAGGGATAGCCAAAATTCTAGTTGAAATTAAGCGGAAAACGTGGATCTGGGCAGGATGGATAACCGGTGGACCATTAGGGTTACTGAATGGCTACCAAGAGAAGGGAAGCGCAGTCGAGAACGTCAGAATTCGCAGGCACAAGTTGGAATCAACTAGCGCAAGACAGGGGTAATTGGAGATCACAGGGGAGGCCTTCGCCCTGCAGTGGACATAAATATGGGCTGACGACGATGATGATGATGATGATGATGATGATGATGATGATGATGATGATGATGATGATGATGGCACAAGTGGAGTATTATGTTAATTCTCGAAATCAACAATTCGATAGCTCATTGAATCGCTGATTCTGTGTTCGAAATTATTCTAATACCACCAAAAATACCACATTTGCGGTTTATTACAATTATTTATATATCTGTGTCTTCCTGGTATATCTATTTCTTAATTATCATAAACGTTCTACCTCACTTAGACTGACTTTTTCGCTTAAGTTTTTCGCTCTTCCCCTTCCCTTTAACAGCCAAGCTTCTTGGTTAATACCCCGTAGTGGGTAGGCGCCACAAGGTAAACAACAAGCTAGCAAGCAAGCAAGCAAGCACAGCCGATCAAAACTGCTTTACGATCGGCTTTGGAGTCTCAGTCACATTTGGATACGGATATGAAGACCATGTGGCTTTGCTCTGTGTTGAAGGGCTCCCTGAAAAAATCCCAATTCCCGATGCCAACCCTTGCGGAAATTCAGAATGTACGCGTACATACACGCGTCGAAAGGCCGCTAGGAAGAAGCTCCTGTATAATCAGTGCCCGAATAATTGGAACGGCTACAAATTTGCTACCGGCAGATTCAACACGGACAATGTTAAGAGCAAACGAGAACTACGGCGAACAACGTTTCAACTATATTTCAAAGACTTGCAACAAGAAAACCTTGTTGACATTTTTTCGATCGTGCAAAATGATTCCTATGCCAACAAATATGGACTCCCTTGTTTTATGTCCGCCGCAATTATCTGAATTTCTCAAAGGTATCGCTAAAGGCTTAGAGATTCTTGTTACGCCAATATTACCTATTGCCGAAATCAAGTCTTCCGCTGCAGATAACTTCGTCACGGTTACTAAAACAGAACTTGCCCAGGTCGTGAGTTATTCCGAACTCTGCCTCCGGCCCCGATGGTATTACCAATGGAATTATTAAAATATATTTTGAACTGTTTCCTCAGAATCTACTAAACATTGTTAATTTATCTCTTATGAATGCTTGAATTCCTCCGGAATAGCGACTTGCAAGAATTATACCATTATGATATGGACGACTTCAGACCAATATCGCTTACATCCAATATGGTTAAGTTAATAGAAGGAGTTCTGAATATTCATATCACAAAATTCGTGTCTGATGCATTGATACTACGTCTTTGCCAAATTGGTTTTAGGCCTCTGTGCTCAATATGGTGTGCTTAGATCGATACTCTCATCATCAGCTTCACCCTCACCTAGTCTTCTGCCGTCTTCGACTGCGCTTCCCTTCTCTTGGTATCCATTCTGTAACTCTAATGATCCACCGGTTATCCATCCTACGCGTTACATGGCCAGCCCAGTTCCGTTTTAGTTTTTATTAATGTCAATTAGAATATCTGCTATCTCCGTTTGCTCTCTGATGCATACCGCTTTCTTCCTGCCTCTTAACGTTCGGCCAAACATTTTTCGTTCCATCGCTCTTTGTGCGGTCCTTAACTTGTTCTCGAGCTCCTTTGTTAACCTCCAAGTATCTGCCCCGTAGGTTAGCACCGCTAGATTGCAATGATTGTAAACTTTTGTTCTTAACGACAGTGGTAAGCTCCCAGTCAGGATTGGCCATGTCTGCCGTATGCACTCCAACCCAATTTTATCCTTCTGTAAATTTCCTTCTCATTATCAGTGTCCCCTGTGTAGTAGTTGATCTAGATAAACGTACTCCTTGATATACAGACTCTAGAGGCTGACTGGCGATCCTGAATTCTTGTTCCCTTGCCAGGCTATTGAACATAACCAAAAAATGCGTGAAATGCCCTAAGAATGATAATCACGTTAAAAAGAAGACACATATTAAGGACGACGGTTATGCTGGTTGATCTGTGCTGACATGACCAATCTACTCGAGACGATGATGTCCTAAGGATGCTGCCCATAGCTCAATGTGGGAGGTCAGCAATGACTGAAACGGCTTGTGCAAACAAATTAATACATTCCTTTGCACTAACCCAAATAGCGGTATTTTGGAAACTTCACTCAATTTCAGGGGACTGTCTGCTTATCTATGTAACCATTTTTTCCACAACTTGGATCACTGGGTAGTCTATGGTCTACTGAATACTGCATCGGGCTGCTCTGCTGAGGGAACAGCGCTCGAAACCTACAGTCGGACAAACTTGGGTCTCTTTGTTTGTGTCGCTGGGTATGTGCTGCTTTTCAATCAACATCTTTCACGCTGACTTTAGTCACTGTGCACTTGCTCAGCGATTGGACGGACAGACGGACCGGAAGGACGAACGAATGAACGATTGGACGGATAAATGGCATGCCATGCATGTCATTGATGCCTTATTATGGCACACATTACTTGTAACGTAATGTAACGTAAATTTATCCTGTCTAATAAATAAATAAGTAAGTAACGCTAGTTTACGCTCTCTTTTCTTCATGAGTAGGCTTCACTGCAATACACAAATTGGGAACGCCAGTTTACAAAAACCAAGCTTACACCGCGATCCCCTTAAAGTCGGCTTCACCTTTAAACACAAGTGCATTGCTAGGAAGACGTTTTTTCAGGGGCAATACAGGCCGTCTCGTATCAAAATTGTTGTGTGAGCGTTGCTTGCTTGAGCCATGCATGCACCATCAGAATTGGAAGACGCTTAAACTTCGCCTTTAGTAATGGAACGCGATAGCATTCAAAGATCCCTGGCTGCTTATCAGGCTTTTTTATCGTATATTCAAATTACAATCTAACGCTATCACATTTGTAGGTTGTCGTTAAGTCATACTTCAAAATTTTTCTGACAGATTTTACTTTGAGAAATGAAATTTTGTTCCCTAATGCCTTGCGCCTCGCGAAGGGCCTGCCCGATCGGGGTTATTCGGTATAATGTGGTTCGGGATGATTATTTCCGTCACCGACGCAGGTGAGCCAACACCGACGCGGGATTTTCTGCGATACGGGGCCCTTAACCGCGTTGTAATCCGCCGTGCGACGAGCAATTTTAGGGGCGAAGCACCTTAGGGCCGAGCCTTGTCCCTCGTCGTCGTCCGTCCTACGTAGCTCTGGTTTGCATGGAGACCGCTAGGGGCGCTGCGGTGCACAATGGCTATATAAGCGCTGTATATACTGTACACATGTACTATATATATATATATATATATATATATATATATATATATATATATATATATATATCATCATCATCAGCCTATATTTATGTCCACTGCAGGACGAAGGCCTCTCCCTGCGATCCCCAATTACCCCTGTCTTGCGCTAGCATATTCCAACTTGCGCCTGCAAATTTCCTAACTTCATCATCCCATCTGGTTTTCTGCCGACCTCGACTGCGCTTCCCTTCTCTTGGTATCCATTCTGTAACCCCAATGGTGCACCGGTTATTCATCCTACGCATTGCATGGCCTGCCCAGCTCCATTTCTTCCGCTTAATGTCAACTAGAAAATCGGCTATCCCCGTTTGTTCTCTGATCCACACCGCTCTCTTCCCGTCTCTTAACGTTAGTGCTAAGATTTTTCGTTCCATCGCTCTTTGTGCAGTCCTTAACTTGTTCTCGAGCTTCTTTGTTAACCTCCAAGTTTCTGCCCCATATGTTAGCACCGGTAGAATGCAATGAATGAACACCTTTATTTTCAACGACAGTGGTAAGCTCCCAATCAGGATTTGGAAATGCCTGCCGTATGCAATCCAACCCAATTTTATTCTTCTGTAAATTTCTTTCTCGTGATCAGGGTCCCCTGTGAGTAATTGACCTAGATAAACGTACTCCTTTACAGACTCTATAGGCCGACTGGTGATCCTGAATTCTTGTTCCCTTGCCAGGCTATTGAACATTATCTTTGTCTTCCGCATATTCATCTTCAACCCAATTCTTACACTTTCTCGATTAAAGTCCTCAATCATTTGCTGTAATTCGTCTACATTGTTGCTGAATAGGACAATGTCATCTGCAAACCGAAGGTTGCTGAGATATTCGCCGTTGATCCTCACTCCTAAGCCTTCCCAGTCTAAGAGCTTGAATACTTCTTCTAAGAATGCAATGAATAGCATTGGAGAAATTGTGTCTCCTTGCCTGACCCCTTTCTTGATAGGTAACTTTCTACTTTTCTTGTGGAGAATCAAGGGAGCTGTGGAATCCTTGTAGATGTTTGCTAAGATATTCACGTATGCCTCCTGTGCTCCTTGATTACGCAATGCCTCTATGACTGCTGGTGAATCAAATGCCTTTTCATAATCTATGAAATCCATATAGAGAGGTTGATTGTACTACGCAGATTTCTCGATTACCTGATTGATGACATGGATACGATCCATTGTAGAATATCCCTTCCTGAAGCCCGCCTGTTCTCTTGGTTGGCTGAAGTCAAGTGTTGCCCTGATTCTATTGGAAATTATCTTGGTGAATATTTTATACAATACTGAAAGCAAGCTAATAGGTCTATAATTCAATTCTTTAACGTCTCCCTTCTTATGGATTAGTATAATGTTGGCGTTCTTCCAGCTCTCTGGTACACTTGAAGTTGTGATAAAGTTGTGATTGCGTATAAAGGGCCGCAAGCTTTTCAAGCATGTCTCCTCCATCCTTGAATAAATCGACTGTTGTTCGATCTTCTCCAGCAGCTTT
This sequence comes from Dermacentor silvarum, assembly GCF_013339745.2. Lineage (NCBI taxonomy): Eukaryota > Metazoa > Arthropoda > Arachnida > Ixodida > Ixodidae > Dermacentor > Dermacentor silvarum. The sequence continues at coordinate 122,171,942 of NC_051155.1, forward strand.
TCCCCTGGTCATGTCTTTCAAGGCCTTTCTAACTTCATCGCTAGTTATAGAAGGAGCCTCTGTATCCGGTTCATCACTATTTCGAATGAAAGCAGCTTGGCTGTTTTGGGCACTGTACCGGTCAGTATAGAATTCTTCCGCTGCTTTTACTATGTCATCCAAATTGCTAATGATATTACCATGTTTATCTCTCAGTGCATACATCTTGCCTTGGCCTATACCAAGCTTTCTTTTTACTGACTTAATGCTGCGTCCATATTTTACGGCTTCCTCGATCTTTCCCGCGTTATCATTTCGAATATCATTTGCATTCCTCTTGTTGATCAGTTTTGACAGTTCAGCGAATTCTATCTGATCTCTTGAGTTGGACATTTTCATGTTTTGTCGTTTCTTTATTAGGTCCTTTGTTTCTTGGGAGAGCTTACCTACTGGTTGCCTTGGTGCCTTACCTACCACTTCAATTGCTGCTTCTGAGACCAACCTAGTTACGGTTTCTTTCATTACCTCTATGTTGTCTTCATCTTCTTTTTCTAAAGCTGCATATTTGTTTGCGAGCACCAGCCTGAAGTGGTCTGCTTTTACCCTTACTGCCTCTAGGTTGGCCTGTTTCCTCTTGACTAATTTCACTCTTTCTCTCTTCAAATTGAGAGAAATCCTAGTCCTCACTAACCTATGGTCACTGCACTTTACCTTACCTAACACTTCTACATCCTGCACTATGCTTGGATCGGCAGAGAGTATGAAATATATTTCATTCCTTGTTTCTCCATTAGGGCTTTTCCAGGTCCACTTCCTGTTGCTGCGCTTCCTGAAGAAGGTATTCATTATTCGGAGCCTATTGCTTTCCGCGAATTCTACTGACGTCTCTCCTCTTTCATTCCTAGAATCGATGCCGTAGTTGCCAATTGCTTGCTCACCAACCTGCTTTTTCCCCACTTTTGCATTGAAGTCGCCCATGACTACAATATACTGAGTTTGCACCTTTATCATTTCTAATTCAACATCTTCATAAGACTGTTCTATTTCTTCATCATTGTGACTGGAGGTTGGGGTGTAGGCTTGTACTACCTTCATTCTATACCTCCTATTCAGCTTTATTACGACGACTGCTACCCTCTCATTATTGCTGTAGAATTCATCAATGTTGCCCGCTAAGTCCTTATGGATTAAAAATCCTACCCCGGATTCTCTCTTATCTGGAAGACCTCTGTAGCAGAGGACGTGGCCGTTAGTCAGCACTGTGTAAGCATCACCAGTTCTGCTAACCTCACTAAGGCCAATAATAGCCCAGGCAATGCCTGATAATTCTTCAAATAGTCCTGCTAAGCTAGCCTCACTCGAGAGGGTGCGCGTGTTGAACGTTGCCAGGTTCATTTTCCATTGTCGGCCTGTCCGGACCCAGAGATTCTTAGCACCCTCTGCCGCGTAGCAGGTCTGACTGCCGCCTTGGTCAGGTGCTCCGCAGCCACTGGGGACTGAGGGCCATGGGCTAATTGGAGTCATGAGGGAGGTAGTGGCCGAATAGTGCACCAGGGAGGCCAATGCCTGTTCTGGTGAGGGAGTGACTTTGATGAAGCTTAGTGGGCCTTCCCAGTTTGGGTGCACCTCAACTAGCATAGCCCCACTAGCTCTCGGCAATGTATATATATATATATATATATATATATATATATATATATTGTAATGAAGAAAAAGACGCACCTAGGCTCGGGCGCTCGGACTGCGGGCGCACTCAGAGAAAGAGGAAGACGGAAGACGACGAGGCAGATAATAGAACAGCCGGCCCAGGAACGGGTGCTGTCTCGGTGTCTGTTCATTACAATGGCGCAGTCTACAATGAACCTGCCTTAAGGTGTTTCCACCTTCAGTGTTCCTCGCACGGTTCCTCGGCGTGCCGGGTCCCTCTTTCCCAGGAACGCCGCCCACGCTTCCTTCGGTATGGAGCCCACCACCCTACCACCGTCGCAAGTACCCACTGCACCGTCCGGGGATGGCGTCGAAGCCTCCTCGGCGGCTCTGGGACAGGGATATACCGATGCCCTCGTCCATGCCGTCGCCGAGCTGACACAACAGCTCCAGAGTATGACGACCGCCTTCGCATCCGTCCGAGGTTGCGTCCTGCCTGGGAACGCCGTCCACGCTTCCCTGCAGCCGGCGTTCGTGGACATACCGACGTTTCGCAGCTTTCAAGACGATGTCATCCTTTGGGTTCGAAACATCAATGCCCTGGGTGATCGTCATGCCTGGCCAGACCAGACAAGATGGCTGGTTGCCGCGAAACGACTCTGCGGTGCAGTCAAGGCGTGGGACAATTACGCAGACATTAAACTTGGGTCGTGGCCTGAATGGAGTGCAGCTCTAATCGCTGCTTTCGACCCGCTCACGTATGCCTGCGTCGAGCCCGGCCAGCAGTGCTCTACGGCCGGATCTCCTCAGGAGCACCACTTCGACGCACCAGTCATGCCCAGTAACGCCTCGCGAGGGACGCCCGCAGGCTGCCCCGCCGCTAAAGCCGGCTCCCCGAGTGTCGTCGCGGGCCCCATCGCAGACGGTGGGAAGCGCACGGCGACTACCGCTCCCGCTTCGAGTCACCACCGAGCGGCAGATCCCAAACCAGCATCATTGGCTCCACCACAACCTCTGAACACGCAGCAAGTCACCACTGCTACTTTCACGCGGCCGTCTACGCCGGCTGAGCTGCTGCGACGAAAACCGTGCATAGCTCAGAATCCGCAGCATCTTGCCACTGTAGCTGCACCCGGGAAGGTTTTGGCAGATTGCTCCGCCACCTGCCTCGCTGCAGACCCAGAACGAGAGCCATTTGTACCACCACGGCTCCTCGACTCTGCGGCGGCTTCCGACACCGTACCATCGCTTTCAGAGACCAAGACCACTTTCGGACCGCAACGGCTCTCAACCATTTCAACGCAGGGGCGCATGGAGGCGCCGACGCTACTACTCCGAGAGCCCGACCAGTCCACGGATTATGGCAGGGAGATGCTTCCTGACTCGTTGGAGCCACATCTCTGCATGTCTACGCAGCCGTTGGCCGAGTTGGGGGGCATTATCATCAAAGACCTGCCCACACGCGATAGACGAACAAGACGTGCGGGACCGCGGACGAGACGCCCGAAAGACCAGTCGCGCATTGGTTGCGGTTTTTCTTTGGTCGCGGCTGATTCGAGCGCAACGGCGGGCGTCGATAAGTTTGCGGCAGCGTTGCGAGGGGGCACGCCACAGCTGAGCAGAGCGGCTGCCCATCGTGCAGGATCACCAGCCCTACGTGCCCAACTGCGACAGGATGGTCGTCGACGAGACATGCGACCAGAGCGCAACAGTCAGTGCCGACCCCCCGAGGAGCTGGTTGCGCGCTGGACGGTCTCAACGACGACTACTTCCGACGATGACTATGCAGCGATTTTGCAGCACCAGCGCGCCCTCACAACCACCAGAGCTGTCTTCAGCAGCGTGGCCGAGTGTAATGAAGAAAAAGACGCACCTAGGCTCGGGCGCTCGGACTGCGGGCGCACTCAGAGAAAGAGAAGACGACGAGGCAGATAATAGAACAGCCGGCCCAGGAACGGGTGCTGTCTCGGTGTCTGTTCATTACAATATATATATATATATATATATATATATATATATATATATATATATATATATATATATTGTTACGTGCGGAAAGACACACACGAAAGAAGCTATTTACAATATATTTACACTGGAACCAAAACCGCCAGGCCGACACCTTGCTCGCGCCAAAAGCCCAGACACACTTCATCGTCTTTCTCGCGGCGGCTCGTCCCTTTAGCATCTCTAGCTCTAGATGGTACCGTAATACTACCCCCCCCCCCCCCCCGGCGGCGAAAGCATCGTCACGGTGCTGTTAAATATCCAAGGCGCTTGGAGAGGTGTAGGGTTTGAGTCGGGCGACGTGGACAATATCACTGGTTGTCCCAGCGGAGGACGTAGTGGGCGTGGCTAGCAAGATTTCATATGTGACATCGGTCACTTGGCGGAGCACGCGATATGGGCCTGTGTAACAGGAGAGCAGTTTTTCACAAAGGCCCACTTTACGCGATGGTGACCAAAGCAACACGAGGGTGCCGGGCGCAAAACGCACATCACGGTGACGGAGGTCGTAGCGTTGCTTCTGCTTGTCTTGGGACACTTCCAGACGAGCACGCGCAAGTTGACGAGCATGGTCAGCACGAGCGATTGCATCACGGGCATAATCGCTAGTTGAAGCTGTGGTGGACGGAAGCACAGTGTCTAGTGGTAGCGTCGGTTCTCGGCCATACAAGAGATAAAACGGGGAAAATCCAGCAGTTTCAAGACGGGAAGAGTTGTACGCAAAGGTAACGTAAGATAGAGCCAGGTCCCAGTCACGGTGGTCTGCTGAAACGTATTTGGATAGCACGTCTGTAAGGGTGCGGTTCAAACGTTCAGTGAGGCGTTTGTTTGTGGGTGGTAGGAGGTGGTAATTTTGTGCTGTATTGAGCAGGCACGCATGATGTCGTCAATGACTCTGGACAAAAACGTACGGCCACGGTCGGTGAGCATTTGACGCGGAGCACCATGCATCAAAACGATATCGGGTAGGAGGAAGTCCGCAACATCAGTAGCGCAACTGGTCGGAAGAGCGCGTGTTATGGCGTAGCGGGTCGCGTAGTCCAAAGCGACGGCAACCCATTTGTTTCCTGATGTAGATTCCGGAAATGGGCCGAGAAGGTCTAAGCCGACACGATGGAAGGGTTCGGCAGGGATGTCGAGCGGCTGCAGGTAACCAGCGGGGAGCTGGGAAGGCTTCTTGCGTCGTTGGCAAAGCTCACAAGCGGCGACGTAACGCTGTACGGAACGTGCAAGGCCCGGCCAGAAAAAACGGCGACGTACACGGTCATAGGTTCGAGATACGCCAAGGTGTCCTGCCATTGGAGCGTCGTGAAGCTCTTCTAGAACGGTTGAGCGGAGGTGTTTCGGTACTACAAGTAGTAACTCAGAGCCGTCCGGATGAAGGTTACGACGGTATAGAGTACCGTCGCGGAGGACGAAGAGGCGTAGAGTAGCATCGGCCGGAGCGTGTTCAAAATGGTCAATGAGCGCTCTGATGTAGGCATCACGACGTTGCTCGTCGGCGAAATTAAGGAGCTTGGATACTGAGAAAATGCAAGCAGCAGCACTGTCAATATTAGAGCAGTCAGAGTCGTCAACGGGGTAACGCGACAAGCTGTCAGCGTGTGAGGAGGCCGTGGGAGGACGATCCAGAGGCCGTGCAGGCGCGGATCCAGGGGGGATGTCCGGATGTCCTGACCCCCCCCCCCCCCCCTCAGATTTCTCCATCGCCCCCTCGCTGACAGGGGAATGGCCCTGTCCCCCCCAAAAAAAAGTATCGCCACCAGCATTCTTCAAAATTATTTTTCGCGAGTACCAGTGGTATGAGCCATGTAGAAGTAAAGCTAGCTCGCTCACAAGCTTAGTTTTATTCCGTAGGGGTGTGGTGTCGCGAAGTTGGCGTAGTTATTTTTTCTCATGAACACCTTGGACCTCCTGGCACCGGCCGTGCCTTACTCTTCCCATCGGTGGCGTCGAATGAACGAGGGGACGTGCCTTTTGCCAAGCACGCAGATGTCCGCGCGAGTGCCTTCTCAACTGATCAACTCAGTTCCCGATTGGGGTGTCATCGGTTGCCTCATTGGCTGTCATCGGTTCCGCGACCAACCTGCTTAATGAAAGAGATCTCTCGCTGAAGTGTTCATATATAAATAATAACAACCAAAAGCTAAACTAAGAACTTCGCATAGGCAACTTTTTTTTAAACTGTAGCACTCAGTGTGATCACTGGTTTTGGCACGTAAAACCCCAGAAAGAAGTGTGATCACAGTTACACGTTGACATTATCCAATACGAGCACAGTACGGTTCGTACGCTACAAGTTTTTCATTGTAACTTCGCAGTTTTATTGTCGTACATTAAGCATAGGAGGCTCAAAGCCGTCGGATCCGTTTATCTGAGTGGCCGTTCTCGCGGAGCGGGGCGAAGCCTCGAGCAGCGGCTGCGAAGTGGGGAGCGTGACGTCAGCGGCCAACGCCAGCGCGCGGGCGTTGGCCGCTAACCACACGTGGTTAGAGAAACGGGAGCAGATGCGCGCCTTGTGTAAAAGGATGACGTCGCGTGGGAAGCAAAACATGTAGACGCTGGCTCGCGCTCTCGGCTACTAGGCCACATCGTCCTTGTAGGTGGCGTCGTGAGTCTTCTTCATACGCGGTGATTCGCATATCGTAAACAACCAGCGTAGTGGTTGCCGCGTTGGAGCTCCAAAGCAAAAGAAGGTGTCTTAGCCGAACACAAAGAATCTTCTTAAGGAAATCAAGATGTCCCAACAGAACTCCAAAGATGGACCCGTGCTTACGCATTTATAACAAACCTGCGACAGATCATCCCAAATTTTATTTTAAGAAACAATACAGGCTAGATATACCGGGTGTTCAAAATTAAGCTTTATGGTGTTCTTAAAATTAGGCACTGGAAGGCACGTAAAGACCACCTGGGCAAATAAGTTATGTGGCCAGGGGGACACAAAGTGAGATAATAATTATTGCTGTCAGCAGCCGAATATTACCTAAAATTGAATAATTAACTATTTATCGACTGCAGTAAGTGTGTATGTTTGTATTAAAAAGTTAGAGGCAGCCGTGTTTCTACACAGTTTCACTTGATAGAATTCTGCTAGCATGTCTATTCTCCAAGATATCCAACTCCAAATTTTAATTGTCGTTCGCATGATTACGCATGCAAGAGAGTGAGGATTGGCGCAAAGCTCCTCCATGATGTGACGCGGCTGTTGGGTGCGGCGTTTAGTCTGACAACGCGGCAGAGGCATTGGCAAAGATAATAACTGTCCCCCTTCCCCTGACGGCTGGCGAAAAAAAAAGAAATCGAAGAACCCGTAACCGCTGTCGTAACACGCGACCGCGCAGCCTGTAAAGCTGGCGGCAGCTGCCATGCCGAGATAATGGCGCGAGCGGAGAAGCCGGAGGGCAATGCGCGTGCGTAATGGTGACTAGACGACCGGGCATGGTCATTTCCTGGGCTACGCAAATAAAGTGACTGCTGATTTCCAAGTATTGTAAGTTTTATTGAAATCAAAAGCAACAACTACACCATCAACAACAGAAACCTTTTTAGCTATGCTAACGAATATTTCATATATACTGCCGTTTTAAGTTTGATGTTGTCATGCACGAATCTCATGACAACACTTCACCCATCAGGATGTCAATGCCCTAAAAACGTTCAAAATGCCTCCCTTCCACAGCAACGCAAAGCATAAACCACTCCCGCGTCGATTCCATAACTCGTCGCAGTACGACAATAGAAATTTGGAGTCGGATATCTCGGAGCACGAACACGCTAGAATAATTCTTCCGACCGATACTGTGTAGAAACACTACTGTCTCTAAGTTTTCAATACAAACATACCCACTTACTGCAGTCGACAAAAAATAATTGTTCAACTTAAGTGAATTCGGCTGCTCACAGCGATAATTATCCTCTCACTTTGTGCCCACCTGGCCACATAAGTTATTTGCACAGGTGGTCTTTGCGGGCCTCCCAGTGCCTAAATTTAAGAAAACCATAAATCTTAGTTTTGAACACCCTGTATCATCAGGCACAGCCGCCAAGCACATGGCTGTATTGGGTAACGTCCTTTTCCTTTATGCTCGGAGAAACCGATACCTGGCTTCGCTATAGGGCTTCTTCCTCTTTCTGGGGTTTTACGTGCCAAAACCAGTTCTGATTATGAGGCACGCCGTAGTGGAAGGCTCCGGATTAATTCTGCCAACCTGGTGTTCTTAAACGTGCACTACAACGCAAGCACACGGGCGTTTTTGCATTTCGCCTCCATCGAAATGCCGCCGCTGCGGCCGGGATTCGATCCCGCGATCTCGTGCTCAGCAGCGCAACACCTGAGCTGACTGAGCCACCACGGCGGGCTACAGGTGTTGCTCTAGCCGTATAAAACGCGGGTTTATCGTGAGCAGAAACGGTGAATTTCGGTAAATGAGAAAGGCTACTATCATCATCATTATCATCATCATCATCATCATCATTGACAGAAGCTGACCCCCCCCCCCCCCCCCCTCAGAAAAAACCTGGATCCGCCCCTGCCGTGGGAGGACCTATCTTCGTCAAAAGCGGCCTCGTCATCCTCGGCGGGTTAGTTTTAAAGGGTTAGTGGAGTGACTTTACGTCGATGTCGGCTGTGGCTGGCTGTAAAGGGAGAGACTGAAAAGAAAATGACCGCTGGCGCTTGACTGTCTAATCGCGGTTTCTAAGACCAGGGGACAAGAGCGTGAAAGCGAGAAAGCGGAGGACATAAGAGGGGGTTGGGGGAGCGAGAGGTGAGTGAGCGTTCAGGGGTGTCGTGGGCGGCGTGCGTTTGAGGTCCCTGAAGAGCCGGTCAGCCGGTCAGTGTGCAAGTAACAACAATACGAGTTGAAAGCATGACTTGAGTAGCGTAGCATCAATGCTTCGGGTAATTTTGAAGTTGTTAAGATGGCGACACAGCGTCTGGAAAGGGGGAGGGGGGGGGGTTGTGGTCTACAGGGAGCAAGCAGCTCGGTCCGTCAAGGGACGTTAGCCTCAGCAGTTCGCCGTAGGCGTCGTCACGGCGGCATACAGAAGTGGCGGGACCCTGTGTGGTCGAGGTGCCGAAAAAGGTATCCTGGCGTCTGGGACTTTGGAATGTGTCGGTGTGGATCTTTAAAAGGAAAAGGTCGCAGAAAAAAATTGCATAAGAGGGTGACAGCGGAAAAAATATAATTTGAAATGAAAACATTGAGGGCACAGGTGTACCTGGAAAAGCGCTCGTATGGTTGATCTATGCGTAAAAGCATGGGAGAGAATAATAAATAGATTGGTAGGGGATATGCAGGGAAGAACTGGAAATGGTAGAAAAGGTGAGGTTGAGCATCGAGATTAGCTGGAGGTTTAACTTGTTTTGTTTCTTTGTTAATGGTATAACAATTTAAGGTTTCTGTTACTGCTTTTAGGGATTCTAAGTTGCCACGGGATAAATTGATCCCCGTCGGGTGCAGGCATTTAAACTTGTGTATGAGGTATTATTCTGTATATTTTCTCTCGCGAGGTGAACGAAAATTTGTTTGTAGTATATAGTCTTGCTTCATCGAATATATCCGTGCTCATTGAAGTGGCTGGCTACTGCTTTAGGTAAATTGTGTTTTGTATCTGCGCGATGGCCGTTGAGTCTCGTGTGAATTTCTTGTCCAGTCTCACCTATGTATTGCTTGTTACAAGCGGCACATTCTAGACAGTAGACTACGTTGCTTGACGTGCAGGTGAAATTCGAAATTACCTTGTGAATGTAATCTGACGCTGTACTTTTTACTGTAGTAGTAGATTGAATATGTTTGCATGTGGAACACCTGGAGCGGCCACAGGGACCGGATGTTGGCTTCGTCTTTGTCCTTGGTTTGGCGTGTACAAGAATGTCCTTGAAATTACTGTTCCGTCTGTAGGCTACTCTGGGCTGGTCGGGAAAGATCTTATTAAGTTTCTGGTTGCTGGTGAGAATTGGGTAGTATTTACTGAGGATGTTGTTCACGTTGGGGAGTGCGTTTGAGAATTTAGTAGAATTTAGTAATAAGAAGAGGCGTTGTTGTCCTTGTGAACTTAGGGCGGGGTTTGAGGACCTCGGCTCGATCAAGCTTGGTCGCACCGGTGTAGGCTTTCTGAAGGGCAGTGTTCGGGTAGTTCTGCTTGATAGGGTTTCCTTAAGGTGATCGAGTCTGTCTACGTAGTCATGGTTTTCAGCGCAAATGCGACGAAGTCGTGTGGCTTGGCCTTTAACCTTGTTTGCAATAATGTCTGGAATGGTGGCTGGTATATTCTAGGTACTGTTGTTTATCAAAAGGTTTCCTATGCAGCATTGTCTTTAGTGTCCCATTATCAATATATATTGTTGTGTCCAGAAAGTTTATGCGCTCAATTGAAGACTCCGATGTGAATTTTATTGTTGTGTGAAAAGAATTTAGGAAAGTTACAAATTTATCTAAACTGACCTGACCATGTCCCCATATTATGAATGTGTCGTCTATGTATCGTAGGTATATGTGGGGCTTGTGGGTGCAACGAGGTAGGAAATCCGTTTCTAGAGAACCCATAAATATGTTCGCGTAGGGTGGTGCAAAAGGTGTGCCCATACTTGTCCCGTGTATTTGTGGGTAGTAATTTTCCTCAAATTCAAAGTAATTATATGTCAGAACGAATTCAAGAAGAGACAAGTATGCTTTAATAGAGTGTTGTGCATTCTGTTTGGACAGCGTTTCTTTTATCGAGTTTAAACCATCAGGGATTGGAATGTTGGTGTACAAGGCCGTGACGTCTAGCGTTGCGAGAATTATGGTTTGCGGTAGTGCGCCTTTAGTATTAATGTCCTCTATAATTCTTAGTAGGTGGGGGGTATCTTGTACAAATTACGCAAGTGTTTTCGGAAAGTCACCAAGGAAGTGGTTAAGAAATGTGGAGAGGCTTTCTGTCGGGGTATTGTTGTTCGATACTATCGGACGCCCTGGGATATTAGCGGTGTAAAGTTCAGTGGGTGGAATTTTATGAATTTTCGGAAGGAGGTAGAAGCGTCGTGCAGTTTTGTTGCTCGGTTTAAGAAATTTGAATTCTGACGGTGTTATCAAGTCATCACCCAAAAGTGATTTCAGCCTGTTGGTAATTTTCAGTGTGTATGGTAATGTCGGATCGTTGTCTAGCTTACGGTAATGTTCAGGGTTGTTTAACTGTCTGTAAGCCTCGTGCTTGTACTTATCTATCGGCCAAATAAGTTTACTTCCACCCGTATCAGCTTCCTTAATGACAATGTTCCGGCAACTAAGATTTGAAATGATACGACTCTATGATAAAGTTATGTTTTTAGGTCGCTTAGCTGTCTTGGATTGGCTTATAATTTCTTTAGTGACAGTTTTAAGGTATAAGTCGAGTACGGCTTGTTCTGGTTCAGGAGTCCAAGTAGATTGGGCTCTAAGTGGGGTGGTCCCGGTGTCTGGTGCGTTGTCAGCGAAAAAATGTCTTATCCGCATTCGTCGGGAAAATTCCAAAAGATCCTTGTGAAGCTCAAATTCATTTATTGTGTTGTTCGTGGGACAAAAGTTTAGGCCTTTGCTAAGTACGCCTATTTCTTCTCTAGTTAATGTTTTTGAAATGTCTACAACAATAGACTGATTTAATTTTGGGGAGACTTCAGCCACGTCTGGTATTTGTAGATTTGAGCTCCCTTTTGTTGGCGTGAGGTAGCTGTTTACCTGGAAGGCTGTTTTCTGATTGAAGTTCGCTTTCTTACTCTGTTTTTGAACCAGTTTTCGAGACTGTGCTTCGTGGTACTGTTCTAAGTATTTCGTCTCATCCGGTGTCAGAGCTATGTTCTGAAGTCTATGGCTAAACCTTTCCAGTTGTTCTTCAAGCAGGAACTACCCGAACACTGCACTTCAGAAAGCCTACACCAGTGCGACCAAGCTTGATCGAGCCGAGGTCCTCAAACCCCGCCCTAAGTTCACAAGGGCAATAACGCCTCTTCTTACTACTAAATTCTCAAACGCACTCCCCAACGTGAACAACATCCTCAGTAAATACTACCCAATTCTCACCAGCAACCAGAAACTTAATAACATCTTTCCCGACCAGCCCAGAGTAGCCTACAGACGGAACAGTAATTTCAAGGACATTCTTGTACACGCCAAATTAAGAACAAAGACGAAGCCAACGTCCGGTCCCTGTGGCCGCTCCAGGTGTTCCACATGCAAACATATTCAATCTATTACTACAGTAAAAAGTACAGCGTCAGATTACCTTCACAAGGTAACTTCGAATTTCACCTGCACGTTAAGCAACGTAGTCTACTGTCTAGAATGTGCCGCTTGTAACAAGCAATACATAGGTGAGACTGGACAAGAAACGCACACGAGATTCAACGGCCGTCGCGCAGAAAAAAAACACAATTTACCTAAAGCAGTAGCCAGCCACTTCAATGAGCACGGATATATTCGATGAAGCAGGACTATATACTACAAACAAATTTTCGTTCACCTCGCGAGAGAAAATATACAGAATCATACCTCATACACAAGTTTAAGTGCCTGCGCCCGACAGGGATTAATTTATCACGTTTCAACTTAGAATCGCTAAAAGCGGTAACATTAATATTAAATTGTGATACCATTAACAAAGGAACAAAACAAGTTAAACCTCCAGCTAATCTCGATGCTCAACCTCATCTATTCTACCATTTCCCGTTCTTCCCTGCATATCCCCTACCAATCAATTTATTATTCTCTCCCACGCTTTTACGCACAGATCCACCATACGAGCGCTTTTCCAGGTACACCTGTCCCCTCAGTGTTTTCATTTCAAATTATATTTATCTCCGCTGTCACCCTCCTACGCCGTTTTTTTTTTCTGCGACCTTTTCCTTTTAAAGATCCACACCGACACATTCCAAAGTCGCAGACGCCAGGTTACCTTTTTCGGCGCCTCGACCACGCAGGGTCCCGCCACTTCTGTATACCGCCGTGACGACGCTTACGGCGAACTACTGAGGCTAACGTCCCTTGACGGACCGAGCTGCCCCCTGTCGACCACAACCTTGGTTGACCTTGGTCCCCCTTTCCAGACGCTGTGTCGCCATCTTAACACCTTCAAAATTACCCGAAGCATTGATGCTACGCTACTCAAGTCATGCTTTCAACTCGTATTGTTGTTACTTGCACACTGACCGGCTGATCGGCTCGTCAGGGACCCCAAACGCACGCCGCCCACAACACCCCTGAATGCTCACTCACCTCTCGGTCCCCCAACCCCCTCTTATGTCCTTTTTTCCCCCGCTTTCTCGCTCTCCCGCTCTTGTCCCCTCATCTTAGAAACCGCGATTAGACAGTCAAGCGCCAGCGGTCATTTTCTTTTCAGTCTCTCCCTTTACAGCCAGCCACAGCCGTCACTCCACTAACCCTCTAAAGCTAACCCGCCGAGGATGACGAGGCCGCCTTTGACGAAGATAGGTCCTCCTATCGAAACGTTGGCCGGCCTTTCTGAGGCAATTTATCCCTGTTTATAATCCTTATTCCACAAGGAGGGCATGTTGTTGATGATCATGATGACCCTATAGTCATTGTTACATACCCTCTATGGGGGACATGTCAGGAGTGGGGCAAATTTTGAGTTTGAGATCAGGTAATAAACTTTTAAATGAATTGTCTTGACGAATAAGTTAGGGCGAGTAAAATATACAAGGAATTATAAAACAGTCATTCTGAGAGAACGCAGAGAAAGTAAAAAATAGGTATACATATATTTATAAGTGAGACAATGAGGCATGAATGAAATTATTAATACAATTGACAATGAAATCGAATAGATCCACAAATGATTTTCTTTAGGGCGACGCATACATCCGTGGGTGAGTGTCCAAGCAGAGAAGCTCGGATAGCCGGCAGTACCAGCGGGTCAATGGCATGTAGAGAGAATCGCAGAATCCACGAGTGCTAAAGAGGAAAACTATACTTCTTCGTCGACGGCGTTTTTTGTGCCGAGTGCTTAGTATAGACTACTTCATTTATTTTATTATCGGTTATTTGTCATCTTCAATTATTCATTTACGTTCCCTTTTTATTACTTATTTTTTCTGAACCAATTTATTTTAAGTTTCGATCATAATACTCCCCTGTTCGTGGCCTATCCCCCACAGTGGGTTGTGCCATTGCTTGAGGCATCATCACCATCATCAGCAATCGGCTCCGAGTCAAGGAAGACATGCATGCTCGAAATGCACTCATCGGCTTTGTCCGTCTGCTATCTTCGTGCCTGGTTGTGCAGTTCAGAGGTTGGGGACTCTCGCATAGCTTGGCTTTGATGTTTTGCGCAGTAGTGTCGCTATGGCTGTTCGACCCCACCGAAGCGAATGCGCACCCGAGGACATTACTTCAGAGGAACGTTGGCTCTGAACTAGAAGGTACGTGGTTGCTGGACATAGAACGGCGCTAGTTATTGCTGTGGCGCTCTAATGTCTAATTGCAGTGCGCTCCTGTACATGCATTGAGCGTTTTAATGCAATTGGCATTGTTCGCGAATTTCACCCAGATTGCGGTGTGTGTGTGCGTGTCTGTCTGTGTTCCAGCCTACTTGGGTCACTGGGAATGTGCCACTGCGTATATGACGCTTTTTAATCAGCCTTTTAGAGCGCAGCTCTTAGGCGGCCGCTCCTGCGGCGAGCGGCGGCGGCGGCGTAACCGAGCGAACGAGCACAGCGAAAGATGAAAGCGAACGGGGAGCGCAGCGGGGATAAAATACGCGACGAGGAAAGCGGAGAGCATGGTGGGTGCAGCGGAACCATAAAGCGGAAAGGGGAGGAGGGTTTGGCGAAAGCTTGAGAAGAAAAGCCCAGTGCGGCGACGATGACCAGAGTAGCGCGCGTCGTCTGGGTAGTCTGTCGGCGGTGAGTGCTGTGAATCGCGCCCACGCGTCACCCACGCTCTGGCGCTTGCGATCTCCAGATTAGCGACGCAGTCGCGCCACACTTCGCTTCCTTGGACACGTGCCGCAAGAGTCAGATTGTCCGCGCAACCAATATATCGCGAAATACAAACACGTACAGAACTGCGCTCAAATTTCGCATCAGGGAGTATAGTATTCGTCGGTGAAATGTTCTCACGCCAGCATTGGTCAATGGGCACGTGCCACTGAGTATGCGGCATTAAATATGTGCAACCCTTAAATACAAAAAAAAGTTCTGCAGTGCTGTGCTGGGAGCAATCGATGTGGTGTCACATGTATTTAGACAAGCGCCGCAAGCTGATTTCGCGGCAGCACTGCCAGATGGCGCAGCGTGTCTAGAGGGAATCACGAGGGATGATTTCGGCTGCATCAGGCGCCTCATACTTGACGCGATTAGGCGGTGACAATACGTGGTGGAGCTACATCGCTTCAATGCTAATCGCATTAACATCGGCAGTTATCCTGAGCGGGTTTCTGCCTGACATTTTTGACGTGCGTCTAATTTCCGTCACCAATCAATCAATCAATCAATTAATTAATCAACCAATAAGTCAACACATCGATCAATCAATTTTTGAATTGCTGTGGCGACGTGCACCTCTTGAAGATGCACCCAGCGTGACATGTTGCGCAGAGCGCGCAAGAGCCCACAGCCGATCACCGAGATTCGCGTAAAGCCCCATGTCTCCATGAAACAAAATGGTTAGCTCGTCCCGCGTGCGTGAACTGCAAACAACGGCTGAGGTATTTCACATCGTTTTATTGCTACTCCTCATTCCATTCTCATTGCAGGACGCGCACGGGATTTGGAAATAAGAAGGGTGAAATGCTGTAAGTGTAACTATTTATTTCTTGATCGTATTTAACCCATGCACTTTTACCACCAACCTCTGTTCATGCAGCCTTACCGGGCTTCTGGAAAGTCTGAAAAAATGCTACCCAAATCACAACAGGCGCTCGTTGAAATACTAATAATAGTAATTGTGTAAAACATTCAACCACCATTGTCAACGTGAGCGAATACCCGAACGCTTCCCAGAAAGCTATTCGCTTTATTATGGGAATGCTGAGCGTAATGACACAAACTTGTTCCAGTGATGATATTTAATTGACGCTGTTTCATTTGCGTAATTCTTTATAGAATAGAGTCGTCAATCAGCACATGCGTAGCGGTGGCATAGATGGCCTTACTTATAAGCTGATTCGTCTAATGTGCGTTGTCTCTGGCGGCGCGAACACCACCGTGGAAGGTGGCTGCCGTTCTCATTTCCCGCCGGAGCCCTACATGGCACAATCGCCACAAATCACCAAACTCAGACCACTGACCTCTAACAAGAAAAATGGCTAAAGAGGCGAAGAGAGCTATTCGCTTTTAAAAAAAAGGCGAGAGCTTGCACTAGGCCGCGCAAAGCTCAAGACACAGCGAAGCTGGCCGAAATGCCGACAACGCGTTCCAGCAGACCCGCTCCGTCAATACATGTCTCTCCCTCTCTCTCGGACTGACGGCCGTCACTGCGCGTTGCATAGCGCAGCTTGCAACACCGACACGGCGTTCCAATGCCGACACCGCGTTCGACCGCGTTGCAATGTCGACAACGCGTTTCAGCAGACCCGCACCGTGAATGCGTCTCACTTTCTCTCGCTCTTATTCCTCTTCTTCACCTCGCTGATCATTGGCACGAGCACGTGCGAACGCGCCAGCTGTGGATGAAGACGACGACGCTCGAACGCAATCATATGGTTCGCATAACTGCATGTTCAGCAAGCGTGGTTGTATAGCCTAGTGGTTACGACGCTCGCCTTGGGTACGTGGGTTCGAATCCCACCTCGGCAACGAAGTTTATTATAACGAAGCTGTTAAGGGCTCAGTTTCCAATGGTCGTGTCCACGCGTACAAAAAAAAAAACTCTCATTAGCTCGAGCATTTTTTGTTTCGCACTTTTATTATTTTAGTCTGAAAAGATTTGACATAAAATACATGCGCTACCAGTGTTTTGTTTCATGATATTTGTTTATGGGCTGTCAGTCACAAAATTCTGAGGAGCTGTATAAACTTGGACATGTAGCAGCACCAGCGATGCTCAAAACTAGCTGTTGTGGACGGTGGCGGCGTTTTGCCCGCGTTCGTACCGAACACGCGCGGCGTTGGTGACGTGTTTATGAAGAACGTGCCCACCTTTGCCGTACACACTATATCGGTGTACCGTAGCGACCATAAGGCCATGATCCCTGTGGTCTCTAAATAAAGGAAAACCACCGGATCATATATATTTATCATTCTCTAATAGTGCAAATAGCCAATTACACCATCAAATCTTAATAGTAATAATTGGAAATACATAATTCCCACCATAGTACAGCTTCGCTGGTCTTCCATCTCCACCCCTGTGGAAGGGCTGACAGTTTTTTTTTTTATTTTTTTCTTCATAGCTGATGATGATAGTTTTTTATACGAACCACAAATTGGGGCTGGCTTATACAGCTTCGCTGTTAAAAATGTCATGCCAGTAGTGAGTGACACCTGGCTCGCAGCGTGAGAGCGCAACGTTCCACCGAGAAGCTGATGCGGCAGCTCATAAAACGCCGCGCAAATTTGCTGCAGCTAGTTGGGGCATGGGCTCAGAAATGTATTTCGCAACACGTGACTTGACAACAGAGACGTTGAAGGCTAATATCTGCGCCTATGGACCACCCCACAGTTCACCATGGAAGTAATGCTGGCAGAACGGGCTGGTCAAGGATAAGCATCACTACTGCACCTAAAGTGGAGTAGTGATGCTCCGTGATGCTTCGTCGAGAAGTCGTGGCCAAGGATGCAAGCCGCATTGTCGAAACGCTGATTCTATAGACATCCCTTGTCCGGCTTTACTTGACCATTTCTTGTGAACTGAAGAGAGAGGGGGCGGGATCGTGGCTGAGCGAAGAAAGAAGTTGCCCCGTGCAACGAAACCAGGGTGCAGCTAGAGAGAATGCGAAGCAGATGTGAACTCACGCCCGTCAGTTCGCCTTGCTTAGCAGGGCGAACTTGTCTCGTGACCTCTCGTGACGTAGAGATTGCGCTAGCGCTGTGATCAGCAGTTGCCCTTTGGACTCGCTATGGGACGGAGGCACCTTTAACCACATTTTCCAGACACGCCGAAGACGCTCAATATTGTCAATAATGATAATATATAAATTCTCTATAGCAATATACACTATAGAAGACCCAACATAGTCAGAGCTTCACTGGCTTCCATCTTCACAGTAGTGGAAGGGCTCTCAATTTTAGGGGCGAAGCTCCTTAGGGTCGAGCCTTGACCCTCGTCGCGCCGTCGCGGCCACGCTAGTACTCGCCGCTCTCGCTAGAGGCGCAGCTGTGCTCTCTTTCTCTTGCGCTCTCGTTGCCGACGCGACGTGCGCTCTCTCTCTCTCGTCCGTAGCTAGGGGCGCTGTATATATATACGTGTTCGCCGGAAGCGTTTTCTGGAAGCCAGCTTCCGGCGTTTTGCCCGAATGATCCCCCTGCCGGTGCTTCGCCCACTCTTCATCATTCACTTCGTGGATATGCAGTGTTTTTTTTTCTTCAGTAATCACAAATATTTTCTAGAATCAGACTTTATCGAGCTGACGTCGTCGTGAGGTGTGGTCGTTTTCGTCCGGTGGTCGTTTCTTTCGTTTCGGGTGAGGAGGGAGTTGAGAGAAAAGGAATTGGCCCCTAGGTAGGAGGGGGCTGCATTGGAATGCCCCCACGTAGTTGACACCTATGAGTGTAGTGATGCTGGATAGCGAATAGAGCGCTTGCACACCGGCCACTATTCACCGCTTTGCTTAAGTGACTATGACGTTATGATGGTGAGCTTGAGGTCGCGGGTTTGATTTCCAGTCACGGCGACATGCCAAAAAAAATGAAAAACGCGGGTGTATCGTGCTATGTGTGCAAAATGTAGCACATCCAGATGGACAAAGGTGATCGGAAGTCTTGCGCTACGGCACACGTCGCCCAACTGGGGCGCTATAACGTAAAATGATTCGAAACTGTATGGATTCCAATTTCTGCAACCAGCCTCCACGATTGGTCCAAATATTTTCAGGCCACTCCCAACTTCGCCTGTCGGTCACGCGACGTCACGAAAACCACGATAGCTCCCCATCTGATATAACGTGTACACACTGATTATGCATGATTAAACCGCACAAAAGAAAAATAATCATATCATTCCTGATTCGACGCCTTTTCACCATTAGCCCTCTGCTATTGGTTCAATGTATTCTGGCTACGCCCACTTCGCCTGTCACGCGACCTCCCAAAACCGCGAAAACTCACCACGTCAAAGTGATGTGTACGCGAAAAAATGCATTAATATGCATATCATCATCAGCCTATATTTTATGTCCACTGCAGGACGAAGGCCTCTCCCTGCGATCTCCAATTACCCCTGTCTTGCGCTAGCGTATTCCAACTTGCGCCTGCAAATTTCCTAACTTCATCATCCCATCTGGTCTTCTGCCGACATCGACTGCGCTTCCCTTCTCTTGGTATCCATTCTGTAACCCTAATGGTCCACCGGTTATCCATCCTACGCATTACATGGCCTGCCCAGCTCCATTTCTTCCGCTTAATGTCAACTAAAATATCGGCTATCCCCGTTTGTTCTCTGATCCACGCCGCTCTCTTCCTGTCTCTTAACGTTAGTCCTAAGTATTTTCGTTCCATCGCTCTTTGTGCGGTCCTTAACTTGTTCTCGAGCTTCTTTGTTAACTTCCAAGTTTCTGCCCCATATGTTAGCACCGGTAGAATGCAATGATTGTACACTTTTCTTTTCAACGACAGTGGTAAGCTCCCAGTCAGGATTTGGCAATGCCTGCCGTATGCACTCCAACCCCATTTTATTCTTCTGTAAATTTCTTTCTTGTGATCAGGGTCCCCTGTGAGTAATTGACCTAGATAAACGTACTCCTTTACAGACTCTAGAGGCTGACTGGCGATCCTGAATTCTTGTTCCCTTGCCAGGCTTTTGAACATTATCTTTGTCTTCTGCATATTCATCTTCAACTCAATTCTTACACTTTCTCGATTAAGGTCCTCAATCATTTGCTGTAATTCGTCTCCATTGTTGCTGAATAGGACAATGTCATCTGCAAACCGAAGGTTGCTGAGATATTCGCCGTTGATCCTCACTCCTAAGCCTTCCCAGTCTAAAAGCTTGAATACTTCTTCTAAGCATGCAGTGAATAGCATTGGAGAAATTGTGTCTCCTTGCCTGAGCCCTTTCTTGATAGGTAGCATTCTACTTTTCTTGTGGAGAATCAACGTAGCTGTGGAATCCTTGTAGATGTTTGCTAAGATATTCACGTATGCCTCCTGTACTCCTTGATTACGCAATGCCCCTATGACTGCTGGTTAATCAAATGCCTTTTCATAATCTATGAAAGTCATATAGAGAGGTTGATTGTACTCCGCAGATTTCTCGATTACCTGATTGATGACATGGATATGATCCATCGTAGAATATTCCTTCCTGAAGCCAGCCTGTTCTCTTGGTTGGCTGAAGTCAAGTGTTGCCCTGATTCTATTGGAAATTATCTTGGTGAATATTTTATACAATACTGAAAGCAAGCTAATGGGTCTATAATTCTTCAATTCTTTAACGTCTCCCTTCTTCTGGATTAGTATAATGTTGGCGTTCTTCTAGCTCTCTGGTACACTTGAAGTTGTGAGGCATCGCGTTTAAAGGGCCGCAAGCTTTTCAAGCATGACGTCTCCTCCATCCTTGAATAAATCGACTGTTGCTCGGTCTTCTCCAGCAGCTTTTCCCCTGGTCATGTCTTTCAAGGCCTTTCTAACTTCATCGCTAGTTATAGAAGGATCCTCTGTATCCGGTTCATCACTATTTCGAATGAAAGCAGCTTGGCTGTTTTGCGCACTGTACAGGTCAGTATAGAATTGTTCCGCTGCTTTTACTATGTCATCCAAATTGCTAATGATATTACTATGTTTATCTTTCAGTGCATACATCTTGCCCTGGCCTAACCAAGCTTTCTTTTTACTGATTTAATGCTGCGTCCATATTTTACGGCTTCCTCGATCTTTCCCACGTTATAATTTCGAATATCCTTTACATTCCTCTTGTTGATCAGTTTTGACAGTTCAGCGAATTCTATCTGATCTCTTGAGTTGGATATTTTCATGTTTTGTCGTTTCGTTATTAGGTCCTTTGTTTCTTGGGAGAGCTTACCTACTGGTTGCCTTGGTGCCTTACCTCCCACTTCAATTGCTGCTTCTGAGTCCAACCTAGTTATGGTTTCATTCATTACCTCTATGTTTTCTTTATCTTCTTTTTCTATAGCTGCATATTTGTTTGCGAGCACCAGCCTGAATTGGTCTGCTTTTACCCTTACTGCCTCTAGGTTGGCCTGTTTCCTCGTGACTAGTTTCACTCTTTCTCTCTTCAAATTGAGAGAAATCCTAGTCCTCACTAACCTATGGTCACTGCACTTTACCTTACCTAACACTTCTACATCCTGCACTATGCTTGGATCGGCAGCATACATAGATTTACATAGGGCTCACCCTAACCTGCTGCCTTTTCGGCGCTTGTAGATGCCCTCACGACTTCCCCTATTTTAGCGCATTTTGATCCGACGGCACCGACGGAACTTCGCACAGATGCCAGCGGCCATGGAATCGGTGCCGTCCTCGCTCAGCGTCAGAGCGGCCACGACTGTGTTATCGCGTACGCTAGCCGCCTCTGTCTGCAGAATTACTCCATCACGGAACGAGAGTGTTTCGCTCTTGTCTGGGCTGTCGCCAAATTTCGTCCCTACCTGTTTGGCCGCACCTTTACCGTCGTAACTGATCATCATGCCCTCTGTTGGCTTTCTTCACTCAAAGACCCTACAGGCCGCCTTGGTCGTTGGGCTCTGCGCCTCCAAGAATACTCGTTTTCAGTGGTGCACAAGTCCGGTCAGCTTCACCAAGATGCCGACTGTCTCTCACGGCGTCCCGTGGATTCCCCTGGCGTCACTGAGCAAGACACCGACGCCTGCGTCTTGTCTATCTCGGACCTCATTAATATACGGGACGAACAACGCCGCGACTCGGCCTTACGGTCTCTCATCGACCGTTTCAACTCCGCCACACCCGACCCTTCACTCCACTTGTTCTTCCTTCAGGACGGCACCTTATACCCCCATAATATGCATCCTGAGGGCCCTGAACGCCTCATTGTCGTGCCTGCCCATCTGCAGTCAGATGTCCTTCGCCAGCTTCACGATGAGACCACTGCTGGTCACCTTGGTATCACCCGCACTTATGTTCGCGTCAGGCGCCGTTTCTTCTGGCCTGGTCTCTATCGCTCCGTCCAACGATATGTCGCTAGCTGCTACAAATGACAGCGCGGCAAGAGGCCAGCTATGTTACTTGCCGGTCTGCTTCATCCTATAGACATTCCCGCCGAACCATTCTTTCTTGTTGGGCTCGACCTTCTTGGCCCCTTTCCAACCTCGACATCAGGCAACAAGTGGGTCGCCGTCGCGACCGACTACGCGACGCGATACGCCATTACCCGTGCCCTCCCAACTAGCTGTGCTACGGATATCGCCGACTTTCTCCTTCATGACATCATCCTGCATCATGGTGCTCCTGTGACAGTGAAGGAGCTGCTACTGTCGGTCGGACGAAGACGACGGCGACGAAGTAGCCAGAGGCGTGCGACAGCCTTGCATCCGTCGCCGCTGCTTGTCCAAACCTTGTATATAGCAATACTCCCTAAATAAACGTTATCCCCGTAACAATATGTAACGGGAGGAACAGGTCGGTGGTGAGCTCGTTGCATTTCAGGCGTGCCCGGGGCTGACATTCGCCAGTGAATAATCGTCGCCTATGCGAAATGCGCAAAGATAGCGTATTTCGGTACAGTATTAGGTGATAGGCGACAGTGTTTTCTATTCATTCAGGAAAGACCTTGAAGACGCTGATGAATTCTGTATTAAAAAGAAGCAATATCCTACGAAACATTTATTCGGTTGAGGGGACCATGACCAGAGCACCTAGCGGCGGTTGTCTTATCGAAGCACGCATGTATTTTTCTCTCGCTCTTGTCATTGAATGCGCGCCGCTGGCATGACTTCAGCGGCCGGCTGAGGTGACTGTGTGGTGAAAGGGTTGACAACTTGTGGTTCCCTCACGCTCACATGCTTTCGAAAACGTAGAAAATGTGCTTAGCAAGTTATCTATCCTGCATAAGTTCTTATTAGAAAAATGGGTTAACAAAAGCCGTCTTTTGTCACGAATACGCTTGTATGGGTGTAAATGTTTTGCAGCTTACTTCACGGCGTGGCCTGTGCGTACTTACTGTCACATACTGAGCCTGACTGGTGTCGTCAGGTATGATGACGCCGTATATTCGTGCCATTACATCGAGATGTCCCTTTTGAGTATGACTACCACGCCGATGTACCGCCTGTGCCACCTCATGAAGCTCTTCCATATCGAGGATCACAGACTGTGGATCGAGGACACGTGAGTGCATGCAAGCGACGCCTCACGGACGAACACGTGGGCTGCGCGTGTGTGTTTGCGCAAGAGAAACAGTGGTACACTTTAGTCGGTGACAATATGGTAAAGAAATTAAGTGGTCTTAAGCGCCACATATGCGTCTTAATTAAAACACGCGTGGGCCCAATATTGAAAGGTATCTGCGGCAGGTACAGATTATAGGCGCGCCGAGGGTCAATGGCTTCGTGTGCGCTGTGTTTTCGCCGCTTAGTGTGCGTTGAAGCGAGAGCCGTTTCTCAGATGTTGCTATATACCTACGCAGGGCATAACGACGTGGATTTGAAGACAAAGTCTTCTTAGGTGACTTCACATCGATTTTACATATGTGGCCACTTGGTATCTTGTAACCATTTCCTGAAAAAAAAAGAACGACCCTTTCTCGTCTCTAGAGCATCGTAGCGAGTGGGAACAGGCATCAAAATGTAGATCTCAACGAGGCAAAAAGCGAGAATGAGAAGCGAGAGTATAAGTAACATAACGCGTGCGGGCGAAATTAGCGCCCAAGATAGTCGAAAATGACCACATTGCACTATACTTAAGTAAAGGTAGCACCGCCGCAGGTATAGATATCGTCAGGCAAAAGCGCCGTAATGGTACGGGGGTCAAGTTCGCTTAGACTAAGCAGAGCTAGGCATCTATTCTGGCAGGTGGCATCGGCGGTGCCCACAAGAATATATATTTAGTCGCAGAGTCGGTAAAATTAACCTTTCGGGCGTAATTAGCGGAAATATGACTGAAGGCTAACCACATTCCACCATAGACTGTACTATGCCTGGGATCTGCCCTACTGGCCTCTTGGTAAAAAAAAAATGTGTCAGTTTCGCCTGAAAGGCGAAGCATAGATTGCGATAGGAAATTAGTTGACAGCTATACGAACTAAAGATAGTAGTTTTATGGGCCGTATAAACTTGTAAACATTTTCTTACTAACTAAATTAACAAGCACAGTGTCACGCGCGTACAGGTAAGCATGAACACAGGTCACACGATGACCGCGGAAACGCGCTGTCAAAACGCTGGAGTGAGGACGCGCGGCTGCAGCAGCGAGCGAACTGACCTTCGCGCTGTCTCTCGCGCGTGAACTGAACGTCAAAAGCGCAGCGCATACATAGCTACAAGCACTAGTTGCACTTTGTCCACATCGCAGATCGCTTTAAACATGAGACCCACGCGGACGCGTACTTTGTGCACGTCGCAGATCGCTTTCAAGATACGGCGCCCGCCCAGCCGCGGGAGGAGAACGCTCCCCTCCTCCCCCTTTCCCGCGCCTCGCGCGCGACAGCGACGGCGCGCTTCCTCCCTGCCTTCCTCCCTCGCGCGCGCGAGATTGAGCCGCGATCGTCGGCTGGTCCTCACAAGCTTTACTCGCACATATAGCGTACGGCGCGCCGCGACGATTTTGCCTTGTTTGGACTTAATACGGAGCCTCACGGTGACGGCGACGGCAGAATTGCGCTTGGAATGTCCATATAATTGTTATCGGAATAGAAAAAAAACATTGGGTCAACTTAATTTTGTGTGAAATGAGACACGAATAAACTATACAATGAGGGAATATCGACATGAAAAAGAGGCAGAAAGGGACGTAATAGAGAGATATACACACCTACCAACCTGCTAAAGTTAAAATTCATAAAAAATCATTTAAACGATTCATGAAAATGACGACCTTTGTGGTATATATGTATTTTACTAATGATGGTAAACGCTTCTCAGACGAGAACCGTCTGAGTATTGCACCGAGAGAAAAGCGGTAAAGTTCGACTGTAAGCAGGCAAGGAGAACGTACCCAACCGCCTAATTAGAATAATATGGGCGCTCGCCCATAGTGGACTCACAGAGAACGAGATCGCCAACGAGGTCGCCCGAGGACTCACACACCGGGCCCCAGCGCAGGCAGACTACTTCCGGTCGAAAAAGCGAGACTGAACCACATACAGAGAAATTCTAGAACACTATAGAATGGGCAGAAAAAGCGTCCCCCCCCCCCCCCGCCATATATATCTCTCAAAAAGAAGGAAAAAGTAAGCTCGCGAAAAATGCAGACGGGTATCTTCCCAAACCCGTATATCCTACACAAATGGCATCCAGAGGTGCGCTCTTCCAAATGCAAAAACTGTGAAGGCATAGCGACCCTAAATCACATGCTCTGGGCTTGCCCAGAGTTAAACGGTCTACATGGGCACAAAGTCATGGGCATCCTCCCTCTATAGCCAGGGAGAACAAGCCCAAAAACTAGTCATCGGTCAAGCCCAGGCCGCCGCCGGAAGCCAACTGACTCCAGCCGACTAGTGTGGGGGGAGAGGGTTGACGGTGAAAGGGGGAGCTGCGTCCCACCCAGATAACCCATACTCTCTGATGGGTGCAAATAAAGTGCTTGATCTCTCTCGACAGCCATACACGAGCGTTAGAAGCAGCGAAGGCAGAACTTTAGACGGAGCACGCAAGCAACAGCACCATGACTTGAACAGTCGAGAAGGACAAGCTATGTATTATTTTTTTTTATATCAGAGCAAGTCTTTCAGCGACAATTGCTGTAGCAGATTTCGCCCTCTTCCATGAACTTGTCTGTATCAACTTGCTCGAAGCAAGTGCGCCCCTCTTGCATCCTTTCACCATTGCAAAACTTCCGAAAGGAATCTTCGGAGACGGACGAGTGAATTTTTTTTTTCGAACAGCATTTTTCTTAAAACGACGCAGCATTCGTGAAATCCTAAAGCGATTCCAAATTGAATTGAACTGTGTTTTCGGGTTTTATGTGCCAAAACTACAATTTGATTAAAGGGCACGCCGTAGTGAGGGAACTCTGGATTGATTTTGACCACCAGGGTACATTTGACGTGCAATCCGAAATTCGTGACGTTTACGAAAAATTTGCTAGAGTTGGTTAGGTATTGATGTAATCAACAATTATTCATAGAGATCATTTTGAACCACTATGAATGCGTCAACTTTGTCTTCTTTAACTTCGACACTTGGTTGACTCTTTCTTTTTTTATGATATAATTAACGCTGTCGGTCATATGGCATTGTCGGAGTGATGCCAGAAGAAAACACTAAATCGCGCTCTTGCATAGTGTCCGTGGTAACTTGAAACAAGATACCCGCCGCGGTGGCTCAGTCAGCTAAGGCGTTGCGCTGCTGAACACGAGATCGCGGGATCGAATCCCGGCCGCGGCGGCCGCATCTCGATGGAGGCGAAAATGCAAAAACGCCCGTGTGCTTGCGTTGTAGTGCACGATAAAGAACCCCAGGTGGTCAAAATTAATCCGGAGCCCTCCACTACGGCGTGCCTCATAATCAGAACTGGTTTTGTCGCGTAGAACCCCAGAAAGAAGAGCTTGAAACAAGAATCGTATGAGTATTCGCCAAGAGAAAAGCGGTGAAGTTCAACAGCCATGCACGAGCGCTAGAAGCAGCGAATGCAGAAGTTGCGCATCGTTATCAGAATGACGACTTCCGTTAAACATGTGCAGAAGGTGTGTGAGAGGTTGGACGTGTCTCCTCTTGTTGTCAATGACAAGAGCTTAGCGAATATTTGTGGGATGTTTTCAGAACGCCCTCAAAGTGGCTTGACTAACGTCAGTATTATTCTTCATTCTTGTCATCAGTGTCAAGAACCGAGTAATTTTGTTTTTATCATGATGCATAGATTGCTACAGCCGGACATCATGACGTGGGATGATTGCTACTTTGATGTACTGAACGAAACGAAGCCACCCGTAAATTGCACAACTTGCAAAACTGCCGTCGTTTGTGACGGTGAGTCCTGCTTCAACAGTCGTACACGATGAATATAGGGCTGACGGAAGAGTCACGTGAGTTCGTCGCTGTACTTGGGAGAAGGTTTCCTCCGCGCAGGTGCAGTAATATACACGTAAACGTAGTTGCACAGGCCTAGGTGTACTAACCTTGTTAACAAAACAAAACGTTCCACTTATGTTTCTACGCAATGGAGATGAGGGCGTCACTTTCTTTTTTTCGGTAACGCTCGTAAAACGCCTATGGACGTCACACTGCAAATATGTCCTGATGACATATTTGGCAACATGTTACAGTTGGGGAATTGAAGTAGGCCAGTTTTTAAGGCATCTCGAAATGATAATAGGCAGACGCGTGCGGAATCTGCAAGGTAAAGTGCACCAACCCGTTTAATTAATCCGTTGATCTCCTTTGACTCTGCGTAGGTATGTATGTACGTGTGTACATATGAATGGTTGTATGATAAGTATGTACAGATGAACACACACACGCGCGCACACACACGTAGGCACACGCAAGCGCACACACTCGTTCTACTTGAAGATCATATAAAACGATATAGTGGAAGTACGGCGCTACCGGGAAGCAGTGCTCTTTCCTGGCTGAAGGCTAAAAATTTAACAAAATGTCTAGACATACCCTTGTGGCTTTGTCTCGTTATCCCGTTATTGCTGTCGTCCGCAAACCATCGTCGTAACGTCACGCCTCATTGCCTGCTTCACAAATATCTTTATAGTATCAGGCTATCGTTACACTTTCACATCTCGATGTCCCGTCTTGATTATCAAAGCTTCATGCATATCCACACGGTCAATCTGAACTCACAGCCAGTCACGTGTGCTATTCAACTGTGGAATGCACCTGCGGAATCTTTCGAATCTGATACTAATAACTTCCGCCCACCTCTAACCACGCACGTTACCGGATAGCATTCATTACACTCTTTCCATTCCCGTGTACCCGACAAGGGAACAAGCATTCATGATTGGCAGACAGCCTCTATAAGCTGCAAGAGCACGTCTATCTAGGTCATTTACTCACGGGAGACCCTGGTCATGAAAGGGAAATTAAAAAAGAATAAAAATGGGTTTGAGTGCATATATGACAGGCAGTGTCAAATCATGACCGGCAGCTTACCATCGTAATTTAAAAAATATTGTAGAGTCATTGCATAATTACCACTATATTTGAGGCAGGAACTTCGGGGTTAGCAAAGAAGCTTGATAAGAGTTTTATGACCAAGCAACGAGTGCTCTGCGCCTTACATGGCCTCCCTAGCTTCATTAAGCTAGGGAGGCCATGTAAGCCGTCGAGCAAATAACCAGTGGTATATTAGAGTTACATATTGGATGCCAGGTGAATTGAAGCGCATTCAAAAACGGCCGATAATGAGACGGTGTGTTGAAGTTTCGCTAGATAGCGGGCCCAACTTGGAAGGAGCTAGCGTCGCTAGGAGACGTGTGCATTCTGTAGGCATAAAAATAGGATGATGATGATTCACGTGTTGCTTTTTTTGTGCGCGTTTGTTTTTGTTTTTTTACCCTGTTAATTCGAGATGTTCAGCATAAAATGCTATGAGCGTTGTAGCCTGTCTTCTCGACCAGTTTTTAACAACGTTATTTTCTTGTCAAAGCTCGCAAAAAATTTGCACGCGACTTTTATGATAATATTATAAAATGTACACAGTTTGTAAAAATATGCGGGCTACGATTACTCCACCACCTTGCTCGCTACAAGTTGTTTGAAAGAGTTCATGATTTGTGTCAAAAAGTCCAACTCCTTTGGGAATAAAGAGAACACTCGTATACC
This sequence comes from Dermacentor silvarum, assembly GCF_013339745.2. Lineage (NCBI taxonomy): Eukaryota > Metazoa > Arthropoda > Arachnida > Ixodida > Ixodidae > Dermacentor > Dermacentor silvarum. The sequence continues at coordinate 122,200,622 of NC_051155.1, forward strand.
ACCACTTCAAGGTCTGGTGTGCCAGAAGCGCCACAGAAACTGTTCCACATCGCCAAACGACATACAAGGTGAAGGCCCGCAGTAGGTGCACTTCTGACAATGGTGCTACCTTCATGTACCATTTTAATTATTGAACTTTTTCAAGCGAAGCTTGTCGACGCTAGCCTTCGCCGGTGATGTAACGCTAAACAAAAAAAAAAAAAAAAACGAGCTGCGCTCAGAGCTGCGCAGGTGGCTCGTTCTCGGCACCCGCTCGCGCCACGGCTCCCGTGTTCCTCGTCGTATTTTTCCACAGCTGGCTGCTTTGCCGCTAATCATTCCAGCGTAGAATTTCCCTTCTCTTCTGTCGTCGTAATGGAGAGGCAGCGTTCACGGGGGTATGAGCCATTGCGTAAGATGGTATGAGCCATTTATTGTCTTACGCTACGGACAGATATAAATTTGTATACATTTCATGGAAATCATCGAGAATGAACGCACTCGGTAAAGAGCTCGTCGTCGACGTGCAGATTCTAGCATCAGGGCTTCCGAAGCCCAGGCGAAACGTCAGCGAAGAGCCGCAGACCCCGAGTTGAGGGAGCGCAATGTTGAGGCCAAACGTCAGTGTCGTCAAGCCCTCCAGAAACTCGACAACGGTGCTGCAAGCCTCGGCAACGCTAGCGCCAACTTCCTCGGTGCGACTGCCAGTTTTCAACGCGAGTTTCTCAACCGGAACTTCGAAGCCAGCTGCATTCTTCTTTGTGGAGTTTTACGTGCCAAAACCAGTTCTGATTATGAGGCACGCCGTAGTGGAGGGCTCCGGATTAATTTTGACCACCTGGGGTTCTTTAGCGTGCACTACAACGCAAGCACACGGGCGTTTTTGCATGCAGTGCGTGTGACCGGTGCTGGTTCGATCGAGCACAACGTGGTACTCGTCACTGCAATTCGTTCGGAGGAAAAGCGAAGAAACATACGACAAGCTTCGCTTACCCCAATTTCCTCGACAAGGGAGGGGCTATTGATTTTTTTACAGCGACCGCTGTATATGGCTAGCCGAAACGAAAATTTGACTGTATATTTGAAAACTGTACATTTGATTTTGTGCAATGTCGTTTAGACTGTCAGCATGGACTTTCCCAGAAACGCATGCACCGTTAGCGACGGCCGTGCCTCTGGTGATTAGGCGCAAGGCATTATGGGAAACGCTCGTGGTTCGCACGCTGCAGTTAAGACAAACAGGCGAGTTTCCGGTGGCAGCGGAGACCGGCGCTCAGACTTCCCATGCTGCTTTGCTGCTGCCGCTGACGGTGGGCGCGTATTTGTGCTAAGGCGCATTGCCAATGTAAACATTTCTTGGGAGATCCAAACTAGACAGCAGCTCAGGGCGGACGAAGTGTTGGCAAAGTTGGCGTAAATAAATAAATGTAAATAAATCTATCAATGTTTCAATCAAATGTATCCAAATGTATCACTGTTCTGAATTGCAGCTTGTTTTCTGTTAGCTCGACTGCAGTGCTATATTCGTTGTTGCCCATCCATGGTGACACATACACGAATAAATTGAACGGTGTTACACTTGTGTTACAGACCCGCGCCTCTTCTCGCATGGACCAAACTGTGGTGAGTGGATGAACGCTTACAGCTGCTGATGTATTCAGTATTCAATGTGCATTTATTTTTCAATGTGCATTTATTTAACAGCGCGACAACTAAACGTTGCTGAAGCGCTACTTATGACGTGCGTACTTTTGTTGCTGCTCAACGGGATGAAAAATAGGGAAGATATTATTCTTAAGATCAATTGTCTCGGAAGTTATTGCCCGTTTGTGTTGGGTTGCTTGTTGTTGTAATATAATCTTTTAACTATCAGTGGCCAAACCAGACAGAAGTTTACAAGAAAATTTAAACAAAAAAAAAGTCGCAATTTCGTCCGAAAGGCGATTGATTGCGATAGCAAATCAGCAGAGAGCCATACGAAGTAAGGATAGTACTTTTATCGGCCGTATTGACTTGTAAACACTCGCTTGCAAATTAGATTAACAAGCATAGTGTCAGCGCGCACAGCAAACGTTGAACACATCACACTCGATGACCGTGGACACTCGCTGTCAAAACGCTGTGGCGGGTAAGCGTGGCAGTGGCAGTGAGCGAATGGCACTTCGTCCCGCCGCTCCCTTTAACGCAAACTGGGGTGCTATTTTGTAGAAATGACTTTCTATCTCACAATGCCTTGTAGCGTGACGTCAACACTTTTCAAAATCGTGTGTACGTATGCGCGACGTTTTTTGAATAGGCTAATCAACAGCTCCCTCCGTTGAGCGGATGTTTCTTTCATGTTCTCCGCTCTTTTCCGGGTTATATAGCAAACTTATTTTGTAAACAGACATTTTTTTAATAATTAAATTATGGGGTTTTACGTGCCAAAACCACGATCTGATTATGAGGCACGCCGTAGTGGGGGACTCCGGAAATTTGGACCACCTGGGGTTCCTTAACGTGCGCCTAACTCTAAGTACACGAGTGTTTTCTCATTTCGCCCCCATTGATATGCGGCAGCCGTGGCCGGGATTCGATCCCGCGACCTCGTGCTCAGCAGCCCACATTTAATAAAAGCACACGTCCATCCTACGTAAAGCAAATTTGTTTTATACCCTTACAAAGCGAAAGTTGCCGTAGCATAAAGAAAAGCAAACACAAGTGCTCCTATCTTTTGAAGCCGTAGCCACATATTTGTCGAATCTACATCCAATCCATGCCGTTGAGCGCACGCAAAATGGCGGCTTCTGTTGGAGCCGAGCAGCTGACTGTCGCATCACAGAGCGTTTACACTTGACCGTGATGTTCCGCAAGTGATTGCGACGCACGACGGTGTACTTTCGTCTGAGAAGAAATTTCTTCAGGACGCTGCTTCCGGGAGACGTGAGATACAAGTGCGAGGTGAGTAAATATTGCTCGTGTAGTGCTTGCGTTGTTGTGCAGTTTTTCGCTGCGTGTATTGAATGACGTGTGATCCTTTCTTATTTTAGAAAGAGTCAGCAAGCATTATTCATAGCAATGTGGAACACAGTGGATCGAGAACTGTCAAGGCACCACCACTACAGAACAGTAGCTTCGTCAAAGTGATCGCAGCGACAGTAACCCTTCCTCGGTCAGGCGCCCCTGCACTGAGGGTTCCGCTGCGAGAAAGAAGTTTCTACAATGGTAAATGTGAGCAGCGACTTCAACTTTTTTTACATTAACGGTATAAAAAGGTAAAACATAAAGTAATCAAATCGAAGTGAGCATTTTATGCGGGCAATAAGCTTAGACAAAATGTTTGCCTTACTGTGTTGCGGTCGGGCTGAAATGTTCTAGTCTTTAGAAAGGCGTCAAAATGTCGTCGAAAGGACCATGCGTGTCGAAGGAACAGGCCGCTATTCTGTTGCAGTTTATCGTGTAGCATCCATACCTTGCGAGAGCCTCTACTGAGTTCTCTCCACGTATGAGTGCTGCTCGAAAAAAACACGAGCTGTGTGAGGAGGTAGTGGCCCTTCTCAATGAACAGCGGTAAAGACGAAAAGCCGCTGACGCAATCACTGGGCCAGCATGTGCTGACCTCTGAATTAATTGTATCGATCAGTAAACAAGCATAGAATTTACATGTAGTGCTGTGATGGTGATTTCTTGTACACATTTGCATGAGATATCTGGCAATATCTAGGCACTTATACGTGGCTAAAAGAAAAGAGTCAAGTTCAAGTAGCCATGTAAGACATTCTAATTAGATGGGACGGCAGAATTTTGATGGGCCATAAATATATTTTCGGTGTCTCAATATAGAGTGACAATAGCATTATTGCAGTAACTGCAAAGCCTGCCGAATGCGGACCAATACAACAACATACCAAGGCCTTGTTGCTGAGCTTCTGTAAGTAAATTAATTTGATTTTTTTGCAAACAGCACCATAATGCTCAGATGACTGGCCTGCGGCAGCTGACAGAGGCAGTGCGCAGCCTGTGGGACATACAGCAGCAGTGAGGCTCGAGCAGGAGCGCCGGTCTCAGGGGACGAATCAACGCCTCCTGCAGCTGTTGCTGGCTGCACTTGCTCATGGTGCAAGCCAAGTCACTCACCCCTTTCAGCCCCCTCATTAATTGCAAAGAAGCATATGCAAGGAATTTCTCATTGTATTTTTTATTCGCTTTAAAACATTTGCTGATGTAGTATTGGTGATATGAAGTCAGACTATTGCTGGTTTGCAACAAATAACTGCTTATGTCATCCTGTAATGCAACCACAGATAGCATAGCAGATGCAGCATGATTTTGTGCTTGAATTTATACTGCACCAATAGGTGTGTCCACACCATCAGGCTCACCTGTAGAAGTGCCAGTAAGCCTAGAGTGGTGTGAGCATTCTGACTGTGGCACTGAAATTTCCAGGCGCCTGATTGCTGTCATGTCAACGTGCGCACAAGGCCTCACCACAATTGTTCTACAATTTCATCCTGTCTCATCAAATGGCGACAATCATTTCTTTAGAGGTGGGGGAACTCAGACCTTAATATAACACCGAAAGCAACCTATGAACACACACACACACACACACAAATGTGCTGAAAATTCCTTGCCTATGCTCCTCCATTTCATTTGTATATTTGTAAATATCAAAGTACGACATTGTGTTTTTTTTTTTGTCTGTGTGTAATTCTACGACAGCATGTTCCTTTCACATTTGACTATGTGCCTACACATCTGGCTACGATAAATATGGTTCTGTTGGTGCGTGATGATTTATGCACCTGTACATTCTTTTCCGGTACAGTTTAAACTGGGTGCCATTTCTGTGTAACTATGGATTGCACAGTAGCTTTCTGAAACAATGCGCGCCGTTACTTGTGATATTTTAGATGGAAGTGCAAGGGGGTGTGATATTTATACAAGGTGATGTGATATATGTTCCATATATCTCTACTACTGCAGCCTGATGATTTTCATGGTTGTTTAATGTAGAGGCTATTGCATGTGATGTGTGCATAAACACGTTTTACTTTAAAAATGGCTGTAGCTTGAATAATAAAAATATGCAGTTTTGTTTATTGCTTTTATTTACATGTCACTGCTACATTTGCAGTGCTAGTTGGCACTGTAAAAATATTCCTGTGTAACATTTCAGTTATTGACTCTACTGTGTGCAAGTGAGCGTGCTTTGCTTAAATCTATCAACTGCTCATGCGTGAACACACTTCGCGGAGGCCACAGCGTTTGACATGTTAGATGACCAGTTGACAGCACTTTTGGCACTCAGAGGAAACTTTGCGGTTGTTGCGATAGAAAATTTTGGATGACCTAGAAGGTGTGCGTGTTACAGCACGTTCAATGGAGCGGAATGTGTGATGCGCACTGTGCATTTTGTGAGCTTCTCTGCCCGAGTAGAAAGCCCGGAGACGAACGCTAATGTCCTTGTTTACATAAGGTGAGCGGAGAACTGTCAGGGATACCAGTAAGAAAGAAAGGCTGGAAAACAAAACTACACGCTACATCCATGACACACAGGGCATCTAAATGATGACAGCAGCAGCAAGCAAATCATCTCAAACACACTTTTAAAAGCAACTTAATTTTACTTTGCTTTCAATCTTATATGTCACTACTGAATGTTCTGGTTTACTTATCATAAATGTAAGGTCTGCATAACACTCGACTACACAACCTTTATATTTCTCTACAAATCGTGAATGCTTCGTATTACGTAGACATCAACTACAACTGAGTATGGAAAATGTTCTGTCAGCAATTTCATAGCTTTAAATGCACAATACAATTATTTCGTATTTATTAGACCACCACATCTTGCTGACACTACAACAGCGTGTATGCATCTAGCGATGCTCACAATGCTGTTGACGTCGCAAATGTAGGCACACACTCCTCAAGTAATGCATGTGCTGCTCACGGGTTGTGTTGAACATGCCAATTACACTGTCTCGGACAGCCCGCCCTCTCAGATAATTCAATCGAGACACCCTGTTTCGGGGCAGACCGTGTGGTATGGGGTCGCCATTACTCTCGAGCTCGCTACTACTGCTGCTGCTGCTGTCGTCATCACTTTCATCATCGTCTTCTACGTTGCCCTCAAACAGCCGAAGATTGCGCAACACAGCACATGCCGCAACAATGTTGGCCGCTCGTAGAGGAGGGTGCGGTACCGTTGGAGACGGCGAAAATGGCTCATCAAAAGCCCAATACACCTCTCCACTACAGAACGCATGGTGCCATGTGCTGTGTTGTACTTCCTTTACATAAACTTTACATAAGGGGTGGGTTTTTACAAAACCGCGCGGACATTGTGATAAAAAATAGTTTAACAAAATGGTCTGTGACAAGCTCTATAAACTATAATCTGAAGGTAACAGCTTTTTTCGTAGTGTTACGATTCGCTTAGTGCGGCAATGCCCAGACCACGTGCAGTCTGCTACGATTCACTTTGAGCGGCCATGCCCGGACCACGTGCAAACGCATTTAAATCGGCTTGCCTTACGACCTCGCTGGCCAACACGAACAGACGTTTCCGTCGCGAGGGTCAGAGATGCGTCAGAGACAAAACCTGCCGTGCCATCTTGCAACCCCTCTCACCCCCGGTGGGGACGTTCACCCCGCTACGGTCACCCGCCCTCTCTTCTTCGTCTGGTTTGCCCTGTCCTGCAGTGGGGGAGAGGAGAAGCAGAGAGTGCCCAGATGTTGGAGGGTATAAGAAAGCCAGCCAGCAGCCACGTGAGAGAACACTTTTGTTCTGCCCTAGCGTGCTGGTGCATGCACGCTGAACGCTTCTTGTATGTTTTCTTTGGAGCACACCGCTCCCTCGTAACCATGTATTAAAATTGCGTTATTTGTTTTCACGTCACCTCGTCTTCCATGTCGGACCCTCTCCGATGGTCAACCTAGTTCGAACTCCAAGCAGACACTGTTGAAGCTTCACCAAACCCCGGCCCGTAACAGTAGGTATGCGTGGAAAGGAGTTGTTACTCATGCCAAACGTTCCCCCGTGTTGAGTCTTCGCTTTTTGAATACTGTGAATCAACTCTACTTTTCGTTTTCTTTGACCACTTTGTCTTGGTAGGGTCCTTCATTCAAGACATGTTTACAAAATTTTCCGGTTGTTGTGTCAAGAAGGTCGTCAAAATTGGCCAGGCGGAGTATTTGTTTACTTTTGAAAGTCCCGTAACTATTATTTATCAATAAAGAAATAACTTTTGTCACACTGATGTTGCCAGGAAAAAGAGAAATAACTTATGAAAGATATTTTATTATAGCAATTATATGAAAACTCCAAGCACATTTCTTGCCGTCGGCGTCGCCGTGAGGTTCCGTATAACGTCTAACGGCGATGAAATCGTCGCCGCGCGCCGTACGCTGTGTGTGCGAGTGAAAGCGTACGAGTGGGAGCCGGCAATTGCGGCTCGATGTAGCTCACGCGAGGGATGAAGGCGGGCCGGAAGCGCTCGGTCTATCGCGCGCGAGCAACGGGGGGCGAGGCGATGGAAAGGGAGGGGGGTGCGTTCTGCTCTGTCGGGTGCTGCTCACATCGCGTCCGCGCGGGCGCCGTATCTTGAAAATGATCTGGGATGTGGGCGAAGTGCGCGCCCGCGCGGGCCTCATCTTCAAGGCGATCTGCGATGGGGACAAAGTGCATGCGCCGAGTGCCGGTAGCTTCGTATGCACTTTGCTTTCGACGTTTAGTTCGCGTTGAAGCAAGGCGAGAGACAGCGCGAAGGTCAATTTGCCCGCTGCTGCTGGCGTGCTTTCTCACTCCGGCGTTTTCACAGCGAGTTTTCGCGGTCATCGAGCGAGATGTGTTTATGTTTACCTGTGCGCGCGTGACACCGTGCTTGTCTATTTAGTTTGCAATCGAATGTTTACAACTTTATACGGACAATAAATCTACTATCCTTACCTCGTATAGCTGTCTACCAATTTCCTATTGTAATCGATGCTTCGCCTTTCGGGCGGAACTGCGGCTTTTTCACTCCCAGATTACAATGAAATGGAATAACGTATCGGCGTTCGCGCTTTTTTTTTATCCATGGCTTGTGAAAATTCACGAGGATCGCTGTATACTTGAAACAGTTAAGGATGTGCACACACTAAATATCCCTATAGTGCGTTTGCGACGTTGTCGGGATGCAAGTCAACAGGCCATTGCAAAGGTGTTTTTTTGTTTTTTTTTTTTTACCGCCACTTCTTTCGTTCGCAGTCACGACACCAGAAGGCAATATGGAGGTCGAGTATTGCTACGGAAAAGATAAGGTCAACGCTTCGGAGGCCAGCAAGCGTTGCGCAGAGCAGTCATCAGCGCTTGTAGACTGGGAGAAAATGGGCAATACAATATCATCCTTGTTCCTGCCGCGTATGTTGTACAATGTGGAGGTCTGGGTAAATCTGACAAAGGAAGACGTGAGGTGCGTGACAATTCTTCATTCCAGCTTTGCGCCTTTATCCTGTGTTTAGAAATTACGTACTCTCAATATTAATTTGGATGCACTTACCGTGACGCGTGCGAGACAACGCCCAAAGCTGTTGGAGAGCTGGGATGCAAGGGTAGTATTGACGTCCACCTTCTTGCTGCACCAAGCTATAAACGAAACCCCTACGGGCTTCTCAGAAAGAGAGCTTCGCACTTGAATCAAAATTCGCCCTGAGGTGCTATGCACGAAGGACCGAGTACTTCAAAGTTCGGAATGTCCCCAAAATCTGGCGACGCCTACAGATGAATGAGCTAATGGTATCAAGACATGAAGAAAGCGGTGGACCCCATTTTTTGGAATGCTCTTGCATTGCGCTTTAGCGCAACTCAGGTTGAGCATATCACAAGATTAGCGCTGATCCTGTCACCTGTCATGCTCAAACTGAGTTGCGCTAAATCGAAACAAGAATATGATGTACCAACTCGACCATTCAGCAGTACTTTTGAACGGTAATGCGATAGCATTGAATCATTATAGCGACACAACGTATTGCCGCCCTCGAAACGTGTTGTGTATGAGGTGTGTACTGCAACGGCACTTCTTTGGCGCTTCCCGAAGACCACTCGGCGCCATCAGGTGCCGCCGCCGGAAAGCCTCCACTTGGCCTCCAAAATGCATGGCGCGACGTTGCATGCGAACGCAGAGAATAGTTCCCTCGCTTGCCGCACACTGAGTGGCACATAGCCAGTGGCCGAAGTTGGTGAGAGGTTGATTGAAGAGCGCTCCATACTCACTGTATTCATGGCGCCGCTCGCTAAAACGTTGGTGTGAAAGGCGTTCATTGAAAGCGGCACATACTCAGTCAATTTGCGCGCAGCCCGATAATGCGTCAGGTTGCTTTGCGTGATGAAGCCTTGCGACGCTGATTTAATACCACTCAGCATCGGACAAATTTAATGAATCTTTTATGCAATTACATAGCAGCACATTCCTAGTGGCGCATACATAGTTACCTAAGTTGGCGTCAAATACGTTCATTGAAGACGGCACAAACCTACTGGCAAATACCCAGTGACCCTATAGATGCCATCAGAGAGGTTCATTAAAGAGCAGTACTGGCAGAGTGGCACATACCTAGCGCTTCAAGTCGGCGTCAGAGGTTATTCGAACAACTGTGCCTACCCAGTCCCGCATATACACGTAGTGCACCGCCAATAGAGGCGCCACTGATGGCCACTTAGCGGTCGCTTCTGAAAGTACGCTCGGGGGCCGTAGCCGACGACAACCCTTTGCGACAAGGATGGCTGAAGTTCATGGCTGCTATTTCTTCCTTTTTCGGTTGCCAGACTACTCCTTCTGTGGAGACAGCTGCAGGAAAGGTGCGGGCCTCTATGATGAAAGCGGACATGTCCGGAGTTTGCGACAACTCAGTCCGCATACGTCCGCACAACCCGTAGGTCGGTGGTTGTGATCCGCTGTCCGACGAGCAATTTTAGGGGCGAAGCGCCTTAGGGCCGAGCCTTGTCCCTCGTCGTCGTCCGTCCTCCGTAGCTCTGGTTTGCATGGAGACCACTAGGGGCGCTGCGGTGCACAATGGCTATATAAGCGCTGTATATACTGTACACATGTACAATATATATCATCATCATCATCAGCCTATATTTTATGTCCGTACTGCAGGACGAAGGCCTCTCCCTGCGATCTCCAATTACCCCTGTCTTGCGCTAGCGTATTCCAACTAGCGCCTGTAAATTTCCTAACTTTATCACCCCCACCTAGTTTTCTGCCGTCCTTGACTGCACCTCCCTTCTCTTGGTATCCATTCTGTGACTCTAATGGTCCACCGGTTATCCATCCTACGCATTACATGGCCTGCCGAGCTCCATTTCTTCCGCTTAATGCCATCTAGAATATCGCCTATCCCCGTTTGTTCTCTGATCCACACCGCTCTCTTCCTGTCTCTTAACGTTAGTCCTAAGATTTTTCGTTCCATCGCTCTTTGTGCGGTCCTTAACTTGTTCTCGAGCTTCTTTGTTAACCTCCAAGTTTCTGCCCATATTTTAGCACCGGTAGAATGCAATGATTGTACACTTTTCTTTTCAACGACAGTGGTAAGCTCCCAGTCAGGATTTGGTAATGCCTTATATACGTATGCACTCCAACCCAATTTTATTCTTCTGTAAATTTCTTTCTCGTGATCAGGGTCCCCTGTGAGTAATTGTCCTAGATAAACGTACTCCTTTAAAGACTCTAGAGGCTGACTGGTGATCCTGAACTCTTGTTCCCTTGCCAGGCTATTGAACTTTATCTTTGTCTTTTGCATATTCATCTTCAACCCAATTCTTACACTTTCTCAATTAAGGTCCTCAATCATTTGTTGTAATTCGTCTCCATTGTTGCTGAATAGGACAATGTCATCTGCAAACCGAAGGTTGCTGAGATATTCGCCGTTGATCCTCACTCCTAAGCACAATATATATATATATATATATATATATATATATATATACGGGGGATTCACGGTTACCCGAATGATCCCCTGGTGGTTCGCCCACTCATCATCATTCACTTCGTGGATATGCGGTGTTTTTTATATTCGCACGGCTTGCGTTTTTACAGCAAAGCTGCTTTAAGCTAGGTTCCAGGAGATCGCGTCCGGCAACGGAAGTAGATAGATCCACAACTTAAGACGCATCGCTCCCCCTTGTGGCTTCGTATGAAAACGTCGAAATGCCGGCGTTGTTAAACTTCGCGATCGTGAAACAATTTCAGACGCTGTTATAGGCTAGGTTCCCGGAGATCGCGTCCGGCAACAGAGCGGAAGTAGATTCGTCGGGCCACCTTGTGGCCTCGTATGAAAACATCGGGATGGCGGTGTTTTAAACTTCGGCATCGTAAAACAATTTCAGACGCGTTGCGACACCTTGTGGCGTCGTATGAAAACGTCGGGATGGCAGCGTTTTTAAACTTCGGGATCGTAAAACAACTTCAGACGCTGTTATAGGCTAGGTTCTAGGAGATCGCGTCCGGCAACTGACCGGAAGTAGATGCGTTGCGCCACCTTTTGGCGTCGTATAAAAACGTCGGCATGGTGGTGTTTTTAAACTTCAGCATCGTAAGAAAGTAGAGCATCGCACCATGCTTTCCACAGGAACTTATGTTTGCTTCTTTGTTACTTGACGTAGCTCAACCTTGCGGCGACGTGAGCGCGTCAGCGCTAGTACGCGCGCTACGATTGGTGTATCCGTCTTTAAAAAATTATAAAAGAAGAAAACATCTTAGTTTCTCCTATATCGTGTGTAGGTTCTGTGACCATGCATTAGCCCACATCGCTCCGGAGTGTCGCGCCTCCTTGAGGCGCCGGCTGAAAATTTCATCGCTCCAAAGCGTCCCTCCACCTTGTGGCTTCCACTGAAATCTCCGGGGTTTCGCGGTGAAAAGGGAATGGATGCGGCGGCGGCGGAAGCCGATCTCCGACGATGAGCAGGCCGCGGACGACAAGCGCAAACGTGCTGCCCGGAGTGGCGCACCGACGAAGGGGGGGGGGGGGGGGGGGGTAACCCCCCCCCCCCCCACGCGTCTAGCACTACCCGTCCAACGTGTGCCTTCAGTGCTCGGTTCACATTGTCATTACAATTAGGAGGTGGCTTGAGGTCGAATTTTCCTGATTAACACAAACACTCTATCACTCTCGTGTATTTATTCCTTCACCTTTAAATTACTTTGAGTAAAACGCTGAAGAAATAAACATCGTCATCATTCTTGGTGTCATATTATTATAATTATTATAATTATTATAATTATTAGGCATTTTATTTGTTGTTGGATTCCTCTGGCTAAAGCAAGGAAATTGCTTATTATGCAAAGTGCTTGCGTCCCCCCCCCCCCCCACCACCACAAAAATTCCACCACCCCCTGGCAGAGATCCTGGGTGCGCTACTGGTTGCCCGCCAGGAACGCGAGGCGGAAAGAAATGCGAACCGTCCATGCTGCGCCGATCGCGCAAACTTGGAACGTTTCACCGGAGCAACGGTCAGTCACCACATACACAGCTTCGCTGGTCATCCACCTTCACAGAGTGGAAGAGCACTGAATTTTTTTCCCAGATACACCTTCTCTTATACCCACCGCCTCTCCTCCTCGTGCCCAGCGCGGCCTCTCGTTGGTCTCCTCCTCCCTCCAGTCCTCCAGTGCGCCTCTCCTCCTCTGCTGGTCACCTGACCTGCCCTCCCCCGGCGCGGCTCTCATGCTCACCTGGTCACGTGACCTGCGTGACACCACCAGACCAACAGACTGCCCAGACTCGACTTAGAACAGCTTCGCTGTTAAAAGGGGAAAAAGCCTGTAGTGGCGGTGTATGCGAACCTAACGAATGGCAGTATGGTGTCCCAGTTGTGTCCAGACGAGAAACAGATCCTCAACATGTCGCCGAGTAGGGGATTGAATCGCTAAGTCACACCGTTTGTTTGTGAGCGATACGCATTCAATTTCCTGTGAATTAATTTTCACTCGCCGAGAAGGGTTTGGATGACTTCTGACATGAAGACACGACCCCTATCCCTTAACAGTTCTCGAGGACCACCGTGACGAAGAGTGAACTTGCGATGAATAAAAAATCAGCTTCGCAGGCGGTCACTGCAACAAGGGCCACTGTTTCGTCGTAGCATGTCACATAATAGACGCCAACAATTATCCATCGGGATCCACACCCGCTGCTTGGGAGTGGGCTAGAAACATCGATGCCGACGCAGGCGTTCTGAGTGCTGTAGGGCGCTGTGAAGATGATTTCGTTTGTTGACAGGTGTTGCAAGATTGGATATACTTCTGAACAAAACGATACATTTCGCTCCAGTAATACCACTGACGCAGCCATTTGGATGCGCTTGGGACACCGGCATGAGAGCTTTGCAGATCGGTGTGGAAGTACGCAAAGATATCGAAGCACATATGACGATGGACAGCCAGTAGCCATTTCCGACCGTCGAGCGTATACTTGCGGCGGTAGAAGGTATTGTCTCACATGGAAAAGTGGATTGCTTGGTAGAATAGAACCCGTGTCGAAGGAACGACAGATGGAGTGGCAAGGTAGTCAAGAAGCAGGATAAGCGATGGGTCCTGGTGCTGCTGGGAAGGCGTATCAGTGGCTGTCAGTTGTGATAGGATAGTCAAGGAAGCTGACAAAGAAGCTACATCAGGTGTCATCGGTGAGTGTGAGAACCCGTAAGCATCAGCGTGCTATCGACCGGAGTGGTATACGACACAAATATATTCTTGTAAACGAAGCGCCCAACAGTCGAGGTGTCCCGATGTGTCTATCAATGAAGATAGCCAGCACTGGGCATGGTGGTCAGTTACGATGTCGAAATGACGGCAGTAAATGTAAGGACGTAACTTTCTAAGTGCCCAGATGATTGCTAGGCACTCCTCTGTGACTGTGTAATCCAACACTGCCTTCTTAAGGGTACAGCTCGCATAAGCGTTGACGTCAACAGAGGCGGCTTTTCGTTGTGCCAAAACCGCACAAAGGCCAATGCCGCTCGCGTTGGTGTGAACTTCCGTGGACGCACTTGGGGCGTAATGTCGAAGCATCGGTGGAGAGCCAACAAACGATGGAACTGCACAAAGTGTTCATCACATTGAGATGACCAGGCGGACGTGCCCTGGCTGATGGCGAGATTTGTTAAAGGTGCGATGATGGTCGCAAAATTGCGCACGAAATGACGAAAATAGGAACACAGGACCATAAACTTCGGAGGGTCAACTTGGGAGGGCCTTTGAGGGCCTTGACTCTGCGACTGCGCGAAGCTTATGGGGGTCTGGAAGGATGACGTATTTTGAACCAACGTGGCCCAAGATTGCTTACATTCAAGCAGGAAAACGGCACTTATTGAGGTTGAGCTGCAGGCCGGCAGAAGTGAGACAGGTCAAAATGTCGTGCAAACGAGCAAGGCGTGGCGAAATATCCCCAGAGAACACGACTATATCATCCAAATAGCATAAGCATGTGTTACATTAGTGGCCACGAAGTATGACATCGATTATGTGCTCAAAAGTAGCGGCCGCGTTGCAGAGCGCGAATGGCATGATAGTAAACTCGTACAGGCTATCAGTAGTGATAAACACTATTTTAGGGCGGTCAGATTCAGTCACTGGAACCTGCCAATAGCCGCAGCGCAAATCTAAGGAGCTGAAATACTCTGGGCCTTTCCAAGCGGTCAAGAGCGTCATCAATCCGAGGTAGTAGGTAAACGTCCTTCATTGCAATCTTGTTTAGGCCGCGATAATCAACACAAAATCGAATGAAACCATATTTTTCCCCACAAGGACCACAGGTGACGACTTAAGACTTTGGGAAGGATCAATGACCCCGCGATGCAGCAGTCATGCACTTGATCCGTGATAATTCGGCGGTCTTCGCGGAAGCGAAATAAGGGCGATGTCGCAAGAGGGGCATGCGGACCCATGTCGACGTTATGAGACACAGTTGTCATGCGACCCAGTGATTACCGATGACAGTCGAAGGAACAGACAAACTTTTAAAAGAGAGCTAGAAGTTGAGCGCGATGAGCCGGAGGAAGATCAGCGCCGATGGCGGAGTCGAACATGACTGGGGGCGATGGGCTAGGGGCGGAAGTGATGGCATCAACGTGACTACGGGTGGAGTCATCAGGAGCATAAATTTCTTCGACGCAGTCGACAGCTTTAACATGTCCTAAGGTCTTCCACTCAGTAAAACGATCGGGTACGGGTAGTGGTTGGAGACAGCATCGTTGGGGCCCCAGAGGCAACAGGTATGTTTGTAGTGAGGACTGCAAACGAGAGAAAAATGCATTTGCGTTAAGCCAATACGTCCGCTGGCGTAAATATTTCGTAAACAGCTCGGCAGCACACGACAAGGCAACAAGCACCGACGTTTCTGGGGTATGTCTGTGTCGGCATCAACGAAGTGTTTGCTTGTACAAAGACAAGCGCCGGGGGATGGTGAGCCGCAGAGCGGCGCAAACGTCAATGCCGCCATTTAACAATCGATGACGGCCTAATGACTTGACAGAAAACCCCATCCGAGGATGAGGTCATAAAAGTAAGAGGGCAACACAAAAAACTCCATTATGTATAGAACGTCTTGGATGACGAAGCGGGCCGTGCACACGGCTGATGGGTGAACGCGCTGCGAGTTAGCATTGGAGAGTACCATGCCAGAAAGTGGCGTGATAACTTTTTCAGCTTGCGTTGATGACCGAAACGGTGGCCCCGGAATCTACAAGTGCTAGGGCTAGCGGCTACAAGTTCTAGCGGCTACCTCAACATATACATCAATAGCCTTTTTGCTGTCAACTTGGAGTCCTGTAGAGATTGAAGCGCATGCAATTCTTGCCTCCGGAACTACACTAATGAGTTTTCCTGGACAGTAGGGGGCTGACAATGCATAGGCGAAAGCGACCGGCGACGAGGAGGAAAATCGAGCCTGTATTGGCGGCGATCGGAGTCGAAGGGCCTCGGCAAAGATTGAGAAGTGGCGACGTCTTGCGGCGCGTAGTTACCAAGCTTGAAGTGGCCATGGGTATAGCCGGCATTCGGCGGTGACAGAAGCGCACATGACCGGCAATTCCACAGGAGAAGCAGATGGGTTGGTTGTCTGGTGTGCGCCATGTGTCCGCAGGACGAAAAAACTGTGGTGACTGCCTCGGACCGGGAAGCGGGGCTGGATGCATGGGCAATGAGCAGGGAAACGCCAGGGCGGGTTGTGATACCAGTTGAGCGACGGAAGTGGGAGGCGGGAAGCGTAGTCGGCATAGGATAGCGGCGAAGTCACACTAGTTTGTGGGTGAACGGTAGGAAGGGCAAGAATGGCTTCCGAAATCTGAGTTGCGAATGGCTTGCTGTAGGGCGTGATTCAAAGTTGCTGCAGGCTTCTGGCTTTGAGGCAGCAGCGAGATATGGCGGGCCACCTCTTCTCTAAGGAACTTTTTATGTGATGAAAAAGTGAAGGAGAAAAGTGAAAAAAGTGAAGAAGAAGAAAAGTGAAGGCATTGCTGGCAACAGCAATGCCCGAGATAAAATCAGCGTCGGATACGTTTAAGCGGGCGATGCTGCGTTTGCGGCGCAGTTCATCAATGTTTTGACAAAGGCTGACGAGCACGGCGACACTGGTTAGGTTCTTGGCCAGCAACATCTGAAATGCACCGTCCTCGATTCTGTTGCGAATATGCTTGATGTTCTCGTGGTCTGTCATGGTGGGATGTTCGCTCTTGCAAGAGGCCGAACACATCCTCAACGTAGCTGGAAAATGTCTCACCCGACAGCTAGGGATGCGTCTGCTTCATTACACTGTATATAATTCCCTACAAATAAAATGATTTCTTCATATAAGGTGCTCCTCTATAATAACATTATTCATAGCGCGTAAACCACACTTGATTTATAAAAACACACAGTTTATGACCGAATTAAACCAATGATGGTTCGATTTTCGTAGATGTCAACCGGAGTTTCGTCTGCCTGTTTCTCATGTCCCAAAATGTATACAACAGGCCTACGTTCGTGAACTCCCTGGCCTTGACCATGAACTTCCTGGCCTGGAACAATGGCCTTCACCAACGAAACAGCTGGCGTGGAGGTGTCCGTGAGTGTGGTTTGATGAGCAGGTGGATGTGCTGCCTTGAGATTGAGTCGGTAAATACGAGCCACATCGTCAGATGTAGACGGTTGACAAGCGGTTCCCTCGCAGGACAATGTTGTAGTTCTGCTTGACCGACGCGTGATCTAATTCGAGATGCGGTGGCTGTATGCTTGCTCTAAGCAGCCGCATTCTTTGATTACGCCGTCAACAGTAGTCACGCTGGTAAATACGCGCAGATCGAACACGCCCTCCGCGGTGCCTTTGTGTACGTCACTCTAGGAGGTCTTCTGACCAGCTGTTTGATACAGGGCTAGCGTGACCTGTAAATAGATAGGGCTCAGTGGACGCCTGGGCACGTACCTCCAGTTGCTTCTGGGCGGCAAGCTGTCAACAGGATGGGTTACCTAAAACGTCGCGGAGCTGCTGCATGAAGACGTCCCAGCTGGTGAACTCGTCCGCGCGGGTCTGAAACGAGACGCGAAGAGTTCCATCGAGACAGATGATGACGTTCGTCAGCACGATGATTAGACACCAGCGGTTGCGTTCGCTGACACACTCGTGCATTCTGAGCCACTGGGGAGCTCCGTCGTCAGTAGGTTCCCCGCGCCTCTACCAAATATGTTGCGTGGAAATATGCGGAAATGCACGAGGTACATTTTACAGTCTGGAAGCAGCAAGCACTGGCTAAAATGAAGGCCAGCAACACGTAAGGAAAGGCGCGTGGCCATGTTCTGTTCCTGCGGCGGCCATCTCTCTTCCCCGATTATAACGTAGCAATATAATAAATAAATAAAGCCGCGGCTCCCAAAGCGTGGCATCGGGTGGAATAGTTAAGTCTGACATCGGCTCCAAAAACCTCGAGCGCCACACTTGGTGGGTGGCCACAGGACAGAGGTGCCGAATGCCCAGAGCAACTTGGAAATAAGTCGCGTGGCGCGGTAAATGTCAAAGCAATGGTACTTGTGAGATGGCTGCGCAAAATGGTATTCAAGACATGCTCGCCGCCGCTGCCGCTCTTATAGTGATGGGCTCTTGTGTTCGAAAGAGATTCGTAAAAGGGCGAAGTTCGGTTTTAAAAACGCAATGCTTGCTATTTGAGATGTGGAATGCGGTAAAGGTATGCGCACATCTGGGGACTTCATTTGCTCAGTTTTTAAACCTCCTTTCGCAACGTCTCTAAATTTATAATGCCATGGACTGTTTCTCTCCACGCTACAGAAATCTCAGATACTTGGTTGCACTAAACTCGAGTGATATTGACTGGAATGTGCCATGTATCACGGTGTGGTTCGGCCGTGAAGCACCGCTGCTTTACAATCGCAACTGTAGCCACTTATATCCAGTGATATGCGAGGACAGCACTTACACTGATCGTAAGTTGAAACAGCGGGAAAGCAGGGAGCGCGATTAAGTTTTGTAGGACTGTATATATAATATGACGTCTGTGTATTTTCTTCAGGTGATCGAGAGCCCTTCAAACTGAGTGACTGTGGTGAGTACAACTTAATAAAATCCTTTGTTTTGCTCTCCTAAAGAAGGATAAACTCAGAAGAAACAAAGTTCTAATTTTCGGCAATACTGTCAATATTTTAAATGGTACCCTCACAAGGCTGCAGTGATATGTGTAAAAGGCCGTGAAAGTTATCACAGCATTGTAAGCGGCGAAAAACAGCGGCAAATTCACACAAAAGCCGTGGCATTGCTCTAATCGCAGGAGCCATTCAGGCCACCACTAAGATGACGTCACACGTTTGTAGCTTCTTTTCAGGGCCATGCCGCAATTGCAGCGTGCAAATAGCCGGCAGCAATAAAATTCGGGGATTCCTTGGGAAGGCACATCGCACTATGTTGTACAGCGGGAATAGAAGCGAGAGCTAAATCAAATAAATAAATAAATAAATAAATAAATAAATAAATAAATAAATAAATAAATAAATAAATAAATAAATAAATAAATAAATAAATAAATAAATAAATAAATAAATAAATAAATAAATAAATCAAAGCCCCTTTCTTTAAGGAAAGATGGTTGAGCGCAAAGCTTTCATATGCAAACTGAACCAAAGTCGAAAGACAACGACCACGCAACGAGCCCAAGAAATGCTGAGCGACCCGGTGCGATGCATATGTGATCTGATAGCTTGTTTAGGATTGTATTAAAGACGATAGTCTTTCTTGGGGAACTTAAACGCTGAAAATTTGGTCTGTCTGTCTGTCTGTCTGTCTGTTTGTCTGTCACCCGAATCAGCCACCCGGCCAAAATTGGACCACTTGCTTACCGCCCACACTACTTAAACTGATACGGCTGTTCATACTTGTGAACGTTATCGATCACAAAGTTAATATTATGCATATCTGAGGTGCAACATCACTAGGTAAGTATTAGGAGGTGTGTTCTTTTAATAGAAAATACATAGATACGTAACTCTAAAGACCCTAGTTTCTTAAGCTGCGCTGAAAATGCCATGCTATGCGCGTTTTATTTGCAGCCCGTCGCTGCAGCCTCACGTGCAAGCTCGCGCGAGCAAACGCCGCTGGCGCGCAGCGAAGCATAGACCGCTGCATAGACGGAACGCGCGGAGTAATACATTTTAATGGCCGTACTTCTTGCGCAGCTTTTACAGCGTTGCACCTGGCTGATGTATGAAACGGAGTATAGGATGGCTAACTTAGCAGTACAGAGTTTGGAGGCACATAACCGTAATCCGTAGCGTTCATTTAATTAGGAATACATATTGTACTGGTTTTTGCGTTAGTAAATGAAAAATCAATGCGTTAGAAATGGCGTCGAATGCGTTAGAAATGGTGTAGGAAACGCTACGCGTTAAAAGAAGCCGACTGAAGCCGCGGCTCTGCAGCCGGCTTTACGTCAACGGTAATAAAACGTCCCAACAGATGGCGCGAGAGCAGGGCGAACGCGGTAAATTTGAATTGAATTCAGCAAAATCTCCATTGCATCCATCATGGGAGGAGTGAGAGGGGAGGGGAAGAGCGTGAGGGGTGGGAGGGTGGACAAGAGAGGGTGTTACTTATCAGGGGTGGCAGAAGACTATCGTCTTTCGATGTCATTTGCAGCGAAGCAAGCAGATATGCGGCCAACTTTTTATTTTAACGTTGAAGTTGAGTGAAGACACATTTCGTCAATTAAAATGCATAGCCTTTATTTTATATCATGTAGCCCTTGATTACACGCACAGACTCACACTTTCACGAAAGACTCTACACTTGCACAGTATTGCCTTGTGATCACTGTGGTAGACGGTCAGGTGCTCTGCCGTTGCCGATACACGGGATTGGCAACGGCAGATCGCACTCGCACTTACTTTCGCGTACGCCAGCCTCTTCTGCCGTGCGCTGTACCCGTGGCCCACCTATGGTGACGGCCGGGAACGCATTGCGTGACGCACGTAATGCAATGCAGATATATACAGTTCGTCTGGGTAGCGTGGCGTTACAGTTCTCATTCTTCTTATCGGCACAACTGCGAACTACGAACGGAAACAATAGTGTTCTACGATACGTATACGTCGTGCGCCGTTGTTCTATTGGGTGCGCAGATGCGCAGCTGTTGTTCTATTGTGTGCGCAGATGCGCAGATAGTTTCATTGTGTAAGTTGGCTTTCCTGCAGTGCGTTTTCAGTGCTTACGGACGAATCAATGAGACACAGAAAGCTTTGATTTAATAAAGGAGGGCTGGGTTAGTGGGATGGATGCAGTGAATGTAGTGGCCAAAAGCACAGACAGCACACCGGCGCTGCTGATGAATGACAACTCAATTTCCAACGAAGTTGTTTCTTTTGAGAAGTTCCAACACGAGTCTATGATGCCTTTAGTAGTACAGCACACTTAAATATGTTGCCCGCATGTGACTCTGTCGTCTGAAACCTTGCCCCGTATACTATTACGCTTGCGAGCAATTGGTCATATATATATATATATATATATATATATATATTTTTTTTCACGAAGGCAGTAATTCATCCTCATACATATTACTTGGCACGAACATTGGTCGCTATGCTCCTCAATTTTGACTAAAGCTTTAGTCTTGGTGGCACTTGTGGTTTCTAGCTTATCGGATTAAATTCTGTGCGTATCATAAAGTAAACCTGTAACGCCAATAAGGGCCTGCATACGTAATTTACTGCTATATGGCCACAATACACGTATTCTGAAATTTGCAACGCTGCTAATTAGGCCAGTAATGTTGAAGTTCCGGCACACACACACACGCGCACGCACACACATACAGACGCACATGCACACACACGCACAAAATGGCCAATGCAAGGAGCTACCATATGCGCTGCGTTTTCCATACTCTTTCATGCTGTTGAACATTTGTATACTGTTTCGTAGTTTGTGCATAAGTGCATTTCTTCTACTGTGCTTTTCATCCGTAGCTGACCGTTCCCGGTATACTAGCCGCTGCCTATCGGAAGGCCACATGTTCAACAAAACAAGCGGATTAGAATTCTGCGCAAACATCAGCCTGTCATTGTTGAATGAAGAGGTGCTTCGTCAAATCTTAACGATCATCTACAGACCTTACGTCAGGCTGCCCGACTCGTCGTTCCCGTTAGTAATTTGGGACGCACGCAGCACGAGCAGCCGGTAAGCATGACTTGTTTCTCTTCATTTGCTGCACCTACACTGAAGTATAAAGACTATTGCTGCGACCTGAATTGGTGATCGTACGCGCATTTATTAGAATACCAAAGCGGTAGCTGGGACACAGAGAGTTTACCCGACGGACGTCTCTGGATGGCGTTCCACCTGAGGAGCTGTTTCATTATATTTGTGAACGAACAATGTAGGATGACCGTAGTATGAGCTTTTGGAATGCAATATAATAATATTTCGAACTGTACACGGATCAAGTATCATGATAGCACATGCGGATAACTTTGTGGTCGTGCCAGTGCATTAAAGCCTCGTCTCCTCAAAAAGTTTCTAGGTAGCGTTATCTGGTACGAGGGAAGCACTGGTAAAAATGCGCCGATCCAGATGGCTCTGCAGCCTGACACGGCGTCCCAAAGTGCGAGCCGCCACGAGGAAAGAATTCCAGAAAGTGACACGTGATGCCCACGACAAAAGCCTCCCGGAGCTAGTTGGATGTGGCACTAAGAAGACAAGATGACAACACTGATTTATCAGCATCGGCATTTTTTTTAATCTATAACCAGTGATCATGAATGTACCGACGGTGAGGTGTGCGGCGTGGCCCTTTGAATTGGGAGAATGCGAGCAACTAGGCGAAGCTCGAGAAACGTATGCGTGCGAGTGTGGCATAATGGTTAGAACATTGGGCTCCCGTGTTCTGATACAGAGGCTGTGTATCAATCGATTAATAAATCAATCATCCGAAATATGTACAGCACCCTTTGAGTATCGTGCTATTAGAGGCATACTATCTTCAAATACGAATGATTTTTTCTTGTGCTTAAAAGTACGAGTAAGTTGTTTGTCTTCGTTCAACAGCCCAATAATTTTTTTTGTTTCAGGCAACATGGCAACGACAAGTGTATCGCATTCGACTTAGCTCATAGTCCAGCGCACCAACGGATTCCATATAACTGCTCTGAAGAGCTCGGCTACATATGTAAGTTGGCCCAAGAATTCAGCGGCTAAAACTCTCGGGCCCACAAAGCCGCTTTAAGGCTTTACGACAAGAAGTTCTACTCTTGATCGTTTAGCGCTCGTTTTCCATATATAAAATGCCATGTACCGCTCTGTTACAATTATGTGCTGTGAAAACGACATCTGTTTGACCAACGTCCATGTGAAGCATCTGGATAATGAGCTTTAACGCTGTTTAAGTCAGCCCTCGTGCGTGTCACCATTTAGCAACATACATCGGAATTCTAGTACACAGTAAATAACACTCAACTGACGACAGTTAATAAGCATAAATACCTTGGGTTGATAATATCAGAGGACCTCAGATGGCACTCTCACGTGAATTACCTGATATCTACTGCACCAAAGCAGCTGTTCTTTCTGTCCGAGAAGCTACACCACATGTGAAATTGTTAGCTTATAATACATTCGGTAAGCCAGTCCTTGAATATGCTAATGTTATCTGGGTCCTGTTTAGTAAGACATTAACTAACAGACAGAGGGAATTCAAAGAAAAGCAATAAGGGTCACCTTTATCAAGTACAAAATTGCTGATTCACCGCCAGAACAAATTAACGCAACAGGACTGCTTACTCTACAATACCGCGTTGAGCTCGCACGACAAAAAATGATCTACAAACTATTTATTACCATATTTATTATAGACAGCATCAGTCATCTGTGTAAACTATTACCTAGACGCACTCGACATGAACATCCTGAAAACTTAGAGGATCCGTTTAACAATGATTATTTTAGGTACTCATTCTTTCAATTCTCACTTAGACAATGAAATAAATTGTCCGCGTACATGACTAGCATCTTGTCGTTAGTTAATTTTTTACGATTTTACGAGGCGCACCTCTGCGTATAGCAATGAATTTTTTTTACATTGTTAATAATAACGCGAAGAACTTTCACTCTCTTGTTAGTTCTTGTAGCCTACCCTTATTTGTCCTTGGTATTCCTTTATTCGTATTTCTACCTTTGTCCTCGTACCTGTACTGCGTAACTTTCATGATATTGTGACGGAAGCGAGATGGAGGCGAAGGATATATTTACAAAATACATACAGAGGAGGCTAGGGCAAGAGATGTCTGATCCGGCCGAAGTGCTAGCGTCTTCATCGTCGTCTTTGTCGCTCTGCCAAGCATCGCGTTGATCCATGTATGGATCGCTAATCGACGCAGAAACGCCTGCTGCCGTCCTTCGTTTTCACGAGAACGACAGGGGAGGCCCACGGGCTAGATGAAGGTTCTATGACGTCTTTTGTAATCATTTGTCGACCTCGTTATGGATCACTTTTGACGTTCGTGATGCGATACGTGATATGGATGTCGGCGTATAGGAGGGGCGTCACCAGTGTTGATTCGATGAGCCACGACAGATGTTTGGCCTAGATGGCGGCCGTCAAAATCAAAGATGTCACGATAGAACGCCAGGACCCGGTAGAGATCTTGGACTTGCGCCTTGGTCAGATCGGGAGCAATCATCTTGTTAATGTCGTCGAGAGACGAAGGCGCGAAGTTGGCGGAGCAAGAAGGCGTCGAAACATCGGCATCCAAAGCGGCAATCTTGCAGGGATGAAGCGCGGAAATGGTGGCAAGCGACATGCCTTGCGGGTTAACCTGAGTCAACAGGCTGACATTGAGAAGCGGCACGACCACTGTATTGTCAGCAACGGAAACGATTATGTGAGCCAGGGCGTGATCGCGGGCTAACAGGACGTCGATAATAGGAGACAAGACATAGTCGCCATTGGTCGGGAATGTCGTGTGAAGACGTCAAAGTAACATTTGTAGCAGCTTGAGGCGGCAAACGAACGTGGTGGCGAGAGCATAAGCGTGGCGTTATGTCGGCTGGGCTATCAGGAGGATGGGGTAGCTCACTGAAGAGGACCGATCGCACAATCAGTGAGGGCAGAATGAGTGGACAAAAAATCTAAGCCGAAGACAATGTCATGGGTGCACTTCTCGATGACGGTAATTTCGACGGAAGTGGGATGACCAGCAATGCAGACGCGGGCAAAGCACATCCCAAGAACGGCAGGTGTCCCTCCATCAGCGATGAGGAGGATGCGGGAGGCGGCAGGCGTGAGCACTTTATGAAGGCGTCGACGAAAATCTGCATTCATTACAGAGATCTGCGCTCCAGTGTCGATGAGTGCAGAAATAGTTACGTCATCAACATCAACGTCTAACAAGCTTCGTCTTGTCGGCAGCGTCAGAAGAGGATTTGTGGTGGCAGTCGTCAATGCAGCGTCACCTCCGGGCGCTGCATTGTTTAGTTTTTATGATAGGCACCAGCAGGGCAGGAGGGGGACGCCGGGCTGCGGCCTGGAGGCGAGCGTGACTGGTGACCACGCGGCGACGGGGAGCGGCTACTTATTCTGGGGGAAACATCGGCGTTGGGGAAATACATAGAGTTTCATATTACTATAACTAGAGGGCAATGTGGCGCTGCGATTGTTCAACTATCATGGGAATGATGGGAAGTACAGGCTACGGATTGGTATTCTGTTGACTGGCGAACTAGTCTACAGGTTTTTTTTTTTCAGTTTTGGTGTCGCTATTTTTGCTCCAAGCGCAGTTGCCACAATCCGTAGAACACAAACTTACTTGTGGTAGGAAAGTTTGCTCCTTCCTGGCTGTAGTCTGCTGTCGCAAAACGGGTAAGCGCAAAGCCACGACATAACAGTTGCTGGTGCGCACTTCAGAAGAAGCGGTACGTCAACATAAAATATAGTGAAGCATGCTCGTAAGAGGCCACAAGCGTCCAAGATAGCACTGCAGCAGATGTGTTTAAAAGTACTCGAAGACGTTCATCAATCGTGACAGCCGATGCAGCCTTTCGAAAGAGCGAGAGAGCTCGCAAGTGCGTCTGCGCAGACGCAAGTGCGTCTGCGAGAAAAGTTCACTTTCCCCGCGTTCGCAGCGAGCAGGCGTCGTAGCAGACGACACTTGTAACATTTCTCTCAAAGGCGCAACACTTTTCTCATAATACAAAATTTTTATTCCCACAAATATTTGATGAGTATTTTTATATAAGCACATGCACGGTTGTTATTGCTGTTGTGAAAGTAAATAAATAATTATTCAATGGCGCTAAATCAGGCAGAACGATGCATACCCTGGTGGTAAACCATGCTTCAATCTCAAAGTCATACAAACTTTATTCAATGTATTATGCATTATATAAAACACAACATAAATAAAATTAATTTTTGCACGAAAATGTTTTAATACAGCTTCGTTTACTGCGCCGCATGCAAACGCCACCAGTTTCAAGACAGAAGTCAATCCGAAGCCTGTACCTCCCATCATTCCCATGTAGGTTGAGGCGACGTTCAGGAGAACCCCCGTAGACACTAGCGCCACTTTTCCCTCTAGGTTTTATTGCGATAGCAATTATATGGACACTTGAACCGGATTTCTGCCGTCGGCGTCGTCGTCGTCGTCGTCGCCGTCGCCGTCGCCGTCGCCGTCGCCGTGACGTTCCCTATAGATAAAATCTTCGCCGCGCGCCGTATGCCCGAGAGGAAGCGTGCGGAGACGCGCGCTATCACGGAGAGCGAACGCACTCAATCTCCCACGCGCAAGCAAGGAAGCAGGAAGCCAGCGCCGGAGGGAGCAAGGGGGGGGGGGGGGGGGGGGCGCACTTCTCTGCCAACAACCGCGCTCGTCGCTCGCTCGCACCGTCTCTTATCTCCACACGGCTCTGACCTTTAAGTGCATTCGCCGCTCAGTTTCCGTTGAAGCGATAGACCGCACGTACCTTCGCCCGCTGCGGCGTATGCTTGCTGCCAGCGTTTTGACAGTCGTTGTCTGCTGTCATTCAGTGTGATCTCTTCGTGTTTGTGCGCGCTCACACCACGCTTGTTCATTCAGTTCGTAATAGTCGGGCCACATTTTCCAACGCACGCTGCACACGCAATGCTGCCCGGATCGGCAGTGCAGCGCTACAGGTGTGTCCCTTCGCACGCGCTGCCCACGGGAAGCGCTTCTCATCAACACCACCGTTTCACACGCGCCTTCTCGTGGTCATCGAGTCTCTCTTCATGTCGGTCTACTTACGCCGCAGCACACCTGCTTACTTAATCAGCTCATGTTTACTACAATTCATATTGCTACCAAAGCCGCTCACCTTACTTCGTATGACATTGCTGTGTTGCTATCGCATTCATTGCTTCGCCCTTAGGGCGAAACTGTGACATTTTTTTTATTTAGAAACTCTATGGGGAAATAGGACTGGGTTGAAGGCGGAAAGCGGGTGCTCTCGGGACGGCGGTAATGTGTAGACAGCGTTTGAGGCGCCGAAGACCAGCGGATGACGCAGTACCGGATGACGTGGCCGATACGGTGACAAGTAAAGATATCGGTCGATCGTCAGAGGTTCGCCACGCAGCAGGGTCGTGATATCGAGTAGCGAATCGCTGCTCTTGCTAGGAAGAAGGCGCACGCCACGAAGTTTGCGTTGGGCTGGCTACGGCGCACACAGAGTTAATGCCCATGTTGGCGAGCTCCTGCCGTACAATCGCTTGAACGAACGGAGCCGCAATCGAGCTCGAGTCACCGGCGTGAACTGGAGCAGGGGTCATGGTCTCAAGTTCGCGGCGTACTGTACGTTTCAGCTGATCTGGCGGAACTGACGGCTGTGCAGCCGTGCGGTCTTCGCAAGAGGACATTGCCGTCCTGTTGGGAAGCCGGGCACATGAGTGGCCAAGGCGCCGGCTTTTAGCCTGCTCAAAGCGCCGGCACTCCTTTATAATAGCGTCGGCTGTAGAACAATTTCTACACATTAAAAGGCGGAAGGCGTCGTCGGCGATCCCTTTCAAGATATGCCCAACCTTGTCGCCCTCCGGCATCTCGGCGTCGGCCTTTCGGCATAGCGCTAATACGTCTTCTATGTACGCGGCGTAAGATTGAGTAGCCGTCTGCGCCAGTGACGCGAGCGTCTTTGTCGCGGCGATCTTCCGGCCAATGGGCTTCCCAAACAATTCTCGGAGTTTTTCTTTGCAGGTGTCCCAGCTCCCAATCTCAGCTTCGTGATTATCGAACCATACCTTCGCAGTGCCTTTCAGGTAGAAGATTATATTGGACAACATTATGGTAGGGTCCCATCGGTTGTTCTTACTCACACTTTCGTATTCCGCCAGCCAGACTTCAACGTCCGCGTCACCGGAACCGGAGAACGTGCCAGGATCTCGGGGTTGCACAAGCACGACGTTGACATGGCGGGCGCTGATGTAGACGCTGTGTCTTCCGCCATTGCAGACAGATGTCCGAAATGATGACCGCTGCAAAGTTCCGTTGCGAGGCGAGACGTACCCCACCCCACCAACAAAGTGTGACGGAAGCCAGATGGAGGCGAAGGATATATTTACAAAATATATACAGAGGAGGCTAGGGCAAGAGATGTCCGATACGGCCCAAGTGCTAGCGTCTTCATCGTCATCTTTGTCGCTCGGCCAAGCATCGTGTTGATCCATGTATGGATCACTCCGTAACAATATATTACTTGGTTGAATATGCAATAGCGCGTGTAGTAATCATGTATGTACAGGTGCCCACAAAATAACTCGGAACGCCGGACCGGTGGTCTTCCGCCGGCGGAGCGCGCCGGTGAAAAATAGTGCCTGGGTCCACGCATGCGCGGTCTCCCTAGCAAGCTTGCCTTGCTACCCAGTGCATCTAAATAGGTGTTGCCTTGCACCAAAAGAATAGCGTTGGGTGCCTTTCAGCGTTGTCACAGATGCGGATGTGGACTCTAAAGCGCTGTGTGCACGCGTGCGCGCGCGATGGATTATAAGCGATCGTGCGTGCGAGCTAATGGCGATCGGCGCCTTTCAAAGCGAAAGGCTTAACTGGCTCATTAGTCGCGAATGGTGACCATCGTCGACAACACTTGTGGTAAAAAAAAATCAGAAAGCGGCATACTACACCTCTGCAGTTCCATAAAGCATGTAAAAGTGAATTTAGCACCAAGTAGCTATCAATAATTAGGAGTAATTCAAGAGCCCCAAGGACTAATTAAAAGTAATCAGGGTAACTAACAAGTCATCATACCGCACCTTTATTAAAGCGTGCTAAAGTGAATTACTCAGTGACTAATAATATTTACGAATAATTAAAAGTAGTTAAGTGTTGTGAACAGTAATACAGACTTCTTAACATCAATTCGAGGCTCCGCGATAAGACTGGTCACGCCAAATTGACTAATTATGAGTTCCAAAGAGCAGTACATACTAATAAGGATCAATTAAAGACTCCGTAACAGCAAGTAAGAAAACAATTAAACCGAAGTACGACCAATTAATAGTTACTTAATAAATTTACCAACATAAGCAAACAATCGGAAATGAAACGATGTCAACGCAGTAAAGCTTCTGCCGTCAAAGTCGTCTCAGCAATCGACATGGGACCCCACTGAACGTTTTTTTTTTTTTTTTTTTTTTTTTTTTTTTTATCATACGCATTTAACTCACACAACTGAACACCCCCTTGATTAGCAACGTATCACCACACTGAACGAAAAGTTGAATCTTTGCGCCAACCAACGCAGACACGCGATCAAATGTTAGAGTACTCCCCGCTAAAGGTGCAGCCAAGTGGCCAGATTTCGTTAATAAATAGCGCACTACGCTATGTTCATTGTGACTGCGAAGCATTGAGGAGAACTTTATTTTATGGCCGCATGCATAAATTAATTCCTGTGCATGAAATTGGCGTGTTGGAATACGCCGACTGATGTCATTTTGAGAACGTTTATTACTGCACGCAGTCATCCTTGTTAAAGGAGCCGTCGTGTTACAAAGTTATGATCTTATTCCCAAGTAGTAAATGCGGCTCAGAATATAATTGCACAAGGACTGAGATACATCGCACAACATGATAATCCGGTTGAAAAGTGCGCTGCAGTGGTATTATAGGTGAGCCGTGGCGCTCGCCCACATGAAAGATACGCTATGAATTCATAGTTTCTTTAGGCGAAATAACTAACTCAGATATGCAAGACATTAGGTATAAGTAAAAGTAGAGCATGGTGAACTCACTGGTCACCACTCAGTTATAAATGCTCATGCAAACTATCCACAAAGCATGACTAGCTCTTAGAATGAATGCACATTCCCATGAGAGTATACGCCACAATGATTACGCGTGCGTTTAGAGATTACGCTGCATAGCACGCGATCACGCTGTAGCCTACAGGCTCAGCCTACAGGCTGTAGGCTCAGCCTACAGCCTGTAGGCTACGCTGTAGCCTACAGGCTGTAGCCTACAACCTCAGCAGACACGTCGATCATGCACCCATCCTTTTTTTTCTGATTTCTTCGATGAGTGCACACGTACACGGGAAGTCGTCATGTACTACTCGGTTAGTTCTTCCCCGGCATTGGCAGAATCTGTTTGCAGTACCACGCTGCTGGTCGCGTGTTGACCAATACTGACGTAACGTGTTTTCCTTCTAGCTTGCCTGCGCATTGCACTAACCTCTTGAAACTCCAAATAAAGATCAGAAGTTTCTATCTGGCTCCATGAGAGGCCTTTGCCCACCAAGATCGCGGCTTGACCTTTCTTTTGTGGCTTGCTTCCGTTCCTCTTGCTTTAACCGAAGCGACCCCAGCGGATTATCTGCGGTAAAACGTGGAAGTGGTGTCCTATAAGTAAGATCGATGCGTGGTTTGTATTTAACAGCGGAGCTGTTTAAGGCTGACGTTGAACCGTACCAAGCGTTGATCAGCGCCAGCCACAGATGGTCGGAGAGAGGCGAGAGAGGAGGTGCAGAGAGAGAAAGAAAGAGAGACAGACAGAGAGCGAGATCAATAAGGAAATAAATAAAATAAAATGAACTTTCTTGGGCGCGGCGGGATTAGAACATGGGTACCCACGGTCCGAATGCGTGCGTCATAACCACTGCGCTATACACCCACGCTTGGAGAACATGCATTTATGAGAACCATATGGTTGCATTGTACCGATGATTGTAACGCAACTTTCTATGGGCGAGAGAACAAGAAAATGAGAGAGAGCAAGAGAGAGAGAGAGAAAGAAAGAAAGAAGGAACAATATAAACTTTCTTCGCGAGCCGGGATTTGAACCCGGGTACTCACGGGCTCAAACACGGGTACTCAGGTGGGCAGGCCATGTAATGCGTAGGATGGATAACCGGTGGACCAGGTTACAGAATGGATACCAAGAGAAGGGAAGCGCAGTCGAGGTCGGCAGAAAACCAGATGGGATGATGAAGTTAGGAAATTTACAGGCGCAAGTTGGAATACGCTAGCGCAAGACAGGGGTAATTGGAGATCGCAGGGAGAGGCCGTCGTCCTGCAGTGGACATAAAAATATAGGCTGATGATGATGATGATGATGATGATGGCTCATGGGCTGGAGGCGAGCGTCATACCCACTCGCCTATACACGCTTGCCGAGCTCCGCTGTTTCATCAGATTTCACAAGCGTAGAACTGGCTTTTTTTTTAGGGGCGGGGAGGCGGGTGGGGACTCGCTAATGGTTTACGATTGCGGCCGTAAAAACACACGTTTTTTTACACTGCAGAACCCAGTCTTTTGCAGAACCCTTTTGGATCCATTGTTGTTTGCAACCTTCACACGCGTCACTTGGGGATGCCTAGTTTGTCTTGTCAGGATTACTGACCGCTGTGGAAATGTGTGATCTAGCGGCCATCGTCATCTTCATCGGCCGCCTTTTATTTATGACGCGCTCAGGTGCATGTGCAAGCGTATGTGCCTCGTTCCTCATGCTGTGTGCTGCGACGTTAGAAAAATAGAAGAAGAATGAAATATAGCTTCTTCTGGTCCTGCCATCGGCCTTAACGGTTCCTTGTTCTTTCGCTCGCCGACTCACGCATTGTTATAGTGGACCTAACCTCGATTATAGGGACCTAACCTCGGTGCCTATAACGTGGTGACCCGGACGTGATCGCAACGCGAGCACCACCACATCATGGAAGAGACCACGAACGAAAGACCCGCGATCAGCGCAGAGGGCATCGCCACGGTGCAGATTCACCTGTCATCGTTTTGGCCACAAAGTCCTGCAGCCTGATTTACACATGTGGAGGCCATCTTCACCCTTCGGCGCATTACTTTGCAACAAGCGAAGTTCTACCACGCTGTCTCCGCACTCTCAACGGAGGTGGTTGCGGAGTTCTACGACGTTGTGGACGCGCCCCACGAAACCACCCCCTATGACCACTTTAAAACGACGGTACTACACCGCATGTCTGTGTCTGTGCGCAGGCGTCTTCCGCTGCTTCTCAACGAAGAGGAGCTCGGCGGTCGGCGACCGTGGGAACTTCTACGTCGCATGCGGCGGCTTCTCAGTGACAGTAGGCTGGACGCAAACTGCCCGCTGCTGTGAGAACTGTTCCTTCAGTGCCTGCCGCAGAATGTGGTAATTGCCTTGGCTACCGCACCATACGACCTGTCCCTCGACAAGCTGGCGGAGCTGACTGATCGCGTCGTTGACTATTAAATTCAGCAAGGGGTGCTATGGCGACGGCATCTACCGTTCCGTTGCCGCAACGCGAAGACCGGCACTCTCGCTTTGAACAAATGATCGATGACCTTGCCGAGACTGTTAATGCACTACGGCCACCGTTCCACCCGCGTCGACGAGACTACGATTCCCGTTCCAGATTGTCTCCTAGGTCTAGCTCCCGTTCAAGCTCTCCTCGCCGCGTATACTGCTGGTACCACAGCAACTTCGGTGCTAGCGCACGTCAGTGCTGTTCCCCTTGCGGCTGGCAGGGAAACATACCGCAGAGCCACTGATGGCGGCCAGTGACTCTTGTCGTACGACAAGCCGCCTGTTCTACGTCGCTGACAGGATGGCCGGACATCGATTTCTCGTGGACACAGGTGCAGAGGTCATTGCCGTTCCTGCCGTGCGACTAGACCGGCGGCGCTCTCAGAAAACTGCGCCCCTTCAAGCATCCAACAGCTCTGCTATTAACACATATGGTCAGCGCTCTCTTACCATCGACTTGGGTCTCAGATGCGGCTTCTGTTGGGTATTCGTCGTTGCAGACCTACGCATGGCCATATTGGGTGCTGATTTTTGACCCTCTTCGCCTTCAGTATTGATCTCCGCACTCATCGACTCGTCGAAAGGACGGCCAATATGTCTATACAAGGCGCTCGCGCGCCTACGTCATTAACCACTTGAACGGCTCCTCAGATGCCATCACCTATGTACGCCTTTCCAACCATCACGAAACCTTCCAACCTTGAGCTGCCAGTACGTCACAACGTCACGCATCACGCTGTCACTACTGGCCCTCCAGTGCTTTGCCGACCCAGACACCTCGCTGGGGACCGACTTGCCATCGCCAAAAGAGAATTCGGCCACATGATGCAACTGGGCATCATCCGTCCTTCGTCGAGAAATTGGTCATTAGCTCTCCACATGATTCCCAAGCGTGACCCTGGGGATTGGTACCCTTGCGGCGACTACCGTGCCCTCAACGCGCGCACTGTCCCTGATCGCTATCCCCTCACCCGCATTCAAGACTTATCTGCCAACCTAGCGGAAGCGGGGATATTCAGCAAGATAGATTTGGTAAATGCCTACTACCAGATTCCGGTTGAGCTAGTGGACATCCCCAAGACTGCAATTGTGACACTATTCGGGCTTTTCGAGTACGTTCGCATGCCGTTCGAGTTGAGAAACGCTGAAACCCGGGGACTTATTTATGATCTTATTTCCCACTCCTTGACCTGCATCTCCACCGACGCTGAAGAGCCGGCACTTCTAACACCAATCAACTATCTTATGTGAAGGTGCTTATTCTCCTTGCTAACTCACCGACCACAACCCATGGCTGTCGACACAAGCGAACTAACCGGTCGTTCAAAATTTCCGATAGTGAATGTCGGAGGCCTTGTGGAAGCGTTGGCGCAAGGAATAGTTAGGCTTACTCAGGCTTCACTATCATTCTCACGCAAGAGCTTCCAGCAATCGGCAAGTTACCGAATTAGTGCTGCTACACGATGAACTTCATCCGCGACAGAAAAGCGGACCGCATCATAGAAGTGTTCCCGGGACGTGACCGAAGCATTCGTTCGTGAATGGCTCACTTGCCTGGCGGCTACACTGTAAGAGGTCCGCTGCAGATTCTGCACCATTTGGAGGCACAAGCGGAATGCTCTGGCGCCCATTTGGCGGGCAGGCAGTTAAATATGCCACAATCAGTGATCAACCAGTTATGACTTAACTCACAGTTCTAAGGGGAAGCAGTCCGGAACATCACCGCATGCAACATCAGTGCATGCGTCGACCACCCTCGAATGCCTCTGCGTGTGTTTGTAGATTGGGCAGCAAACGATACTTCGACCTCTCAGGAGGGGGGGTATGGAGAGAGCAGGACCAGATACGCTACGATAATCGCGAAGCAAGCACATGCGTTTTTCCACTCCGTGCCCTACGTTTCCACTATTGAGTTGTATTCCTCATAATCAACCGAGTTAAGGAATGAACCCAGCTATTGTAGATTTATTGATCAGTGGAGGGCATCATCAACGTTGCTTGTAGCGTGAAACGTATATTTAAATTAGTAGTGTCCTTTTTATATTTTTTTCAGGCCGAAAAAGCAATCCACCGAAGACTCATGGCTTTACATGCGGCAAGTATACATCGTGCTGTATCTGTAATGCCTATTTCTGCTATTCAAGTAAATGTGAGGTATTTGTGTTAATTATGCTTTTTTTTCCCCTGTATCTTCTTCGTGTCAACAGAAAATGCGAGCCTGGCTAATATGGGCCGTCGCCCAGTTTGCAGAACGAACATGAAAAAACCCTACCATGTAGCCGCCAGGGAGTGCAACGTTCTTGGCATGGACCTTCTGCCGGGTGATGTGGACAACAAATACATAGCAAACATTATAAAGTATTACGAAGACTACACGCACCGAGCGAGTGGTACACTTTACTGGCTAGACGTTCCTCAACCAAGGTGTGCATACGTGGTTTTGTTGCATTAATACTGATTACGTTTTAAAGCGATCGCATTAGAGGCAGAACTCACGAACTTTGTGCATATATGCCTTACAATAAATGTGGCCGATTCCGAAGGCAGTGCTGGTATAAAAAAATGGGGGAAAAAACACGCGGGTAAATCTCGAAGACAGTGCCGTTCAATACAGCGTTTCAAATCTCTAATTGTCACGAGGGAATCAAGCGAGAAACTGAAACGTGAAGCCCAGCACCAGACGTTTCAAAGAGTGACTCAGGCATGATATAAGCATGCGTGCGAGCATT
Source organism: Dermacentor silvarum (assembly GCF_013339745.2). Taxonomy (NCBI): domain Eukaryota; kingdom Metazoa; phylum Arthropoda; class Arachnida; order Ixodida; family Ixodidae; genus Dermacentor; species Dermacentor silvarum. Next base: position 122,235,567 of record NC_051155.1, read on the forward strand.
GCAATTTTGTGCTGGAAGAGAGAAGTTCGATTGGTCGCGCATCTTTTCTTGGCGCTATGGTAGACTTCACGCGTTTTGAAGGCGAATCAAGTACAATTCGATGTGTGTTGAGCATACGGGAAATCGTCACAGTGGGCAAAATAATACAAAGTATAGAAACGTCAATTTAATGCATGTGAATATGGAAGGTCGCTCAGGAGGCACGCGCGCAGCTGTCGAAGCATCACAATGAGTACACTATTTTCGTGGTACTTTCTATACATGTTCCTACGGAATTACGGCGTCCGGCAAGTATCCTTAAATAATGTAGCCGTCAACCCCAATAATAGTGATGTGGATTTTGTACAATGGCGGAGAACGCGTTGAATAAATTGCCGGAAGAAATCTTCCAGAGAAACTGTGTTTTTTTTAATATTCTCTAGACTATTTTCACAAAATTTGGAAGTTCAGGTTTTCCGTTTTGATCAAATATTAGTGGTGAGTGCAGCCGATTATGCGCTTCAATTTTCTGTTAAATACCGTTCGGGCAGGCGGCTGACTTAGGACGTACCATGTGAGGTAGATATCAGCGTAATGGTAGAGTATAGCATACGAAATGAGGCATACTGCGCTAGATAAGCAGCCGCAGAAACCCGCGTTAAACGTTAGCCAGCTGGTATAAGCCAGCTTTGTTTTGTTGCTTTAGCACCCTAGTTCTGAGTGCACATACCTAACCTTGAACCCTAGTCGTCATCTGCCATCGCGGCCCTCCAAGGGACGGTGGTTTTGATAACAGGGCAGCTAACTGAAATATGGCAAGCGAGCAAGCACCATCAACTAGCCTACTAGCGGAAAGAATGAGCGCTTTCATAGCAATTGGTTCGGCCAGCTTCCACAGTCCCTGATAAAAACATGGTTGCGACTTGCCCCAAAGCGCTACAAGTTCTCTTCTGTAGGCACTGTTGAATTATCTTGTGAAGTCGGAGAATCCCCACACACTAGATTTACAGCGCTGATCTGCTTCTATGCCGCAGTACAGTGCAGTAGTGCACTTTACGAGTTTGACGAGAGGCCGCCCCATCGTGCCGTGGTTCGGAAATTTGGAGCCTATCACGTATTAATCGACTTACGCGAGAAAGGGGTATTTGCCCCGCTCTCTTGTGCATGTTGATATTACCTTGAATTTATCCATAACAGTTGCCTCGAATCCCACGTGGTTGAGGCAGGGCATGGCAAACTCGGGTTTGCGGTTGTAGATGCTATCGCTGATGTAGAAATGAGTCCCGATTCGTACCAGATGTTCACAATTTCTGCATGTAGCGCCCAATGCAACTATAATAAATCTATTCTCGCAAACAATTTCTCTCGACGCTCCGCGAGCAAATTTATTGCAGCCAGCTTTTTTCAGGCGCATCTATTCCCACTCCGTGTTTATCGTATTCTTTCACCACTTTTCTTCTAACTCTTTTGTACCCCCATATTCACATACCGCTTCAATGCGAACACTTCAATGTGACACTGTGATAACCAAACAAATATCTGTATCTGTAGCCATTTGACCTCACAGTTTACAGGAAGAAATTCTATTGTCTTGTTCTCCTCAGTATCACCAGCAACGAGTGCACTGCAGCCCGTTACGGTGGCGGCATCGCAACTGCGCTTTCTGGAATGAGCTGCAACGTTTCTCTACATTCGCTATGTGCTTGTGAGTACCTACCTCTCTCTTTTCCTTTCTTCACAACCTAACGTGTCGTTCTTGCTTGTGGGGCATTTAAACTTCAAAATAGTGTCCGAGTTCTCTAAGATTTTGTTTCTAGAAGCATTTCGCGGGCTAGAGGTTACAGTTCCTCGTTTGTACGCCGACCGTGAGCTGTCAGATACGACAGCCGGCCGCGTCAGCGAATGCCAGAAAGCTTCCACGAGGCACCATGTGGTGGCGTTTTTGTCGGGCACTAGAACCTTACGGTGTTTCGAGCGACGCTAAAGGCAACAGAAGTGGCCACTGGAAGTGCTTCTTCAGCGCAGCAAAAGCAGCGCCCCATATCCGTGGTCTTGCTTTGATTTTTCGCTTATTTGGCTGGTATAAAGGTTAGGTTAAACGGGAGCAAAATATAATATTAGTTTCCCTGCTTTTTATTGTCTTCGTTTTTTTTTTTTGATTAGATATGCGTTACATAACGAATAATTGCATTTTTAAATTTTATTAATATTTTTTTTCTGCAACTAGGGTTACTTTTCCACGATGCTTTGTTAAAGAAACTGACGTACGTTGATCTGAGTGCGAGCATCCCTAGGCGTTGAAAAAAAAGAAAAAACACGGTTTGAGTAGGAAGGCGAGGAAAATGGGACACATTTTATCTGTAGGATATATGTGCTGGGTGGCGACTAGACCATCTAGGGCCGATGAAGGATGAACTAGCTAAGCGGGTCCTGTAGCTAGAAAAGGAACTCAAGTGCGAGAAGAAGCAGAGGAAGGTGGTATAAGGTAAGTTAGCCAACGTAGAAATGAAGCTGAGGGCCACCATTGCGCAAAGCAACGGTGAACGCTTCGATGCGAGCACAGCGAACGGGGCTGGCGCCGAAGCGAGAACAGCTTCAAGTGCAGTTTCCGGCGGCGAGGAGGAGGAAAAGTGTCGAGTTGTCTTCGTTGGTGATTCAAACATCCTTAATACAGAACCGGTGATAACAGAGAGGGTAGGTGGAGACGAGCGAGCCCAATTTATTGCGCTTCCAGGGAAATTGCTCAAGGAAGCGATACCAAAGGCGAAGCAACATATGTGGGACACAATGAAGGAGAGGTACCCAGGGGTGATAATGAGTGGAGTGTTTGACGTACGGCAGAGAGCGGAGGCAGGGATCGCGAACCAAACAGCCGAAGGGTTACTGATCCGCGAAATGTTTCAAAGGACGTGCAAATCGCATTCTGTAAACCAAGTCAGAGGTTCAAAAGCAGGGGTGCGGAGTTGAAAGCGCAGTGCTTGCAGTCAACAGTCAGAATTAGACGCTAGCTAAGGCAATGAATTTTAGTCATTGACATCAACCAAGAATTGCGCCGAACAGACCACGAAGGCGCTTTGGGAGTGACGGTACACATTTTACCGAGAGTGAAGCAACACGGGTGGGACGTCAATTCGCGGCACCTTTTCAGACGAGCCCCAGGGAGCCAGGAAGTAAGATTAAGATTGAATGTAGCGATACACCAGCAAGGAGCAAAATTACATCAAAATGAGTTACGAAAAAGGCGCACAAAGGTTAAGCATAGAGACGGTAAAATTTGTTACACAAACATGCAGGGTACTCGAAAGCAAGATAAATGGCTGGAAATTCAAACGCAGCTGAATGACAAATCTATTAGTGTGTTGCGCGAAGAAACAGCGAAGAAACATTTTACTAGAACAAAGCGGAAGAAAAAGTCCCTAAATCACGGCCGTAGGACCCGATGAATTCCTCAATACAGCTAATCAAACAGCTAGGGCCACAGAGCAAGGCACTGCTGAGTAGTGGCATATAGCAAGTGATCAAAACGAAGAAAATTATCTTTGGGTCGCGTGAAAGCAACGTGAACCTAATCTACAAAGGGCAAAGGGGATAAGACGAGCTCGTACAGGCCAGTTACAGTACCGTCGGTGATACATAGATTGGCAATGCAAGGCATAAAATTAGAGCTGTCGAAGCGGGCGGAGAAAAATGAAATACTGGAGGAACTACAAAATGGGTTCAGACGAGGCAGACGCTTAGAGGATAACATTTTCGTACTCACTCCGTGCATAGAAATTTCAATCGGCCAGAACAGACCTTCATGGATAGCATTTCTGGACAACAAGGGAGCTTACGAGAACGTAGACAAGGAATTGTTATAGTGCGAAAGTACAGCGCAAACTTGACGGAACAGAAAACGAAGAAAGGACGAGCATGGCGCTGACTTACAACTGATTTTATTATAATTGACATCTGGCCATAGTTATATAGGCTTGACAGTTCAAAAATATAAGAACGAAAAAAGACTAACATAACATGATACACTTATCCCTATCTCTCCTCAATATACAACCTTGACTTCCACCCCAAGCACGTGATGTATTATCTGCGAATAAAAAATTGAGTTGTTTTGGGGCGAGAGTTGGGTGGAGAGTTCTCCCAAAAGAACCCAATTTTTGGACTCGCAGATAATACAGCACGTGCTTGCGGTGGAAGTCGATGATGTATATAGGTTGACGAGAAATAGGAATAAGTGTATCATGTTATGTTCGTCTTTTTTTTTCCTTTTGATATTTTTGACTGTCATGATATATATATATATATATATATATATATATATATATATATGCCGAGATCTCAAAAAAGAACTCATTTGTAAGTCAGTGCCGTGTTCGTCTTTTCTTGGTCTTGTGGTCCGTCAAATTTGCGCTGTTCCCCTACTTTCGCACCCATGAACCAACTAGCCCAAGCCACAGCCCTAGCAAGAATTGTTGTAGGCTATTCTGAAGCACGAAGGCATAGATGATGACTTGGTGTAGCTGCTGAGGGAGACATATAGGGACAACCGAGTACAAATTGTTTGGGAAAGCTGGAAATTCAATAAAGTGGTGGACATTGACCGAGCACTGAAGAAAGGGGTTTGTTGTTCACGCGTTATGTTAAGGGTGCAGAAAGATGACAGGGAAACAGTGGAATAGCGTTTTATTTATCTTACATCTGTAGTGGACAAAGGGTGCTACAGAAGGTCACTGGGCTTTTGTATGCGGACGACATAGTGGTACTAGTGGACAATGCAAGAGGTTTGCAAAGACTAGCAAATAGGTTTCACAACACATCTTGGCCTTAACTGCAGCACTGCGAAATCGGGGATTTTCTGTAATGAAGAAACCAATAATCACGTAGTATCAAATCACCAGCAAGTTATACTCATGGTCAAGAAATACAAATACCTCGGTGTATACATAGACGAATGAACGACTTAGCTAAGCGCCCGGGAAGATAATCTGGAGGGTGGGGAAAATTTATATACTGGGGGAACTACAGAATACATGGCTTTGGGCCGTAGGCTTAGAAGGTATGTTTGTACGAACTCAGTAGGATATTTCAATAGCCCATAATTGACCTTTATGGATAGCATTTTATTGCGTTAGCATTCTTTGACTACATCCCGCACTTTCCGGGGGCTATGTATGCATGTATGTTCTTCTTCTTCTTTTTTCTGGGGTTTTACATGCCAAAACCAGTTCTGATTATGAGGCACGCCGTAGTCGAGGGCTCCGGATGAATTTTGACCACCTCGGGTTCTTTAACGTGCACTACAACGCAAGCACACGGGCGTTTTTGCATTTTCGCCTCCATCGAAATGCGGCCGCCGCGGCCGGATTCGATCCCGCGATCTCGTGTTCAGCAGCGCAACGCCTTAGCAGACTGAGGCACCCCGGCGGGTTATGTATGTATGTATGTATGTATGTATGTATGTATGTATGTATGTATGTATGTATGTATGTATGTATGTATGTATGTATGTATGTATGTATGTATGTATGTATGTATGTATGTATGTATGTATGTATGTATGTATGTATGTAGTATGTATGTATGTATGTATGTATGTATGTATGTATGTATTATAAGGGTGTTTATTAGACGGCACTTAAAGCAGCGCAAGAGCGACAGTCCAAAAAGCGCATCACGGACTCTCAGCACGAGCGGCGCTCGAGAGCCGAAGAAAACGACCCACTAGAAGGCGCTGGAGCGGACGACCCACTTCAGAGTTCCAACGCTTCGCTACAATTACCCCGGGTGTGAAAAGGGAGCCGCCCGGCGACTTAAAAGGTTGTCACCATGAGTGGTTCATGGTATATCTTGAGGCGCTCCACATTGACGATGTCGCGCCCTCGACGGCGCATGTCCGAAGATGGTTCAACGGGTTCGATAAGGTAATTTACTGGAGACGTGCGTTCGACGACACGGTAGGGGCCTTCGTATTTGGGCAGTAGTTTCGAAGAGAGTCCAGTTGCGGTGGTAGGGACTGAGAGCCAGACGAGCGCCCCAGGGGAAAACGTGGGCACAGAAGTGGTGCTGTCACCGCGGATGCTCTTGTGCCGCTCTTGTTCATTTGCAGTAAAGGTCCGGGCAAGGTCGCGACACTCTTCAGCATGTCTGGCTGTGGCAGATATAGGCGTATACTCAGACGTGTCTGGCCTGTATGGAAGGATCGTGTCGATCGTGTGCGACGGGTGGCGGCCGTACAATAAGAAGAACGGTGAGAAGCCAGTAGTACTCTGAGGGGCGGTATTGTAGGCGTAGGTGACGAAGGGCAGAATGGCATCCCAATTTGTGTGGTCGGCGGCGATGTACATTGAGAGCATGTCGCCGAGCGTGCGGTTAAATCGCTCTGTGAGACCGTTTGTCTTTGGGTGGTAAGCAGTAGTTTGGCGGTGAACGACGTGACACTCTTTGAGAATGGCTTCGACGACTTCCGACAAGAAGACACGGCCTCGATCGCTGAGTAGCTCCTGGGGTGGACCGTGACGTAGTATGAATCGGTGGAGCAGGAAGGAGGCAACATCTCGTGCTGTAGCCGCTGGAAGGGCGGCTGTTTCGGCGTATCGCGTGAGATGGTCAACAGCGACGATGGCCCAGCGGTTACGAGCCGATGTCAGAGGAAGAGGTCCGTATAAATCGATGCCCACGCGCCCAAACGGCCGGTTAGGACAAGGTAAAGGTTGTAGACCTGCTGGCGAGAGGTTCGGCGAAGATTTCCGGCGCTGACAATCGAGGCAGGAGCGAACAAATTTCTGCACGTACCGGTACATTCCCCGCCAAAAGTACCGTTGTCGAATTCGGCGGTAAGTTTTGTATACCCCAGAGTGTGCACACTGCGGATCACAGTGGAACGATTCACATATTTGAGAACCGAGACTGCGGGGTACTACCAGTAACCACTGGCGGCCGTCGGCGCTGTAATTGCGTCGGTGGAGTAGCTCGTCGCGAATGGCGAAATGGTGGGCTTGACGACGCAATGCGCGAGTGGGTGGTGTTGCCGACGGATCAGTGAGCACGTCTATCAGTGAGACAAGTCTATCAGAGAGAATCCATTGGTCCTTGCGCTGTTCTGTAGCGAATGGTGTGAAGGTCGACTGAAGAAACGGCCAGTTGAGTTCCGGAGCAGCGGGCGTTGTCATCGGGTAAGGGGGAGCGCGAGAGGGCGTCGGCGTCGGCATGTTGGCGTCCGTTGCGGTAGAGCACGCGGATGTCGCAGTCCTGCAGATGAAGTGCCCAACGGGCGAGACGGCCTGAGGGATCCTTCAATGACGACAGCCAGCAGAGTGCATGGTTGTCAGTAACGACATCGAACGGGCGGCCATACAAATAAGGGCGAAACTTCGTAAGGGCCCAGATGATCGCCAGGCATTCTTTTTCGGAGACGGTGTAGTTGGCCTCGGCTTTAGTAAGCGTACGACTTGCATACGCCACGACATATTCAGGGAACCCTGGCTTGCTCTGCGCAAGGACAGCGCCAAGGCCAACACCGCTGGCGTTCGTGTGTACCTCTGTAGGGGCCGTAGGGTCGTAGTGGCGTAGTATGGGCGGAGACGTCAACAAACGACGGAGCTTTGCGAACGCGTCCTCGCACACTGACGACCACGAGTCGAGGGGCCCCTTACTGCCAAGGAGCTTCGTCAGTGGCGATATAATAGTGGCGAAGTTTCGAATGAAACGTCGAAAGTAGGAACATAGACCTAAGAAACTGCGCAGTTCTTTGACGGACGTAGGTCTGGGGAACTCGGCTACGGCCCGAAGCTTGGCTGGATCTGGGAGAATGCCATCCTTGGACACGACGTAGCTCAGTATTGTCAGCTGCCGTGCTGCAAATCGGCACTTCTTTAGGTTCAACTGTAGGCCGGCGTTGCTCAAACGCGTCAAAACTTGCCGGAGGCGTTGAAGATGCGTGGAGAAGTCCGGAGCGAAAACGACGACGTCGACGAGGTAGCACATGCACGTGTGCTATTTCAGGTTGCGCAAGACGGTATCCATCATGCGCTCGAAGGTCGCGGGCGCATTACACAGTCCGAACTGCATGCCGTTGAATTCGTACAAGCCGTCGGGCGTGACGAAGGCTGTCTTCGGTCGAGCGTCCTCAGCGAGAGGGACTTGCCAGTACCCTGAGCGCAAATCGAGCGATGAAAAGAATTCAGCTCCTTGGAGGCTGTCAATCGCGTCGTCTATTCGTGGCAGCGGATAGACGTCCTTGCGGGTTATCTTGTTGAGCCGTCGGTAGTCCACACAGAACCGTACGGAACCGTCCTTCTTCGCAATAAGAACGACCGGAGACGCCCAGGGACTGTTTGATGGTCGAATAACATCCCGCCGAAGCATGTCGTCGACTTGCTCGTTAATTACACGACGCTGTGCAGGAGAGACGCGATATGGACGTTGCCGCAGTGGCGGTTGGGAGCCAATGTCGATACCATGCGTGACGGTGGACGTGCGGCCCAGGGAAGTCTGCACGACGTCGGAAGATGGGCGAAATTCTTCCAACAGGCACAGAAGCTGTGAACGCTGGACCGGCGTAAGGTTTTCATCGATGGAGGAGCCAAATACATCTTCGGGCGATGAATCCGACTTCGAAACAGCACTGAGCGTACAGGAGCTGGGCCAGTGCGTGTCATCGGGTGCGTCGACAACTTGTGCGTCTTCGAGGGGTTCCACTCTGCTGAGACATTCCCCTCGCAGCAATGTGACAATATATGGGGATGGATTGCTAACAAAAATAGCGCTGTCACCGTGAGTGATTTGCACTGTCGCAAACGGCACTAACAATCCTTTCTTACTGCGAATGCGGTCAGATGGCGAAAGGAGTGCAATTGTGTTGCGGAGACCGTCGCAGTACACTGACACAGCCGCTGACGCGTTCGGAGGCACTTGGGTATCATCTGTGACAAGTATCTTGTGCAAAAGCGATGGCCTGTCTGCCGGCGTCATCTCTGAGAACGGCTAGAGTTCTATTTCGGCGGGTGTGCAATGAATGACGGCGTTGTGGCGGGAGAGAAAATCCCATCCCAGGATGATGTCGTGCGAGCATGCAGGAATGATGATGAATTCGACGGCATACATGTCGTCCCGAATGACGACGCGAGCTGTGCATACTGCTGTTGGGTGAATACTTTGGGCGCTAGCCGTACGAAGGGATAGCCCCGAAAGTTGCGTCGTCACTTTTCGTAGGAAACGGCTAAGTTTGTCGTCCATAACGGATACGGCGGCTCCAGTGTCTATAAGGGCAGATGCGCGAACACCGTCTACAAACACGTCTATTATGTTCGATGGTCTCTCCTGAGAGCTTTCACAGTTCGATAGCGTCGCAGCCCTTGCCTCGTGGGCTGCGACGACTAGTTTTCCCGATCTCGTGCGACCTGACGTGGCCGCATCGGTGACAATGAGCGACGTCGTGGAGACGGCGAACGGCGGGTAGAATGAGCTGGGCTGAACGTCGGTGACACAGGCGGCGGTGGTTCATAATTAGGGCGGCTGGACTGGCTCATGAGGGGTGATGCGACTCGAGGCGACTGCACGCGATTGCAAAAACGTGCAACATGGCCGGCGTAACCACACGCAAAGCATATGGGACGGTTGTCGGAAGTGCGCCAACGGTTTGCCAGAGAGGGTCCCACCCATGGTTCAGGTCGCGATGGACGTAGCGGCTGTTGATATGGCTGCATGGTGGGCATGCATGTATGCATGTATTCATGTATGTATGCATGCATGCATGTATGTGTGTATGTAGGTATGTATTTAGGTATGTAGGTATGTATGTATGCATGCATGCATGCATGTATGTATGTATGTATGTATGTATGTATGTATGTATGTATGTATGTATGTATGTATGTATGCATGTATGCATGTATGTATGTATTGCCACCTAGTGTTTTGGAGAAAAAACACGGAGAATACGAGAAAGCAGAGGATCCGACTGAACGGTTTTGAGCCAGCTGGACTAAACCACCTTGTCATCTTGTTCGCCTTGTCGTCCAACCGCGTGACAAAACTGGTGGAGGTGCTGGTTACGACGACGATGACGCATCCTATGCACAAGACCCCGTGCGGCAGCAGGAACCCGAGTCCTACGCCCGAGAACACCCCAGTTCACAGAGCAAGCCGTCGACAACGAGGCTTACCACCAGAGACACCAGGACAGCCTGCTATGACGTCGTCTCAAATCACCACGGAAGTTCCGACGTCTCTTCCTCCGACATATTGTACCCTTCAGAATCCGCTGCCGCGCCCTGCCTTTCACGGAGATTTATATGAGGACGTGGATAACTGGCTGAGTGAGTTTGAACGCGTCGCTGCGACCAACTGCTGGGATGATATGCCACAAAACTCCGGCGCGTGTACTTCAGCTTAAAGGACGCCGCCCGCACGTGGTTCCAAAATAGGGAAGACGTGTTAACATCCTGGCATGAATTCCGACATCACCTTCTGTAGTGCTACAGGAACACCGACCGCCGCGAACGCGCTGAGCGTGAACTACAATCCCGCGTTCAGATGCCGAATGAGTCCGTCACCATGTACGTCGAAGATATGACTCGACTTTTCAAACGAGCGGATCCTGCTATGCCAGAGGACAAAGTTACGCCACCTGATGCGTTTTGTGAAGGAGCAACTTTTTGCTGGTCTGGTGAGAAGCCCTCCGAAAAACGTGGCCGAGTTCCTCACTGAAGCTGTGACGATGGAGAAAGTTCTTCATCAGCGGTCTGCCCTCTTCGACCGGCAGGTGAATGCCACGTCGGCTCCCGAATTGTTGGCCACCTTCGGGAGCAGTAGCACCGACTTGGTTCGCGAAATTGTTCGCTCTGTCGTCCGCGAAGGAATGGAGAAGCTGTACGGAGTGAGACAGCCAATGGTTGGCTCCATCGCCAGTGTTATCCGCGATGAGGTTCAGCAAGCACTGCACAGCCACCGATACCCACAGATGCCCAACGTAGTGCCCACTGATGCGGGGCCGGCCCCCATGTTCGCAGATATTCAGCCCCGTATGTATGCGGACTGCTTGCGAAACTGCATGCCTGTTTCTCGCCCCGCAGTCTCAATTCAGACGACGCCACCAGGCACAATTCAAGCTGCGCACGCTGGTTTGGACGTCGACGGTCGCCGTGCATCCCCGCGGAAAACTGATGTCTGGCGCACGTCGGACAGACGACCCCTCTGCTGCCATTACGGTGAGGCCGGTCACGTCTACCGCGAGTGTCCATATCGACAACTTAGGCTGCGCGGTTTCTCCATCAACTCGCCTCGTCCTCAGGTTGGCCAGAGGCCAAGGGAAATTGATGAGTATGTGGCCCAGCAACGGGTACCTTTCACACGACGTCAAGCGCGGTCACCATCTCCGAGGCGACTCTCACCCATTCGTCACGTTTCGGGGCGACGGCACAGGGCCGCTCGCCAAGCCCCGTCGGGAAAACTGAACGCAGCGGCCTTCGGGGGCGAGGTCGCTGGAACTCAAAATGCGGAAGACCTCTCATCGACGCTGGTACGGAATGTCGCAGATTCACCGAAAACAGCAGGTTCTACGCTTGACGAAGACAACATATCGTTCACATCCCCGTATGAGTGCAGTCGCAAAGAATCGCCGGTTACCCCATCTGAACTTGGTGACCGAGTCTCGCTTGACATACCTGTGCTAATAGACGGTCTACAGGTCAGCGCATTGGTGGACACAGGTGCCGATTATTCAATTATTAGCGGGAAATTGGCAACGATTCTTAAGAAAGTTATGACCCCTTGGAATGGAACGCGCATTCGCACAGCTGGAGGTCACGTTGTTATTCCGCGGAGCCACTGTACTGCAAGAGTTGGAATTCGTGCGTCGACGTTTGTAGTCACCTGCCTCGTCCTCCAAGAGTGTTCGCGTCAACTCATCCTCGGTATGGACTTTCTTCGCGAGTACGGCGCAATTATAAATCCTTCGTGAGCTCAGCGTGACCTTATCGACACTACGTACCACAGAGCAAGACACCGATCGCTGCCGTAAACCTGCGCTGCGTGTTGCGGACGACAGCGTGACATTGCCGCCACGAGCGACTGTTCCAGTAAAAGTCACGTGCGAGAGCCTCCGAGACAGGGACGCGGTCGCCGAAAGCAACGTCTCTCTTTTGCTGCTTCAAGGTGTATGCGCTGCCCGAAGCCTGGTTCGTGTTCGTGACGGGCGGTCGCAAATACTCCTCACAAATTTCAACTACGAACATCGACATCTTTTCCGCGGCACTACCGTCGCCTATGCAGAACCTGTCACCGACGTTGCAGAGTGCTTCTCATCCGAGGAAATTAATGGTAATGACAATTTTCTTCCCCGCATCGACGTCAATTCGAAGGTCTCGGACAAGAGAAAAGCTGCACTTCACGACCTTTTAAAGGAATTTCAGTCTTGCTTCGCCTCTTCGTCTAAAGTCTGCCAAACGCCCCTCACCAAGCACCTAATAATTACCGAGGATGATGCGCGCCCTATCCGACAACATCCCTACCGTGTCTCTGCTAAAGAACGCGAGGCGACTCAGACGCAAGTAAAGGAGATGCTCGACGATGTAGTCATTCAACTATCCAGCAGCCCGTGGTCATCGCCAGTGGTTCTAGTGAAGAAGGATGGAACACTACGCTTCTGCATTGATTACAGGAAGCTAAACAGCACCACAAAAAAAGACGTTCACCCGCTCCCTCGGGTCGATGACTCTCTCGACAGGTTGCGGCACGCGAAGTACTTTTCATCCATTGATTTAAAAAGTGGCTTTTGGCAGATTGAGGTTGATGAGCGAGACCGAGAAAAGACGGCGTTTGTAACCCCAGACGGCCTTTATGAATTCCGAGTTCTTCCTTTTGGCCTCTGCTCTGCTCCGGCCACTTTCCAGAGGATGATGAATACCGTTCTCGTGGGCTTGAAATGGCAAAGCTGCCTTGTTTACCTCGATGATGTAGTCATATTCGCTGACACCTTCGAAGAACACCTGAAGCGCCTAAGAATGGTACTGGAAGCGACTCGCTCAGCTGCACTCACGCTGAAACTTCAAAAAAGTTGTCGCAGTTTCACCTGAAAGGCGAAGCATCAATTGCGATAGCAAATTTGTAGAGAGCTATACGGAGTAATGATATTAGCTTTATCAGCTGTATACACTTGCACATGCCGCAGCACCGGCAACACGCAGAACTGTTGTCGGCGCCGTCAGCGTTTTGCCTGCGTTCGCTCAAAATGCGTGCGGCGTTGGTGACAGTTGCCGGAGCCTCTGATATAAATAGGCACTTGGGGCCGCAGCTAAACGTCGCCTCCCTTCCCTCCCCCCTCCCCCCTCCCCGACGCCCTCTCGCGCTTCGGAAGAAGGCGCGTTTGCTCTACATATATGGTGATTGTAAAGGAGGAAAGAGACGCCTACTTCTGCAGCCCTTCAGCGAGCACGGCGCCGAACGCGCGTTTGTTCTCCGCCGTGCGTTCACTCCCCGTGAAAGCGCGCGCCCCTCGCGCCCTTTCACTCGCACATACAGCGTTCGGCGCGCGGCGACGATTGGCGCTGAGCCGTGCTCCCTCAAGGGCTGCAGAAGATAGCGCCAACCTTTCCCTTTCCCTCAAGAACCACTTATCATCATCATCGGCGACGATTGCATCTCCATTGACGTCATACGGAACCTCACGGCGACGGCGACGCCGACGCCGACGGCACAAATCTGCTTTCGAGTGTCCATATAATTGCTATCGCAATAAAATGTCATTTCGGCTATGAAGAGCTGAAATTCCTTGGACATGTCGTGAGTGCAGATGGAGTTTGCCCCGACTCGGACAAAACTGCAGCCATCGCCGCTTTTCCTGTACCATCAGACAAAAGAGCAGTGCGACGTTTTCTTGGCTTGTGCGCTTACTATCGTCGATTTATTGCCAACTTCGCCAAGATAGCCGAACCGCTCACACGACTCACCCGAGACGATGTACCTTTTGCCTGGACCACAGAGGAAGAGACAGCTTTCGCAGAGCTACGACAGCGCATGCAGACAGCACCTGTACTTGCTCATTTTGATGAGGAGGCAGATACAGAGGTCCACACGTCGGACCAACGCTAGCAACGTCGGACTCTAGGGGCTGTTCTTGTACAAAAACATGGCCATGTTGAGCACGTCATAGCTTACGCCAGTCGTTCTCTCTCGAGCCGAGGCCAAGTACTCTACTTCAGAGAAAGAATGCCTGGCAGTCGTGTGGGCAACGACAAAATTCCGGCCTTACCTTTACGGCCGCCCTTCAAAGTGGTGACTGATCATCACTCGCTATGCTGGCTGGCAAATCTCGGAGATCCGTCTGGCCGTCTTGCTCGGTGGAGTTTGCGCTTGCAGGAGTTTTACATCACTATTGTGTACAGGTCCGGGCGCAAACACGAAGACGCCGATGCGCTTTCGCGCGCACCTGTGGGACACCCTGCTCTGAGCTCTGAGGATGACGATGGTTTCGTCGGATCCATTTCTGATTCTGACCTCATGCCAGGCAGCGAGCAGACGTAGAATTGCAGCCTGTTATCGACTACCGGGAAGGCCGAGGATCTCAACTTCCTCGGCATATTGCTCTGCGCGTTATCCACCTTCTCTCTCAGAAGGGGCATCCTGTACAAGAAAAATGCCCGTGGCAGTGACAAAGCCTTTCTCCTTGTTGTGCCTACTGACATGCGTGACGACATCCTCTTTGCATGCCACGACGAACCCACGTCAGGACACTTGGGCTATTCGCAGACTCTCGCGCGGGTGCGCCAGCAGTACTACTGGCCACAACTTTCGTCTAGCGTACACCACTATGTGAAAGGCTGCCGCGAGTGTCAGCGCCGCAAGACACCACCTGTGAAGCCTGCGGGCCTACTCCAACCAATTTAACCACCTAAGACCCCGTTCGACCTCGTGGGAATGGACCTTCTAGGACCTTTCCCTTTGTCCTCCGCTGGAAACAAATGGATTATCGTTGCAACGGATTACCTCGCTCGTTACGCCGAGACAAAAGCACTGTCCCGTGGACAGTGCTTTTGTCGGATGCGGACACATCCTCCTGCGGCATGGCGCCCCATCGTGTGTGATCACGGACAGGGGCACATCCTTTACAGCACGCATGATGGAGGACATTTTCAGACTGAGCTTTACGCGTCATCGGAAAACAACAGCCTACCGTACATAAACGAATGGACTGACGGAGAGGTTAAACAAAACCATTGCAGACATGCTGTCAATGTATGTGGACGTGCAGCATAAAACTTGGAACGAGATTCTTCCGTACATCACGTTTGCCTACAATACGGCAATACAGGAAACAACGCGATTTTCACCTTTCCGTCTTGTTTACGGACGCAACGTGCAAACCATGCTCGACGCTATGCTTCCGTGCGACACAACCGATGACATTGCTCCAGACGCCGAGCACTACACTCAGTACGCCGAAGAAGCCCGCCAACTTTGGTGTATGTATGTATGTATGTATGTATGTATGTATGTATGTATGTATGTATGTATGTATGTATGTATGTATGTATGTATGTATGTATGTATGTATGTATGTATGTATGTATGTATGTATGTGTGCATGTATGCATGTATGGATGTATACCGGGTGTTCAAAATTAAGCTTTGCAGAATTTTTAAAGGTGGCCTGTGGCAGGTAGCATAATTCGTATCGTTAAGCTGGGTTATTTGAAGAGGCGGACATTAGCACCACGAGAAATCGACACACATATCCAACTAATGTGGGCTGACTTCGCCTCCGTTTTCGATGAGTTGGCTTGGGTCTTCTATCGACAGAATAACGACGACGGCGACCATCCAGCCATAACATAGGCGTATACTTGAGGAAAGACGAGGTACAAATACGGGAAAGTCATTACAACAACTCGAACTGATTGTACGAGCGTTTTATTTTCAAACCTGGTTGAAAAGGTAAAAATGTAGGTGCTTTTTTTAAAAGGCAAACCATCGTGGCACTCACCCAATGAAAGCAGAACGGTGGGTGGCCTTCACAATTTGCGAGGCAAGCTATCAGCATCGCCGGAGGAGGGACTCTCTTTTTTAGAGGCTACTCAAATCGAAAAATTCTGCTCGCAAAATATCCACGGGATTTTGAAAGTAGCAGCTGCATTTATAAACACTACCGAGCGTGACCTTTGTACTGCGCCGTTCTTAAATGTCGGTTGTCAGTCCCTTTAAGTTTAACTTGAAGCAGCGCGAAGAAGACGAGGACAAAAATCGAAAACAAACACAACAGGACGAACCCTTTAAGTAATCGTTTTCGTCATTGTAGAGCTGCATATTCCCGTGGCACATGCCTAGTAACGCAAGTTGGCTTAAAAGACGTTCATTGAAGAGCGACGCACACCCAGTGATTGAAGTTGGCATCAAAGACGACATTCACTGGAGACCAGTACAAACCGAGTGGCACATACCCAGTGCTCCAAGGCGTCAGAGAGTTTCCTCGAACAACGGTACACCAGGCCTATCCCGAGCATCCTGTAGCAGTAGCCAGTAAAACTGTGTACGACATGTTGTTAGTTTATTCTAGTCGACGCCCGAAATGCAAATACCAAGCTGCGCTGTGAGGCTGCGCAGATATTCGGCTTTTTCTCAGATTTCTTGGTCCGTAATATTTTGTGGCCGGGTGTACATACCCATTCCCGCATGTACAGTGATCCATGTCGGCGTGAAAGAG
The DNA here is from genome assembly GCF_013339745.2 of Dermacentor silvarum. NCBI lineage: Eukaryota > Metazoa > Arthropoda > Arachnida > Ixodida > Ixodidae > Dermacentor > Dermacentor silvarum. The sequence goes on from NC_051155.1 coordinate 122,252,239, forward strand.
GTTCTTATGAGAGCGGCACGTATGCACACATTGCCACGTTCTCACTGACTAAAGTTGGTTTGATGGTTGCTTTCGAACCATGTTCCCTTGGCACAACAGCCTGACGCGCCACCTAGTCTCCCTCGATGACCGCGGAAACTTGCTGTCAAAACGCTGGAGTGCCAAAGTGCGTCAGGAGCAGCAAGCGAACTGACCTTCGTGCTGCCTCTCGTTTCACCGCGAACTAAGCGGCGAAAACACAGCGTACACCCTGTCGCTCCATACGCAGCAGCAGCCAGAGCGGAACGCCCTCTCCCCTCCCCCCGGAGCTTTGCGCGCGACCGAAGAAGGCGAGCTTCCTTCCCGCTTTCCTCCCTGGGCGCGCGAGACTGAGCCGTAATCGTTGGCTCACCCTCGCACGCTTTAACTGGCACATACGGCGCACGGCGACGATGTTATCGCCCTTCGACTTTATAGAGAACATCACTGCGACGGCGGCGACGACGCAGAAATGCTCCTGGAGTGTCCATATCATCGCTATCACAAAAAGTCACATACCTGCGCGGCACACGCAGCAGAGTCACAGTGTAAGCTGGTGGAGTGGCTTAAGAGTAGCTCCAATTTCGGTACCACGCAGACCAGGGTCTTCGCGACAAAGTTTCTTCGCCTCGTTTTGACGAGAACCATCTGAACTGCCTACCCGGCGTCGACGGCGAGCTGCGGCTTGTAATGGTCTCTGCACAGCAGTCTGCTGAGCCCGATGATGCCTGGTTGTAGCCGCGCACGTAGCTCTACGATTCGCTTCTTCAGCATCGGTTCGCACCTTGCGAGGGATGACATAACTTGTACCGAAGAGGTATCCAGAATACATGGTTCACATCTCACATCGGAATCGCGTTGATTGCGCGCGTCGTTCACGGTGTAAGAAGAACAGGTGCTCCGGCGGAAGTGCGCGGTGCGTCTCACTAATGTTGGGCAACCAGTAGGGAGCGCACGCAACTAGGAGGCTGGAATCCCAATACAGTTAATCAAAAACATTGGTCCAAAGAGCAAGGCACTGCTGACTAATGCCATAGAGCAAGTGATTAGAACAAAGAAATTTCCCGTTGGATGGTGTGAAAGCAAGATGAAGCTCATCTACAAAGGCAAAGGAGATAAGGATAAGACGAGCTCGTACAGCCCAGATACAGTAGCGTCGGTGATATATAGAATGGCAATGCAAGCCATAAAATTAAAACTGTCGAAGTGGGCGGAGATCAACGATTTACTGGGGGAACTACAGAATGAGTTCAGGCCAGGCAGACGCTTAGAGGATAATATGTTTGTACTAACTCAGTGCGTACAGATTTCAGTAGCTCAAAAAAGACCTTTATCGATAGCATTTCTAGATATTAAAGGAGCTTATGACAAGGAGCGAATTGTTATGGAATATTCTTAAGCACGAAGGACATAGATGACGATTTCGTGGAGCTGCTGAGGAAGATATATAGAGACGACCAAGTACAAGTTATATGCGAAGGTCGAAAACGTAATGAAATAGTGGGAATTCACCAAGGATTGAAGCAAGGATGTCCTCTGTCTCCACTGCTGTTCACGCTTTACTTTACGGGAAAGACGACTAGAAAACAGCAAATTAGGTTTTGATTTATCCTACATGCGTAATGGACAAATGGTGCATCAGAGGATCCCTGGACTGATGTACGCAGACGACATTGTGCTACTAGCGGACAATAAACAAGATTTACAGATAGTTGCGAATATCTGTGGCAACGCAGCTGACAAATCTAGGCCTTAAGTTCAGCACAGAGAAATCAGGCACTTGTGATCTTTAATGAAGAGACGAGTAACTTCGTGGTCTCAATTCAACAGCAACTAATACCCATAGTGAAGGAATAAGTACATTGGCGTACACATAAACGAAGGAAAGAATTACTCAAGCAACCACCAAGATAATCTGAAATAAAGGGGAAGCGGAATGCAGCAATAATGGAACACTGAGCACTGTGGGGCCACAATAAGTATGAGGTGGTGCGTGGAATCTGGAAAGGAGTGAATGGTGCCAGCGCTAACGTTCGCAAATGCCATGCCATGCTTAAATTAGGATATCTTGTCGGGGCTGGAAGTTAAGCAAAGATCAGTAGGCCGGTTGGCTTTGTGAGGCCACGGTAATACCACAAATGAGGCAGGCAGGGTGAGATGGGTTGGGCCTCTTTCGAGGTCAAAGAAGCACAGAGCAAGATTTGTTTTGAAGAAAGGCTCAGGAACATGGATGAAAATTAATGGGCGGCTAAGGTGTACAAGTATCTGAACATGAAAAGCGTGGACACAGAATGGAGGAAGAGGTCAAGGAAGTTGGCAACCAAGTACAGGATAATCGAAACATGTATATAGACAACCAGGAGTCATCAGAAAGAAAGTGAGAGAAATAGAGACCGTGAATTCGGATGCAACGAATGAAAATAAAAAGGACCGTGGAAATTTACAAGAATGAGAAGAAAGAAATTAGAAGGGAAAATCTGTACGATATAACACAAGGGGCAGTGCCTTGCTATTTGAGACTCGAACCGGTTGCCTAAGGACCAAAACATACCGGAGCAAATATTCTGAACTAGATGAGACATGTGTATGCTGCAGTAAAGACCCAGAGACCACTCAGCACATCCTAATGGAATGCGACGGGATCCACCCAGCGAGAACCATAGGTAACGTGCAACTCCCAGAAGCGCTTGGGTTTAAGTGGAAGGAAACATCAACAGATCAGCCGTAGAGATAAGCAAGAGACAATTAGAGTACTGGTGGAAAAAAGCAGGGAAAAGATTGATTCGACATGATCTCTTAAAATCATAGGTAGCGGTACAAGGTAAATTTTAAAAAAAAAAAAGTTTAATGAAAGATATGCAAAAATTCTGGATAAATAACATCTATAGTATACCTGATTAAATCAAGCAGGCTAGATGACTATTTGTTGCCGCCCCGTTTCAAAGGGGATGCCAATAAATCATCATCATCATAATCACCATCATCTGGGGCGCCGGGGGGCCAGACATTCCTTGGCCACCATGCTGGGAGTGCACTTTGCAGCATGTGTTTTTTGCAGTGTCTGCTACTGTTTTTAGCGACAAACTTTAAGCCACTGTCTCTACGTTGTTAAATCTTAAAATTGGATTTTTAATTGCTGAGGTGGAGTGCTGCATTTTCGAAACAAAAGCGTTTATTATTTCTCTTAGTGTCGCGCTGACAGTTATTAAACATTCAAGACGGCAAGGAGGCTAGAGATAAATGCAACTTGTAAAAAAAATGTCAATCGATGGGCAGAAGGCACGTACGGACCCATGTGGCCTATCTCGTAGCCTAGTTTTAGACGAGCGTAGCCAGATTATCAAATTTGCTCTGCTGGACGTGCTGACGAGAACAAATTTATTAGGCACTGCTGTCCGTGAACTTGTGACGTATGCCGGGTCAAAGTGCTTCTCGCACCCGTACTCTCCTGGTCGCAGGGTCTAGGCTCCACATTCGAGAGCATCCTACGAACCATGCAGTCGGCTCTTTTCACTGAGCATGGAAACTTTGTCTTTGCACATGCAAGACCCGCTGTCGCAGTTTGCTGCGAATCACTTCTTGCTTACAATAGGTCTCCACCAGGCAACGTCGCAGCTCGAGATGCAGACTTCCCTTCCCTCTTTGAGATTCAACCTATTTGTCTAAAATTTTGAGTGCTTACCAAGAACGACGATGATAGATTGCTCAATTTTGAAGTAAACATTGCTTAACTAAGAGCTTATCGTCTGCCCGCACCGTTTGTCGGCGACCGCTTCCAAGGATCGACACACGCCGTCTGCTGTCATGCACTGTCGGAGTAATTATCGTCTGTTTCGGCGCCTGAGGGATTTTAATGATTATAGTGGAAGGCAGAAACAGTAAAAAAATGATCTAATTTTTTTGACGCGCTTTGCGTACAGCTAGAATTACACGTTCGAATTTACTGCTTTTTCAGCCTCCTAACATGTGCTGCCGTGCAGCGGTGCAGACGCGAAACACCATCATGAGAGATGCACGTTTCTCACCAGCGGCCCCCGCGTCATCGTAGCACCTGTTCTTCTTACACCGTGGCCTCGTCTGAATCGCATCTCGTTGTCTGCGCCTGCACACGCTGCGTTTTCAGGCACCTTAACTAGATGGTGCCACCATACGGCGGAGGCTGGGGATCGCTTTTTTTTATTGCTTGCCTCGTCTGAATCGCATCTCGTCGTCTGCGCCTGCGCACTCTGCGTTTGCAGGCGCCTTACCTAGAAGGCGCCCCGACCCGAGCCTCCGCCAGTGCCACCATACTGGCGGAGGCTCGGGTCGTCTGTGACTGTGCGCCTGCCTAGGGAGCGTTTATAGGACATTTTTCCGCTCCCCGATAGCCAGCGCTTGCGTGCCTCAGTGGTAGAGTATCTGGCTCCCACGCAGCGGGCACGGCTTCGATCCCGGCGGGAACCGGGTACTTTTTTCGCATTTCCGGCGATAGCCGTTATGGTCCCCAACGGCGGTGGTGGAGGCGGCGGCGGCGGACACCATCGCCAACCGAAACGGCTATTGGAATGAGCCCACAACAGCTTACACTGTAATAATAAATTTGATGGACGATTTGTGGACTGTCGGGCACGTCCAGGCAGCGCAATACTTTTGCCCACTGACTCGCGGATACGTTACGTACAGAAGCTGAAAAATTGCCTGCGAAATGCAGGCACAAGTGAAGCACTACATGTAAAGCTTCGAAATATTCTGCTTTCGTGTGCTACCACTCCCCCTGCTACCCCATACGAGTCACCAGTCAACGTGTTAGGGCGACGTTTGCTTTTATCTGTCTCGATGTACTCAAACCTGTGATAAGAGAGTGTGGCTGACGAGCAGTTCAGGCAGACAGTGAGTCAACATGGTCGTGTGCGCGAAATGAGGGTTGGTGATCAGGTTATCACCCGCATTTGCAGTGGACAGCCCAAATTGGTGCCAGCAGCTGTTTGTGTAATCCGAACCAGTGTATTTTGAGGACCGAGCCTCTGCTCCTGCAAGATGTTACGAGCGTCGGTGCCCCAAGTTCAAGTTAAGCCAAAACACGAATGTTTTTGCCGGAAACACGGTTCAGTACTACTATACGGCTACATTTCTCTCTTCAACGAACCGACACCGCGTCGGGGCATGCCCGCAACCGTCACCACCAGCTAGTGTCTTTACCTTTTCCACAGAGATCGCATGTATACAGTGCACGGCATGACCAAGATCGACACTATCCGCTTCGTGATCGTCGACCACCTGACATATTCTAGTCGAAACGTAAACCATGACACTTGCACAATAAAGACGGATGAAGCATTGTCTGATAGCGCTTCAACCAACCAGACCACATGTATTGCGCATGTGCGAGCAAGTGCTCAAAATGTCGCGGTCGGCGCTCTACAGTGCTGATACCTGATTGGACCTTGCGTCAGTATGTGCCGGGCAATAAAATGCTGTTATCCGGCTTGAACTTAGCCTGCTTCGCCCACGGCCAACAGACTACACTTTCCCTCGGTAAATGGTTATCAATTATGTTACATTTATGGTTCATATCCTAGGATTTCTCCAAAGCTTTATTTTTGTCGATCGTAATAAAATATATTTTGATTGCATGCATGTAAGATAATATTTAAACTACTCTATGTTCGCAGAACAAGACCATTGTTGACAAAGAGAATAAGGAGAATAACGTCTAAAATGCAATGGAACCCGGATATATCGAACCCGCATATAACCAATATTCTGTATGTGGAACAGCTGCGAAATGCCCTTGAAAATTTGTTTGAAATTTCGTTTATACATCGAATTACCTATACTATATAAAACGTTTTTGTTATACCCTTCAGATTTATTATATCTGGGTACAACTGCTGGCCAAAATTCCTTCTTACGAAAAATTGTAGCGTAAGAAGTTTTTATGAATGAGGGCCCTGCTGGGGGGGGGGGGGGGCATCACTATAGGTGATGATGAGCCATCACTATAGGTTGTTGGTCCTACCGTCTCGTTTACACAATCCACCTGAACTTATGAATCACAACAACTTTTAATATTGCCACTGAAATTGGAAACGGTGCATGTTTTTTTTTTTTTTTTCACAAAAGAAAGGTCGCGCAACATGTACAGTAATATAAATACATTACGCGAGGCGATGCTTCATTCGCTCGTAAAGTTTTCTATAACAAGTGATTTCTCTTTTGTTTTCCAGTCACCAACATTGAGAGACGTTCAACGATTGCGCCTAGCACCACCGAAACTACCACTGATATTACCAATGGTACTGTCGGTGATACTGCCACTGGAATGACTGATTTTGCCAACAGTACTTCCACTGACACAAATATATTGTTGTAACATAATAGGAGCCAAGCGACGGGTGGTTTCCGACGATCGTTTGATAAGCGGTCTTGCAATAAAACAGCACTGGCTGCGAAGTGGAGGCGCCGCACGAATTCCAGCGCGGTAACCATCGGTTTTCTGTGGAAGTCCTAGTGGCCGTTCATTACGCCACCGCGCCGTGTCCCTCTCTAAGTTGTCCTGTATCATATTCCAAAAAACGGAGCATGTATCAATATAGATTGTACGCACTTAAAATTCTAATGAATTTTACATAAGTACGCCAATCTTCTTTATTAGAGAGGTGGGTCTTCCTTTGATGGTATGATCTAGTACATTTATTTGTAGTTTGTCTCAAAGCGCACTCTCTGAGTTGTGATCTCTTGAATTCAATATTTCCTCGCGAGTCCTGGTTGCTTGCAATAGTACACTTCATAGAGCATCAGCAACAGAAATCTGAGCCCGTAGATGGAAGATACGTAGAATCTTGCTTCTCGTGTTGTATCCGCTATTTCTTTCAAAACACAAGAATTGTGCCTACATGAATGGATTAGATGAATAGATGTATGAATTGCGTTGATTTGGTTGTAGACCATTTAAAACGGCCCGTTTTAATCATCTTCCTCCTGTGGACTGGGTGAGCGATCGGACGGAGAGACGGACCGGAAGGACGAACGAATGAACGAATGAATGGATAAATGGCATGCATGTCATTGATGCCTTATTATGACACACATTGCTTGTAACGATATGCATGTCATGTCGTGCTATGTTGGTCGTGTAATTTACGCCTTCAGGCCACTCCTGTCATCACATGAATATCATGTCATTCATGGCATATCATGCATGTATGCCGCGACATGCATATTCCTATATATCCCGTTCAATCAGCGCATCTCATGCCGTGCATATCCTGACACCTAAAGAAACAACAACTATGGTATCATGTCACTTATGTGATGACTTGCATGTCATGCATTATAGATTCAAATCCAGCTAAAGAAAGAAACGACCACGACGGCATCCCAACGTAAGAGGCTAGATAGAGATTCAAAGCTCCTAAAGTAGAAAAAAGAATGCTTTGAAACAACACCTGTACGATAACTAAGGGCAGTGATTTGCTTGCTTGCTGACTTAGGACAAAAACGTGCAAGAGCAAATATTCGCAGTATTATGAACTTGTATCTGCCGCAGCAAATGTTCGGAGACAAGTACGCGCGTTAGCATGGAATGCCGAGATATTCACCAGGCTATACCCGCAGGTAAAGTCTACAGCGAAAGGCGATTGGGCACGGTGGCACCGACGGGATGACGGTCACTAATCCGTTTGCTTTCATCGTGCAGCTCTCCATCGGTCTTTTCGTATCCGTGGGTGGCATACGCATGCTGCCGGCGGCATCGTCCAGGGAAGCAAGCGACACAAGCTTCGTCACCTTTCACGGGGCGATGATGACGTGTTCAGCACCTTGGAACTGTTTGCCCCCATCCGCGACAAGGCCCACGTGTGACGAACAACGTCCCCAGCAGCCAGCGCCGCTTCGCAGCGAGCCTATAAGTAGCTTGCCTCCTGGCAACGCGTCCATTGGGCACGGTGGCACCGACTGGATGACGGTCACTAATCCGTTTGCTTTCATCGTGCAGCTCTCCATCGGTCTTTTCGTATCCGTGGGTGGCATACGCATGCTGCCGGCGGCATCGTCCAGGGAAGCAAGCGACACAAGCTTCGTCACCTTTCACGGGGCGATGATGACGTGTTCAGCACCTTGGAACTGTTTGCCCCCATCCGCGACAAGGCCCACATGTGACGAACAACGTCCCCAGCAGCCAGCGCCGCTTCGCAGCGAGCCTATAAGTAGCTTGCCTCCTCGCAACGCGTCCATTGGGCACGGTGGCACCGACGGGATGACGGTCACTAATCCGTTTGCTTTCATCGTGCAGGTAAGAAGACAACACGACTACTGTATCCGTTCTAGTGATCCGTTCTTGCTGGTGCTGCCGTGCCCGCAGCTTTGTTACATGCTTGTGAACATGACGATATGGTTAAAAGAGCTGCTTTTGCTAGCGGGAGACATTGAGAGCAATCCAGGCCCTGATCTAGCGCAAATCGCAAAGCACTTGAAGGAAGTTGCAGCCGATATCAAGGAAATTAAGGAAGGACGGCTTGTTAATATGGATAAAAAACTAGATGCCCTGTCATGCCTAGAGTCGACGATAACCTCATGCGTAAAACAAATACAAGACATACATGAGAGTGCAAGGAAAATGGAAAAACGAATGGACGACTTGGCAAACCAGAGTAGACGGTCAAGCCTAATAGTATATGGTCTAACGGAAACAGAAGGTGAAAACAGTGAAAAGCTAGAACAAACTGTGAATAAGCCCATTATCCAGGACACGCTTGGCTTGCAGCCCGTTGCCATAGAGCGAATTCATCGTCTCGGTAAACCAGCGCATAACAAAACGAGACCAGTAATCTTTAGGCTTCTGGATTCTAGACAGAAATCTATAATATTAGGAAAGGGGCGCAAGCTAAAAAACACAGGTTTGTCTATTGGGGAAGACTTCTGTAAAAGAACTCGAGAAATAAGGGAAATGCTGTGGAATAGCGCCAAGGAAAATCGAGAAAACCATGACAGGGTTTCTTTGTCATTAGACAAGCTTTACATTAATGACCAAGTTTTCGCTTGGGACGAGGACAAGGAGGAGAGAGTTTTACTTCGAAAAAACGCAGGAGCAAAGCGTCCAAACACGCGAAGCCAAGCGCAGTCAAAGAGCTAACGTTAATAAATGTAAACGCGAGAAGCATTTTAAATAAGACCGACGCGCTTGAAAATCTGCTCCTTGAACATAATCCTGACATAGTAGCGATAACTGAAACGTGGCTTTCCTCGGCTATCTTAAATCACGAATTTGTGCCTCCCGATTACTCCGCAATTCGAAAAGACAGACAGACTCGTGGTGGTGGCGTGGCACTGCTGATAAAGAAATCCCTCCCATACGAACAGTTGCCAAATGTGAGGGATGCTGAAGCTGTGTTCTGCAGAATCATCTGCAACAACACTGCCATAATTGCAGGCTGCGTTTACCGAAGTCCTGACTCGAACGAAAGATTCATAAAGAACGTACAGGAGTTTCTGCAGTGCCACGCTCAGAGCCTAAGAATTATCATCATGGGGGACTTTAACCTTCCAGAAATTGACTGGAAGACAATGCAATACTCGTCACGTACATCAGAAGCGCTAATCGATTTAATGCTAAACTTCAACCTACAACAAGTAGTTGATCAGCCTACACGCTCACATGGTACTGCAAGTAATATACTCGATCTAATACTACTCTCTGATCACTTCTTTGTAAACAAAATACATACTAGTATTGTTGAAGGCATATCTGACCATGATATTCCAATATGTCACCTACCTCTGTCATTTCGTATACCAAAAAGATCTTTAGAAAGCACCATTATCGACTTTGCGAAATCTGACGACGCCAATGTATTGACGTACATGGCCCATGAATTCACAGTTTTTGCAGAAATGGCTTGTAATCCTTCGGCAGATGCAAATTGCCTCTGGATTAAGTTTAAGACCGTAATACATGACTGCATTGAACAATTTATACCGTTAAAAACAAGAAAACCGCGGAAATACAACCCATGGGTAACGCGTGAGGTAATTCATGCCAAACGAAAAGTGAAAAGGTTACGTCGGTCTTTGAAGGACACTAAATATCAATCACTCCAGACATCAAAGTTGATTACCACCAAGGCAGAACTCAAAATGAGATTAAGCCACTCCAGAAAAGAATACTTTAATACTACCCTGCCTAACTTCGTAAAAGGTAATCCACACAGATTTTGGAATCACTTTCGTGCACGCAAAGTAATCACGCCAGAACGACCCCACGAAGAAAAAGTTTCTGAAGCTAATGCATACAACAAGTACTTCTAATCGGTATTTACTGCAGATAACGGATTTGTCCCCCCAATAATTTCTACAGGTTTCACCATCGACTCACTAAACATAACTGACTCAGGAATTTTTAACCTTCTACTCGGATTAGACACGAAAAAATCTAGTGGCCCTGACGACGTCCCGAACGAATTTTTAAAGCGATACGCAGAATGGTGCAGCAGATATCTTGGCATTATCTATCGCATGTCACTTACAACCGGTCGTGTGCCAGAAGACTGGAAAAAAGCAAAGATAATCCCAATCCATAAATCAGGTGACACGAACTCTCCTTCCAACTACAGACCGATATCACTTACTAGTACATCATGCAAGATACTGGAGCATATAATGTTAAAACACCTAACAACATATTTAGAAGAGAATCGCATACTAACAGCCAATCAGCATGGGTTTCGGCGCGGAATGTCAACGGTAACACAGCTGACAGAAGTTATACATGACCTAGCACAGGCTATTGACAACCGCGGTCAAACAGACATAATATTTCTAGATTTCAGCAAAGCATTCGATTGTGTTTGTCACAACAAGCTAATTGCAAAATTGGAGTCAATTATTGGAAACGGAAGCATTACAGCCTGGATTAGAGATTTTTTATCACAACGTTCACAGTTCGTTTTCCATGATCAAGCATCATCTGATACAGTTCCTGTCACATCTGGCGTTCCCCAGGGCTCGGTCTTGGGGCCCTTACTATTTTTAATTTACATCAATGACATCGTCACTAACATAGAATGCAGCATAAAGCTTTTTGCAGATGATTGCATTATATATAAAGAAATAAGAAGTTATGAAGATCACCTGACTTTGAACAGATGCCTTAACGTGATAAATGCCTGGTGTGAACAATGGCAAATGTTTATTAATACTAAGAAATCGGTGTCAATGGTAGTAACAACAAAGAAGATTAAGTCAGAATTCACCTACTTTCTCAATGGTGCACCCCTAACTAAAGTTCAGCAACACAAGTATCTAGGACTGACTCTAGCATCTGACTTGAAGTGGAACAAGCACATTGCCAACATCACTTCAGCAGCCACTCGTAAGCTTTTCTTCCTTAAAAGGTCCCTGAAATCTGCTCCTAGTCATATCAAACTGCTATGCTATAAAACCTTTGTGCGGCCAGTACTAGAATACGCCAACACTGTTTGGTTTCCTCACACAAAGACAAACATAACCGAAGTGGAAAAAGTTCAGAGGAAAGCAATACGGTTTATTCACAAGTACAAAACCACTGACTCGCCCACAGAACTCCTGGCTTCATCCGCAATGGACACACTGGTGATCAGAGCAAAGCAAGCTCGGCTAAAATTCATACATAACCTGTTGCAAACCGCTTTAACATAAATTCTTCAAAATATATTACTTTCTCTACGTCCCGTATTTCACGCCGTAAGCACAATAAAATGTTAGTTGAGTACCCTTGTAAAACGGACACATTTAAATACTCTTTTTTCCCTACTGCTGTTAGGGAGTGGAACAACCTCGACTCAGCAACAGCTCACATAGAATTATCATCAATGTTTAGTAACATGATAGAAAAGATTAAGGAATAACTGCTAGAACAGCTTTCGTCTTATGCAATTTTTTTTACAATGTTTAGATCAATCTCTTATGTTAGATTGTATTAAGTTACACACTGTTAGGTTGTAAATAGTTGTGTTGCATTTATACTTCATGAGATTGTATTGTATCACAATTTAAATAGTTGTGTTGCGTTTATGTTTCATGAGATTGTATTGTATCACAATTTATTGTTTTTATCACATTTTCTTTCCTCTTAGCGTCAAAGTTGACTTCACTAATTAAATGCATGAAACGATGTCTTTTTTTCTGCATCTTTATTTTTCCAGACTGTACTGTGTAGCTACATGTAGCGTATCTAACTTTTTGTACTTTGTATACACGTGTTCTGTGAAAAAATGCTGTATTAACGCTTACATTGTAACAATATGCCCACCTGCTATGGTCTCGATAAAGAGACTGGCAGTATTGAAAAAAATAAAGAAATAAAGGACTACCGGAAGAGTGCAGTTCAGGCCGTGCTTTCAGAAGGAATCTTCCAAAAATATTTTAGTTGGATTTTAAAACGGCTCGTTGTCAAAAAAACATTTCATAGAGTCACTGATTATAGAAGTGAGATGAGAGCCAGATTAGGCCTGTGCAGGTAAAAGTTAGGGACTATATATGCAGTGCTTCGCCTTAAGCGAGCCCTCAATAAACGTCTCAGGGGCGGGGGTGGGGCATCTACTGTTCGCTGAATATTATATTCCCATACAATGAGAGGATTAGAATAAAGATTCCTGCGTAGCTGACTGTAGGAGAAATTCTCTGAAACACACCACGACGGCTTACTCCATTCTTCGTAAAATTAGGAGCAGAGGGCCATAATTGGACGCGAGCTGATAGGCCAAATAATTTTGCCTGTGCCTTTGTGCATTGACATCCAAGCTAAGAAAATAATGCGGGAGCGTTCTCAGAGAAAATGATACATCGCTACGAAAATGTTTGATAAATGTGTCGTGGTAAGCGATACAGATCTGCTCGTGCACATGACGTTGCGATTTCTTTGAAAAATTGGTGCATCAACCTATATATGGGGGATATCGCAAGCGACTCCCTCTGTAGTAGTTCAGGATTGCTGAATACTCGGGGTCAACTGGATCAGGGTCATCTGCAGTCGTCGTGATGAGTGCTCGGTTATGTGCAAATTCTCAAGCTGCTCTGTCGGCATACAGGTTACCCGTGATGGCAGCGTGGCCCGGTATCCAAATGATGGTTTGGATGGTGTTGTCGTCAGTGTCCTCCTTGGGTATTTGGGCTAGGACTTGTGCCACAGCTCTTGCAATTCTTCCCTGTAGGAAGTTGCGTCAGGCCTGCGGGGAATCCGCGAGGATCGTCACTGGTTTGGTTGCGTGTTGGCCTTCGCGGATGGCTGTTGTGGGTATAGGTTCTGATAGCCTGGTCAGATGCGATGTAGCTATAGCATGTCGATCAAAGTGCGGTTGAATCGCTTAGTCATTCCATTAGACAACGAATGTTAGGGATTTGTAGCGCGATGAACACTACGGCATGCAATCAGGAGTGCCGATAACTAACTCGGAAAGGAAGGCACGTTCTTACACTCAGAAGTTCCTGGCGCGCACTTTGGCGAAGTTGGAGGTGTTGCAAGGGGAAGGACGCAACATCGCAGGCGGTAGCAGCTGGTAGGGCAGCTTCTACCGCATTGATCGTCAGTTGGTCTACGGGGACAATGATTTTTATATAGCACCTTTCATTGGTGCATCGGGCAAGGATTGACTGCAAGGAGCCACAAGGACGGCTTTCCTTCAAGTTCAGACGCTAAGCAGCCAAGGTCGCGACGAAGGACGGCGCGGAGGCCATGAATCAGAAGGTGGTCGACCCAGTGCTCTCGATCCAAGCGCGCAGAGAGAGCAGCCTTGAGCACATGATGGAGCCGCTCAACCATGCTTTTGGCAGAGGGATAATATGCACTCGTAGGGCAGTGCTTAGTGACAATCAGGCGGTTGAGTGAAGTGAAGAGTGTACAGTCAAATTACCGGCCGCGATCAGGAGCAACAGTGCTTGGACAGCCGAAGCGGCCAACCAATGCTGAAACAATGGCTTTGGCGACCGTTTCCGCAGTGATGACCGGAATAAACACGGCTTCGGGCCTACGGGTGAACCGGTCAATGTTAGAATGTACTGGCATTCGTGAGAGGGAGGAAGCAGTCTAACGAAATCAAGATGGACGTGGTCAAAGCGACAGCCAGGTGGTAATACAAACTGCGTGGCAGTTTTCGCGTGGCGGGTCGCTTTGGCGGTCTGGTAAGCGAGTGAGGCACGAGCGGGCCCACTGGCGAGCATCGGTGTTAATTCCCGGCCAGATGTGCCGCTGTGTAAAGAGGCGCTGCATGGCTCAGATGCTGGGATGGCAGATGTCGTGAAGTTATTGAAAAAAAGTCGCACTTTCGCCCAAAATTAGAAGCATCGATTGCGATAGCAAATTAGTGGAGAGCTATACGAAATAAGGATAGTAGTTTTATCGGCCGTATTAATTTGTAAACATAGACATGCTAACTAAATGAACAAGCGTGACGTCAAGCACGCACAAGCAATCATACATACTTTCCAAATAGATGACCCTGGGGTGTTGGCATGGCGGATGTGTTTGTTACGTCCAAACCTGGTAGGTGGGCTCTATCATAATTTAGAAACTCTCAATTTCTGACCAGCCTTAGAGCGAAGCTTTCTTTTTCTCTTCCTTGGACTGTGCCTTGCTTGCTTGCCTGCTTTGCCTTGCTTTGCCTTGTATTGCACGGCCGGGCTCGACTGGCGCGAGCGCTCGCTTCTTACGGCCTTCGCATCGGGGCTAGTTCATGCCTATCGCCGCTGCTTGGAGGGGGGCGCTGCGACCCCACCCTCTTGCTCAGCTGCTCCCAGCCGATCTGTGCAGCGCGCGCAACGCTGGAAGATTGGGTCGGGCGCGCTTCTTACCTCACCGTGCATTCAAGAACAAGTCGCCTAATTGTAGAGGACGCGTAAATGGTTCATCTAGGCTTCTTATAAATGGATACAGTGTAACCGTATTAATACATCGAGCTTCTTTAAATTCACTGGGGATGCATGCGCCGGGAGAACAGCTCTCCGCCATCAAATGCATTTTGAGGAATGAAAATAAATATTTATTGCTCGTATGCACTTACAATGGTTGCCATACTTTCAGGCGAAAACTCTTGCGGACACAGTAGCTCACAAATGTGTCTTATTCACAATTACAATCTAAAGTGTTTCCTTGGCGGCTTGTGTACAGAGGCCGAAGGCTTGTCGTTTTCGTCAGTCAGTTGGTTTGACTGATTTACAAGGAGTATTCTCAGAAACTTCTCGGAAATTAGATTTGCGGATCGTATCGCATGACTGTCGTCAACACCTTCAGGGCAGCTCAAGATGGGAGCGCGTTGTATACTAGGGCTGGACTGCTCTTTCGAGTACTTCTAGTACACTCCTGCGTGGCAGGTGTTCGGAGGCTTTCTCGAAAAAGAAAACGCTATTATTTATTTATTTTTATTTTATAAATACTGCAATCACCATGCGGTGAGTTTAGCAGGCTGGTACAAGCATAACGAATACATTGGTATGTACAGAAAATGCACAGGCTAATAAAAAACTGTTATTTGAATAAATACAAAACGTACAGATTGGGCACACGCAACGTTGCACTAAAGAAGTAAAACACTGTCACTGGAAACATGGCACAAACAAAATGATGTCACTGTAAACATGATAAGGAAAAAGTTAATGTTGGCGCAGAGACGACGTCATTTTTTAGCTGCTTCCAGTCCACTATTGTGCGCGGAAAAAAAGAATGCTTAAAAGAGTTGCTGCGTGAGGAAAAAGGAGTTATAGTGAAATTATGTATTTGCCGAGTAGCGTATCCGGAGGAGAAGGCTACGATCTTTGCTATGTCCATCTTATAATTCCCCTTTATTAGTTGACGCTATCTTGTCCAAAAGCGCTAGAAACTCGGGCTAGAAACTCGATCATTGCTTGGAAACTGGTGAAAAGAAACACCGGGTGTTTTCCCGGAACGGGACTTGCAATACGGAAGACAGCAATACACCATCACACAGCAGTTATATACCGATGTGCAATGAACGGCGCCAAGTCTTGGCTGTGGCAGCGCGTACTAAAGGCTGTACGACCGTCTTCAGGAGCCCACAAATTACTGCATACTGAACAACACTGACAGATCACCGAATAAAATGCGCGGGAAAACGATCGTGCGAGCGCAAAGGCAAGCGCATGTACGCGGAGCAGGGAAAGAAGGGCCTTAGAATGGTCAGGGTCGCAGCGCCCCTACCGCCGACGGGCGGCGAAACGTGCTGAGAAACTCTCCCATTGTTTCCCCGACGGGTGAGAAGGCCGTAAGAAGCGAGCGCGCGCGCCAGTCGAGCCCGGCCGTGTGTATTGCAGCGTGATACTAACGAGCACCGACAGGCAGCGCTTCGGTAGTCACTGCGCAATGAAGGCTCCAACGCGGTGTAATCTGATGGTGTGACTTTCCGTACATGGTTTCTCTTTCGTTGGAACCTACCAAGTGCTGGGACAGCGCCTTCGCCGTCGGGGGTCATGCTACGAGGCGCTGCAGTAGCGAACGACGATGACGGACTGACGAAGACGACGATCGCCGATAGTCTCGCGCACGGGCTTCATGCCTGTCTCCTTTTGGTTGGTAGCAACTTTATTGATAGTCCTGCAGAGCTCTTGCTGATGGGGCCTTAGGTCTCCCACGTGGGGACGTCGAGGTGTAGTCTCGCCGCCACCTCGCGGGCGTGCTGGAAGGACCAGAGTTGATCGCCGAGGCTCCTCTGTCCTGTCCGTTGTATATATTTTGTAAATATATTGTCAAAGGTCTTTTCTCCCCGTAAGAGGATATTCTGCAAACTGCAGGTTGTTGAGCTGTTTACGGGCATATTAGGATATGAAATTTGGCCGCAACGTGGCGTGCCTGGCAGAACCGTGGCGATCGACAACCGCACAACGAGGGCGCTAAGGTGCAAACACGTGGAAAGTTGATGATCACCTTTAGAATGCGTTGTAACACTTTTCGGTGGACTGAATAACCGCAACGTAGTGCCAGCACTCACATGGGACAGGCACTGCATATGAATTGCCTGAAAAATCAGTGCCTCGATCTATTTATATATTATAGGAATTCTAGAAATATTCTTTCCTTTCTGCTAATCAGACATCGCCAGGAACTAGACTGATAATTCTGTTATCGTTTTTCTTCGGACAAGTGATCGTTTATTAGTAAAATTATGCAGCAGCTAAAGATCGTAAAGTCGAGAGAGAAATGTACAGCACTTCTCTCCGCTGGAAACCAGACTTGTCTAAATTCGCCGAACGGGAGTGAAATTTACTCACCCATGAAAGGAGAAGTTCCAGCCCCATGAAGGGGACAACGTAATCAAGGAGGCTTAGACATTGTTTGCCGACATCATCAAATTACCAATTTCAAGTACAAAAAAATGTTCCAAATGCACTAGAGATTTCATACACTCTTTCATTTCCCTTGAATTCTTGTGCTTTATTTTTATTTTTTAATTTGAAAAGCATCATTCAACCATTACGCATTACCTTATTTTATACATTATGAGTTTCTATGGTGCTTTCATTTTATCTTTTTGTTGCCCTAATGCCAACCGCGTGTCGGCCTATCCGTAAAATATATACGCGGAAGGCCTGATGATAAGCTATGTATTGCCTCCTTCTCGTCGAGTGTTATAGATGACGAAATGAAGAGGAACATGAAAGTATTGAAGGGGTCCACAGGGTAGGGCAAAATTGTTTAAAAAATTCGATTTTTGGTTTTTTACTATTTTGGACTGATCAGGCCTTCCTCAACAATATCCAGTGCCCCACATGTTTTTCCGCGTTTTGATTCAGTCAAAAAGACCAGGGTTTCGAAACCAAGTGACGAGTGGCCACATCCTCTTTTTTCACCTACCACCACCTAGCAATCGCTCACGTTTCTTCCAAACGTAAATTTTTATTGCGATAGCAATTATATGGACACTTCAACCGGATTTCTGCCGTCGGCGTCGCCGTCGCCGTGAGGTTCCGTATAGATTCCAAGGGCGATAAAATCGTCGCCGCGCGCCGTATGCGCGAGCGAAAGCGCGCGGAGGACGCACGCTATCACGGAGGGCGAACTCCCCCGCGCGCTATCACGGAGAGCGAACGCACGGTGGAAAGCAAACGCGATCGTCGCGCGAAAAGCCGAGGGGGTATGGCAGGGAGGGAGGCGGGGCGGCGCTGTGCTCCGGCACCAAAGGCGTATCTTGCCACTCAATCTCCCACGCGCAAGCAAGAGACGGGAAGAGGGGGGGGAGGGGGGGGCGCAGCTACTCCTCTGCCAACAACTTCTTCTCTGCCGTTTGCCTGGCGGTGCCGGTCTCCCGCACCGTCTCTTATCTCCACAGGGCTCTGACCTTTCTATGCGGTGTGCATTCGCCGCTCAGTTTCCGTTGAAGCGATAGACCGCACGATTCTTCGCCCGCTGCAGCGGCTGGCTGCGCTTGCTGCCAGCGTTTTGACAGTCGTTGTCTGCGGTCATTCAGTGTGATCTATTCATGTTTGCTTGTGCGCGCTGACACCACGATTGTTATTTCAGTTAGTAAGCCATGCAATGTGTCCACGTTTATGCACACCATAAAACTACTATCCCTACTCCGAATAGCTCTCTACTAATTTGCTATCGCAATCTACGCTTTGCCTTTCAGGCGAAACTGCGACATTTTTTTTTTCATAACCGAAACTGGCAATTTCTCTAAGCTTAGCACGTTATAAAAAAAGCAGTCGGGCAACCTAAAGGCACACTGCGCGGTTTACTGAACGTCTGTCAGGACAGGGGCGGTTGACTGACACTTGCATTGACAAAATACAAACCTATCATGGCTTAGCCATAAGAACAGCTTAGCCCAAACAGCTTTCCGCAGACTTGGAAAGCATGCGGAAAGCTGTTTGGGCAACATATTTTCACATGTTGGCTACGGATATCGACCCAAGTCACGGGCTCTGCCCAAAAGATGCCGGCACTTGGTGTTCATACAACAAGGCTCAATTGACACAGGAGCCTTTTGTGCACAAAGAATACTTGCCTGCACCAGTCCTTTATGCCATTAAGCCAATATTCCAACAGTTAGTTCACCCAGACCTGCTGAAAAAGTGCTTACACGGCAAGACACAAAATGCAAATGAGTCATTTAACCATGTCGTGTGGGAGCGCGCACCGAAAAATGTGCTCCTTGGAATGAAGATCCTCAAAACTGCCACCTTTGATGCTGTGCTCACGTTCGATGAAGGGTTCATGGCGAGTGTTAACGTCCTGAAGGCATTTGGCATATCACCAGGGCGTAACACTATGATGTGATTGGGTGAAGCGGACCGTCGTCGACTGTATTTTGCCAAGAGAGAGGCCGAAGACATGAAAAAACAAGCCAGGGAAACAAGAAAACAAGCAAAGAAGCGAAACGCTGGCTCTGGCAATGACTATGTGGCTGGTGGCTATCAGGCAAATGATTCCGTGCATCTTGTTTTTGAAAGGAAACGAAGTGAACATGTTTTTTTGTCTTTGACCCTCAATATCTCGAAATAAATTTTATTGCGATAGCAATTATATGGACACTTCAACCGTATTTCTGCCATCGCCGTCGCCGTGAGGTTCCCTATAGATAAAATCTTCGCCGCGCGCCGTATGCCCGAGCGGAAGCGCGCGGGGACGCGCGCTATATAACGGAGAGCGAACGCACTCAATCACCCACGCGCAAGCAAGGAAGCGGGAAGCCAGCGCCGGAGGGAGCGCGCGGGGGGGGGCACTTCTGCTCTGCCGACAACCGCGCTCGTCGCTCGCCCGCACCGTCTCTTATCTCCACACGGCTCTGACCTTTATGCGCCGTGCATTCGCCGCTCAGTTTCCGTTGAAGCGAGAGAACGCACGTACCTTCGCCCGCTGCGGCGTATGCGCTCGCTGCCAGCGTTTTGACAGTCGTCGTCTGCAGTCATTCAGTGGGATTTATTCATGATGTTTGTTTGTGTGCGCTCACACCACGCTTGTTCCTTCAGTTAGTAATAGTCGGGCCACATTTTCCAACGCACGCTACACATGCAATGCTGCCCGGATCGGCAGTGCAGCACTACAGGTGTGTCCCTTCGCACGCGCTGCCCACGGGAAGCGCTTCTCATCAACACCACCGTTTCACACGCGCCTTCTCGTGGTCATCGAGTCTCTCTTCATGTCGGTCTACTTACGCCGCAGCACACCTGCTTACTTAATCAGCTCATGTTTACTACAATTCATATTGCTACCAAAGCCGCTCACCTTACTTCGTATGACATCGCTGTGTTGCTATCGCATTCATTGCTTCGCCCTTAGGGCGAAACTGTGACTTTTTTTGTTACATTTGCGATATTTTTATAAAAACTTGAAATGACAGCAGGTTGATTTTTAACCAGCATAAAGCAGACACCTCTGCAAAGCTACTGAAGTAGAATGGTACACATGGACTCAACAGTTAATTTTCTCTGAATTGTTTTCTTTCGAAAAAACAACAAAAACTGGCTGTGTTGGTAAAAAAATTGCGAAACTGTTGATTTTTGACAAATAATCTTAGTTCTAGTTCCACTGCAAGATAACATGATCGCGAATGAAATGAAACAAACCCTGAATGCGCTACACGCCGTAGTTGCCGAGAAAATGGGCCTCAAATAAGGCTCAAAATACATGGGAGGTATAGGGCCTACCCTGTGCCCTTAACTCGGCAAGTTGGGAAGGAGCGCGCACCAAGAGCCTCGCCCGACCACGCCATGCGCAGTCGGCCAAGTTACTTTCAACTGAATGCCAGGCGCTGTCGGCTCTCTAATGGAGATATGTCGCCCTCCATATTTTTTTCGTCAGGAGACGAAAAAAAATATCAAGCGTGGTTGGTAACTTTGCGGGCTTGAACAACGCGAGTCCGCAGTAGAGCGTGCCGTCATGCTCGCATCCTTGTACAGAGTTCTCTATCTTTCGTTCGGAGGAGTGGGGGGAGTCGACTGCGCAAACAAACATTTCCCCGCCGTCTCTCAGGTGGATGGAGTCAAATGGGATGCGACAAGTGTGTGCCTGCTGGGAAAGCGACGCTGAAAAGATCAAAACGGTGTTCTTGTATGCGATCCGGATCCGTCAGGCACATATATACAGGAAAAAACACAGAACTCCTTCACTTGCACCGCGTCTTGCATTGCCGATAGCAGGAACTAAACCAGCTGGTTTATATCGAAGAGCTTTTCGCATCAGTCTGATGTCAGAGACCGGCCTTTAGAGGACCACACCGAAACTCTCATGGGCCGCCTTCCACTCAAGACTTACAATTGAGCTGGTTCTGTAGCGTCAGATCTCGTTCTTTTGTCTCGATAAATGTGTAAATCACCATCATCATCAGCCTGTATACTTTTTTTTGTCCACTGCAGGACAGGGGCAACTGGAGATCGCAGGGAGAGGCCTTCGTCCTGCAGTGGACATAAATGTGGAAATATCAACTGTAAATTCTCATCTGAGTACAGGAGAGAGCGTATGTTCTCAAGGGCACCGGCGAATAATATACAAAGCTACATGAAAGCGGATGTATAGGCATAGCCTAAGTGCATTCGTTGTACGACCAACAACATTTCTTCAGACAATTGTCACATCAAATAATTATTTACCCGTCACATAGATCTGTTCGGAAAAAACGTCAAGTTGATTTTCCACACAAAAACACACACAGCCGCGAAGAGGATCGTCCCGTCTTAGATATCTAAGACTGGGCGTAGATGGAGCTATTGTTCTAATGCAGTAGAGTAGGGTAACTAATTCGCGATTAAATCTTTGAATCACACAGGCTTGATGTAGATTTTTTGAGCGTCCGAAAATGGTTGCGGATTACGTCCTTAGTTTGGTGCAGATTCTTCGAGGTTCTCAATTTCGGCAGCACAAAATAGCATTTTGTCGGTCTCTCAGTTCTCGTTATGAAATATTACAGTATCAGTGATCGCAGAATAAATCTATACTTATTTACTGCGTAATTACCAGCACTAAATGGAAACTTTACAATGCACCGTCCTACTGCCAAAGACAGGGGTAATTGCAAGGTTGCTGAGAAAGGCATTCGTCTTGCAGGGGACATACAAATTGACTGATGATGATGATGATTCTACTGCCTTGCCTTTCCTTCAGTGGAGTCTGGGAAAAGCTTGTAATGAAACTGAGAAACTTTGACACAATTGTGGGCAGTCTATCGTCATTCGTGACAGAAGTCATCATATGCAGTGAACAAAACAAAGAACAATGCACGGACTGCGCAGCAATTGCAATTAAACACTGCACAAGCACCCGTGTTAGTGGGAAAATTGCGCATTGCAGAAAAAAGTCCGCTTGTCACTTTTTAGGTGCGTAAGCATTTTTATGCATACCTAACGAGGAATCCAGTCCGTCCGTCCGTCCCGCAAGACGATCGTTTTCAAGATAGCGCCTGCAGGAGCGAGCGAATTCACCTTCGTGCTTCCTCACGCTTCAATGCGAACTAAGCTGCGAGAACACAGCGCGCACGAAGCTACCAGCACTCGGCGCTCTCTGTCGCCATCGCGGATCGCTTTCAAGATATGGCCCGCGTGGTCATGCCACACGCAGCCGTCGCCGGAGTATGGTTTATTAAGGTCCATAATGGTTCGACGCGGATAGATAAGGCGCTAAAGAGCGATAACGGCTTATAATGATCGGAACGTCATCAGCGCCCCTGGCGCCGCCAGCTGCAGTAGTTCGCTTGCGTCATCAATTCACCTTGCACCGCCGTCCGCAGCATTTCATGTTGCCGAAGCGCTGTCGGTTATACTGGTCGAATCAAGTTTCATAAGATCGATAATGGCACCGGGTTGCGTGGAGATGAGCAAGCGGCACAATGCTACGCATACTTGACAACTTGCAGATCAGTTGTTGCGTGAATTTTTTTAAGTGCTCTCACTAGCTGCATGAATCCATGAATCATGACCGGTAATCTGCAACAGCTGCTCTATAGCTGCCGCTGCATCCCATTGCACTTGAGGCGGAAGTAAAATTTTTATTGCGATAGCAGTTAAACCGGACGCTCGAAGCGCGTTCACGCAGTCATTGCTACCGCCATCGCGCTGTGCCGATATCGACGGGGCATCGCCAGCCCACATGCGCAGGGTCTCAAGGGACGCGGGTTACCTTGTGGTTGTTGTTGTTGTGCAAACGCATCTAGTAAAACAAATTTTCCTCCTTCGTGTTTGGTGTTGTTGTTAGAACGTTTATTAAAATAATCATAAAAAGCTTCCGCCCCCAAGAAGTGAATCCATCAGCGCGGGGGGCGGGGTAAAGGAGGAGGTTCAAATATTATTCATCATTTTTTACTCTTGTAAAAATTGAAGTAACGACTGGAATATTAGGCGCCGTCTCTCGGGGGGACCAGTGGGAAGGCGCCAGGCGTCCAAATCCTGAGGCCTCAGAGTAGGGGGCGGAGTGGCTATTGCTCTTCCCCGGTGCTCGGCGAGATCCGAGAAGCCCCAGAGTATATGATTCTGATCCAGCAGCTGGTTCCCTGGACAGGAGCGGCGAGTGGCTGATTGCCAGGTCTGGAGGCGCATCATGGCGCGGCGGGCTGGTGTCACTGCTGTCTCCGTGACGATGGGTCGCAGGCGTGTGGCTTCAGCACGGGTAAACTTCCCAGGCAGGGGCGTGGGATTTTCCGGGAGGATGTTCCGGAGCGCGGCCCTTCGAGCAGCCTTCGCCTCTGCCAGGACTGTGTCCGGGTCGATGGGGTATGGGTCATCAGGCACTTGTGTACGCGTCTCTGAGGGGCAGGAAAGAAGCTCCCTTGCCAGAGAGTCGGCCATTCGGTTACCAGCGACCCTATTCGCACTCGGTTACCAGCGTCTTAATCGCACTCTCACAGACATGCTCGCGAAGTATGCTCTTCAGACCACACAGACTGGGACCTCACTCTGCCGTTTGTCATCTTTGCCTATAATTCCTCGCGCCACGACACAGCCGGCTAGTCCCCATTTTTCCTCCTGTTCGGCCGAGAACCAACACGGCCCCTCGACACAACTCTCCCTGTTCACGCGGCACCCACCAGTGAATATGCACTTGATGCCGTCGCCCGCGCTGCTCACGCAAGGGAAATTGCCCGTGACCGCCTTCTGAACTCCCAAGAGAGTCAAAGGCTTTTGTACGACCAGCGACACCGATACGTACACTTCCCGCCTGGTTCTTTGGTGCTTCTATGGTCTCCATCGCGTCAGGTCGGCCTGTCAGAAAAACTGCTGTCGCGTTACACAGGCCCCTACCGAGTGCTTCGTGCCGTGACTCCCGTCACATACGAGATCGCCCGTGACGCCCCATCTGCTTCCCAGTTCAGCGATATCGTGCACGTTACACGACTGAAGCAGTATCACCCTCCCAGTGATGACATTTAGACGCTCCGGGACGTCGCTTCTGCCGCCGGGGGATTATGCTACACGCGTGTGGTATTTGATTGTTTGACCGAGGCGCGCGGGCGCCATCACTCGAGAACAGAACAGGAAGAACGAGCTGGGCTCGCGCTGTGAACCTAACCGGTCAGCGCTGCAACCGCTGTTGTAAATACAACCTGTAAATAGTTGCCCGTCTTACTGACTCGTTCTTCGCGTAACAATACTATGCGCGCTCGAGGACAAGGTGAAAATGGAGCTCAAACGAATGGAGGAGAATGGCGTGATAGTGCCAGTGACTGAAACTAGTGAGTGGGTTCATCCAATTGTCGTGATAACAAAGAGAGACGGGACTGTTCGTTTGTACCTGGATCCACGCAACCTAAATGCAGCCCTCAAGAGGCAACACTACCCCATACCATGTCCTGAGGAGCTCTTTGCGAGCCTAAGTGGTTCAACAGTGTTCTCTATACTTGATGTCAAGAGCGCATTCTGGCAACTGACCCTGGATGAGGCAAGTTCAAGGCTTTGTACTTTCACAACACCCTGGGGCAGACACCGCTTTCTCAGAGTACCCTTTGGGCTTGCCACAGCTCCCGAGCTGTTCCAACAGGCCATTGATGAAGTGTTTCAAGGCAAAGTCATAGTCAAGCCATACTTCGACGACATACTGGTCGCCTCAAGGACTTCTGTAGAACACATGGCACATCTTCTAACGGTGCTGACTATTGCAAGAAAGAACAACTTGAAGTTCAACAAAGCAAAATTGAAGTTGGGACTTTCAGCCATCACATATCTGGGACATCGGCTTTCCTCCGAGGGGCTAGCTCCAGACCCTGAAAAAGTCAAGTCCATTGAAGCCATGGCCGTGCCAACCGACAAGTCGCAGCTACAAAGGTTTTTAGGAATGGTGACCTATCTGACAAAGTTCATCCCCAACTTTTCAGCAACGACCGGCCCATCGCGTGAGCTACTCAAGGCGGGTGTAGCATGGCACTGGACAAGTTGCCATACTGAGACCTTCAACCTCATCAAACAGAAGCTCTCAACAGCACCAGTATTGCGTTATTTCGACCAGTCTAAGCCCATCACTATTTCAACAGATGCCAGCTCGTATGGCATGGGATCGGTTCTGTTACAGGAATGCAGACCAATTGCATATGCTTCTGCAGCTCTCACAGCGCCCCAGCAGCGTTATGCTCAAATTGAAAAAGAACTCTTAGCAGTAGTGTTTGCATGTGAGCGCTTCCACTACTACACTTTTGGCCGATCGGTAACTGTGGAAACAGACCACAAACCTCTAGTTGGACCGCAGACTAAGGATCTAACCAACATGTCACCTAGACTTCAAAGGCTTATGCTCCGGCTTCAGAGTTACAGCACTAAACTCGTGTACGTACCAGGGAAGCTACTGTCTGTGGCTGATGCACTGTCAAGGTGCCCAGATCCTGAATCCAAGATAGAAACTACAGACAGCGACCCAGGACTAATGGTGTCGACTCTGGTTCAAGCGTCGCCTACAAAACTAAAGCAGATTCAAGAAGCAACAGATCGAGATCCAACCTTACAGCAACTAAGTGAGTACATTCAACATGGATGGCCAGATCGCCTTTGTGATGTCCACCCTGTAGCGAAACCATACTTTCACATAAGTAGTGAACTCTACATCACAGAAGGTTTTATATGCTGTGGGCAACGCCTTGTAATTCCAGCAGCCCTCCAAGCTGAGGTTTTAGCGAAACTGCACCAACCTCATCGCGGCATTGTGGCTTGTAAGGGATTGGCAAGCCAGAGTGTTTATTGGCCTTCACTCAACAAGGACATCGTCAACCTAGTCTCAAGCTGTGACATATGCCAATCCAACCAGAAGTCAAACCCGCAACAACCTTTGCTTGACAGAGACTTGCCAGTAAGACCATAGGAAAAATTGGCAGTTGAGTCCTTCCACTGTCAAGGCAGCACGTATATCCTTGTAGTTGACTACTTTTCAAAATACATTGAAGTGAAGCGTATGGAAACTACGACAGCATCGTCGGTTATTATGGTCCTGAAAGACATATTTCCACGCTTTGGAATCCCCAATGTCCTTATTTCAGATAAAGGACCACCATTTGACTCTGAAGCATTCAAATCATTTCTGCATCAATGGGACATTGTTCATGAGCCATCGTCACCCTTCTATCCCAGGTCCAACGGGCAGGTGGAGAGAACAATACAGACGGTAAAGACGATGTTGATCAAGTCATGCAGCGATGGCAAGGAGCTGTCTTTGGTTCTTCTCAATTACCGTGCCACCCCAACCATTGGAGCACGCTCCCCTGCAGAGCTGTTAATGGGCAGGAGATTGAGAACTTTTATACCAACATTACCAATAAGCCTGAAACCGTACTACTCCACTGTTGCGCATCAGCAACTTCTTAAACGCACACAAGGTGCGCAGCACAAGCATGGAGACAACCGCACTCGTACACTTCCAACTTTGGAAAAGTACCAGCCTGTCTGGGTGAGGCACAGAAATACCTGGCAAAAGGCAGTTGTCACTCAAGTTGGTCCCCAACCAAGGCGCTACACTGTGCGAATCACAGATGGAGCAAAATATGTACGTAACCGTGTACACCTAAGGCCACGTGTCCAAAGGATGAGTGATGCCATCCATTCAGCAGAAGACTACTACACCCTGGATGAATATGGACCAACCAATGAACCTGTGCCAAGTGCAAGTGTTGGTGATGCTACACCTCGCAACCTACCTGCTCAAGTCCGACAAGGTTCGACCTATGTGACACGTGCTGGGAGACACATACACCCACCGGCCAGGTACCGGGAATGAACATTGGTATTGTGTTTGTGCCTCTCATATTTGTTTCTTGAAAACAAAAAGGGGCGTGTTATGTATAGTTGCTAGCGCCCCCTACCCATGTCTTTGTATAATAAAAAGGCTAGGCAAGCCAAGCCTAGCCAGTGCTTGTTCGACACTCATGGCGGTATGTCACTTGCGGCTCCGTGCCGTCGCATCGTAACCCGGGTCGTACAATAACCGTACGACCCCCAAACAACATAACACACATGACCTCAGCGCGCACAACGTGAAGCTGTCAAACTTCGCGCTGCGTCTTCTCTTCTCCGCATTGCGTGGGCGCTTTCGCGAAGGCGTCGTCAGTTTGCCACCCGAACAATGCGAAGCTGTAACTTCCTTCCTCACCCTGAACAGTCCTTTCGCTGACACCGAGCATGTCGGCGACAAACTTGCTCGTGTCCTCCACGCTGCGTTCAGGCTGCCTGTTACGCCAGAACGTGTAGCAGTGGAAGATCATGTTGCGTGAATCGCTGTTCAGTATGTGGCCACTATTGTTCTTGCCAAGGCTCCTTGGTGGTGTGGTCATCGAGGCGATACAAGGCTCGTTCGTCAACAAAGGATCGCGTTCCGATGTCATCGCGCTGGGCTCCATGGCGGAAAACTGGCACGGAATGCCACGCGCGAATCGTGCGCGAAATCACGAGATTGCAGGTTCGCAACCGCAAAAGAAAAGAAAATGAAATAATAATTTAGACACATTTAGAAACATAACACATTTGGAAAAATAAGCTTGTGCAAACACACAAAACGTATATATTGTCACGAGCGGCGATGTTGTGGTCGGTGCTTGGACGATGACGACGACGACGGCGTGGCTTTCTGGTGTGCACGCGCTCTCCTGAACCATTGCTGTAGCGTTGTGCGCCTTCTCTTGTAAATATATCCATTCCATATATATATAATCTCCCCGTAACCTCGTGGTCCTCCAGAGGTGCGGTCGGTCGTGCGACGAGCTCTGCGGGTGCGGATTTTTCCTGGTTCTGAAGACAAGGCCAACTTGACCATCATGCACAAGGCGAAGATCCACTTCTTGGGCGGTGAACGCATCACGTTCGGCGGAGACGAAGAGGACGAGGTCCCCCTCACCCAGCCCGAAGCTCGCGGCTCGCTCTGGAGCGACCAGGCGTCGGACTCTCAGTCCGAGGTCGCGTTCCAGGGAGGGCGACGTCAAGGATGGTCGAAATCGAAAACGCAGCCGCGTGGAAGTTGCTCGCGGTCCACGGTGCAGCGGCGGGGCGAGGGCCGCTCTTTCTCGAGGCTCCGCAGGCGCTCGAGGAACTCCCGGGTCACTGGCGCCAACTGCCAACATTGGCCCACACTGTGGTTCGTGCAGATGACAGCCGTCGTGATCACATTCGTTGTGGCAGCGCTGGTGGCTCTCACTTACATTCTCAGAGAAGCAAGTGTCACAGCGAAAGAAGCGCACGATGCCGGTAGCGCCATAGACGTCGACGACATCGCCAACACCACAAACATCACCGCTACGCTGCTCGGGGACCGTTTCGGCTCTGCAGACCGGGACAACAGCAGCCTGGAGGCCAGTGCGGCTGTGGTGAGCGGCTTTGGCTCCTCTTTCACCGGCAGCGGCGAGCCGTCCACGCCCGAGGGAGTTCCATCCTTGCGAGAAAGAGCTGGCGAACGGCCGAGTCAGAAGCCCCGCTGAAAGACAGTGCGTGGCGCCGGACCGAAGCACGAACAACGTGTCCGCGGCAGTTAGCTCCAGCCCGGAAAGGAAGAGGAGGCACTACACCGGGAGGGCAAGGCGTCACACGCGCATTCCATCGAACACGCTGCGGAGAAGACCTCCAGCTAAACATCCACAACAGAGCCGCGGCTTCAGGACTCAACGTCGTAACATATTATAATTATAACTCGCGACATAACTCGTGACGTTATGAATCTTATTTATAATTAAACGCCCGGTGCCGTCGATCTTGCTCCGTAGCAGACGACGCACCGCGTTGTAGAAGACACGGAGTTATTTTTCTCTCGCGATCCGGCATGTGCTGTAGCATTTACGTCATGACAGTTTTACGAAACCACCTGTCAAGATACACAAACACCTTGTGTTTGGCTCAGCGTAGCCTTAGTCGCTTCTGCGCCACTAAACCCCAATTAACTAACAAACCTTATTTATACCGACAAATACGCGTTTTAGAAGCAGTCACAATTTTTTGAGCGGAACTATTTCTTTAGTCGCGGAAGAATTGGCTGCTGCGCTTCGGTCAACTGGGCGGGGCCTCTCCTGTCTTCTAAAGTTGTACCCGACTATAGGTACTTGCTGGGGGTGCGTCTCCGCGAACGCCCCTAGCTCTGTGAGTCCCTGCGCCCTAGCACCATCACCTCCCCAGCTTCTGCATGGCTTCACGGAGTGCGCCGCGCTAATGGTCAGGCGGGCGCGTCGCCGTGGTCCGTCAGAATGATGCATTCAGTTAACGGTGTTTAAAACTGACTGGACACAATTTGTCACTTAGCTTACATTTCAATTTCTTTCCCCGTTTAGTTTTACCATACGTTACCGCATACGGTAACGTGCGCACCATGTTTTGCGAGCCGAGCCGGACCAAGCCATAGCGAGCAAGTGGCGTCGGCCACAGAGCCCACGCCGTGCATGTCCGCGTCTCGCGTGCGTTTTTCACCATGGTAGGACCAAGGGACGAGTTAAATTTAATTCACCTTCTGCAACGTGGTGAAGTGGCAGCAAGTATGACAGTCCCTCTGACCGCAAGCATAACCTTGAGCTGAACTGAACTTGTGGCCGTACCCTTCGTACAGGCGAGTAATATACTCAGGCCGAATGAGAAAAAAAGTTCAGACAACCGAAAATCAACCAATGAAACAGAACATAAAGCGTGGCAGAAAAAAAAAAAAACACTTCGGGTTGGTGGCGCCATCTAGTGACGTAGACTTTACTTCGAGGGGGCGCCGAGTTTTTATTGCAGTAATTAACTATATTTTACTTATCTGCTGGTGTAAAGTGTAGGCCGTGGTGCAATTTACAGCAAACACTCTATTTTTATATATTGCTTCGACAAACACACCTACGCAATAAAAAAAAAAAGGTTTCACGTGTTGTTGGACAAAGCGTCACAAGATGTCGCCACCAGCTTTGTGACTATACGTCCACATTTGCCGTAACACGGCACTTCCGTAAAGAATAATACGTGTATGGACAAGCTAAAGCTTTCTACTATCTGCCAAAATTATTATTCCGCACTCAGCACATAGTTCTTGCATTCTGCAAGGCCTGAATTTTAGCCGCTATCATCATTATCAAGTTACCGTACGCATCAAACACACACGCAGCTCAAACGTATTCGGTCATCGCGGTACGTTGCCGCACTTACCGTACCGTAACACGGCACTACTAAAACTAATTGACTAAACAGTCGCGACAGGAGTAGAGCAGCAATGTATTACATTCTTTCCTGTTTACTAATGGCAAGAAATTAGGCTCTAGCACTGTGGCATAACCAGAAAATAAAAGTTAAAGTTCTTTCAGGTATGACTCCGAGCTTGATGCTCTACCATTGGTCCACGATCCCATGCATACTTCCCTCCGACTTCATGATCGGCCAAATGTAATCACGTTTTAACACTTCGTCGGCGCACAAATGCCATCGTTGTTTTAACATTGACCACATGACACCAAAGTAAGTCCGCACGGTTGTATACACTGCCGCTAATTGCGTCAAAATCCTGTGTTTCTCTAGTTAACGCCCGTTCAGTACCTGCGCTAGAACCCAACAATCGGCTCGCCACGGCCGCACTAGAAAACGATCGCATTCTCAACGTGGTCATCGTCGCGCTGTTTGCACACGCATAGCTCCAATCGCGCAAACACGTTGTTCCACCTTGTATCGCTTCGTTATATCTCAAACGCGCGACCGCTAGGACCGAAAAGCATCTTGATGCGTAGTTCCCGTTGGTGCCGTGCGGGTGCGCTGCAGTCAACCGGCTGGACGGGCGCGCGAATGTAAATGCGCGACCGGGCGCAGCGACCTTGCCGAGCGCAGCTCCTACGTGCGTAGGGAGCGAATCGTTTAAGGCGCGTTGAATGTCTGGGCCACGCCGGCCGCGCTTTATTATTGTAGCGTTTGTTCTAGTGGCGGAAATCCTTGCAGTAGTGGTGGTGTGGCATGACGGCTTTTGATCTCGGTGAACTGTGGTGGTGTAAACAAGCGGATACTGCTCGCGTTTGTACCCCGGTGCCAAGGCGGAAGCCGCGGTGCCGGGCGCCGACGCGAAGCGGCGATCGTTGGGATGTTGCGGAGCGCAGCGTAGCAACACCCGAAATGAAAAAATACTGCTCCAGTCAGGTAGACTGCTCTCTCCCTGATAGTGATATTATATTTGGATCATCAAAATAGTTATGCGTTTATTTAGGAATACCATCGTTTCTCTTTCGCAACCGCTTGTCCTCGCGCCTGCGTGAGAAAAACGATGGTAATCCTAAATAAACGCATCGCTGTTTTGATGATCCAAACTCTTACATTGGGCTGCAATGTAATCGATATAGCTAGTGAAGTTAAAACTCTTGGGGTGACTTTTGATGAATTTATGTTATGGGACGCGCACATCGAGACCTTGACAGGAAAACTATCCCGGACTTTAGGTATTTTAAGAAGATTTCAGAGCACACTGCCTCAAAAATCTAAGCGGCTAATATATTTTGCACTATTTGAATCGCACACAATATATTGCCACTTGGTGTGGGGAACTACCACGATAACAAATATGAACAAATTAATAACACTGCAGAAGGGTGCGTTAAGAGCTATTGCCAATGTGCCGTTTTCAGCTCCCTCAGTACCGCTATACTCTAGTTTACGTGTTAAAAAAGTTACCGCTCTTTATCCCATGCGTATTCTCTGCCTGTATAAGTCGCAAATCAAGCACAGAATTACTTTTCTATCGAAAACTGCGAATTTACAGAAGAACCCAAATCACTATCAACACTACACCATGAATTCTGGTATGTCCCACGGCCGTGCACAAATTACGGAATGCAAGCACTGAAATATGCTCTTCCGTCAACACTAAATAACCATAGTTTAAATGATTTGTCTATCAAAAACATCTCTTATAAGATGCTTAAGAAAATATTTTTGTGATTTCTTTCTGTGGTTGTAATAGTTGTGGCAATGTAGAATTTTAGATTTCAGTTATGTTATAGTATTCGCTTAAAGTACTGTTTGCAATATTCTTATCGAATGGATCATCCGTCGGCATGCAACTGCTTGATGTACTTACGGGAGATGGGAGCTTTGTCAAGCCGCGATACAGTGGCTTTTTCTCCTATCTCCTCAGCCATGTGATGTATTACATGTCTGGAACAATAAAATACTACTACTACTATAATATCACTATCAGGGAGGGAGCAGTCTACCTGACTGGAGCAGTATATTTTTATTTGGGGTGTTGCTACGCTGCGCTCCGCAACACCCCAACGACCACCGCTTCGCGTCGGCGCCCGGCACCGGGGTACAAACGCGAGCAGTATCCGATTGTTTACACCACCACAGTTCACCGAGATCAAAAGCCGTCATGCCACACCGCCACTACTGCAAGTATTTCCGACACTAGAACAAACGCTACAATAATAAAGCGCGGCCGGCGTGGCCCAGACATTCAACGCGCCCTAAACGATTCGCTCCCTACGCACATAGGAGCTGCGCGCGGCAAGGTCGCTGCGCCCGGTCCCGGAGATAAGAGAGCCACGCTCAGCGGAGACCAGTGCCTCAAAAGTCTCTAAGCGATTATGTCCCTAGGCACCTAGGAGCTCCACGATTGCCAAGACAACACGTGTTAATCGGAAGTCTCAGCTGTAGCTACTAGCAATTGTAAAGTCGCCGCCCGACCTAGAACGCGCCCTTGAACTACCCTCGTCACAACTGGGACCTGAAGAGGTCCCAGGAACAAGGGTAACAACAGATCGGATCTTAGTCAAAAAAAGTTGCAGTGGCTTAGCTCGGCTATGCCAGGATATACTTAGCGTTAGCAAAGGTTCAGCTGATTATTCTTAGCTTTCCTGGTTGTCTCCTACGCTCAACCGCTAATTGCCAGGCAACTACTTCGGGATCCGATGAGTCAAGCTTCTCCGTTCTTCTGCGCTGTTGAGCAGCATTTGCGCTCTCCTTCTCCATGGCTATACCACACTGGCAAACGCCAGTCAGAAGCGCAGCGGCTCCAGCGCAGTGTCAGACGGTGACTGCACAGCGAGCGCGCGCCGGCGCCAGTGCGTCTTCCACAGCTACGACGTCACTCCTCTGGAATGCGCAGACCAGCGGCGGTGAGTCGCGCGCGGCGGCGGCGGAGTGCGCGAGAGGTGCCGGCTCCGGTGGCTCCGGTGCGCAAGCCGGGTGACATCACTGATCCTTGCGCATGCGCAGCACGGCTCTTGATGTGCCGCGCGAAACGGGCTTGGCTAGGCCAGTGTAGCTAACGCTACAAAAGCCGACCCGCGTCAGCCATATGTACGTTCGCACCGCCCTCTCTTTGACGGCGTTCCGACCGCTTGCGTGCCTAGTTTCCTGCCGCTCTCCCGGGGCGGCGGCACTGTCCCGCGTGTGTATAAGACTAGGTTCCGTTCTCAATTTTGAATTTCACTTCTCTCGTCGTAATGGGGAGGCCGCGTGTTCTGCACTCCCGGCGACAATTGCATTGTCGCCTCTTTCCTGCCGTCGTTCTTCGTAGGTGTGTTGCTCCTCGGAAGTCCGGACTATTCTGTGTCGCCTCTGTGTCGAAGCTAAACAGTTTCACTCGCCATGCACCTTCAGAGAGTGGAATGGCTCATGATTTTCTATCTTAAAGCGAAGCTTTGTATGGCTAGGCGAAACGTAAAAGCATCTGTTAGTCGCCAGTCCACAGAAAATTATCATTATCAGCAATGGCTCAAGCTTCGTCGTCTTCTTCCGTGGCTGGCTCGTTGGCTCGTGCTCGTGCTCGGCACGCCCTCGCTCCACTGCTCCCGCGTTCGTCGTCGTCGTATGCTTCCACAGCTGGCTGCGTTGCCGCTCATGATTCCAGCCTAGAATTTCACTTCTATCGTCGTAATGGGGAGACCGCGTTTACGGGGGTATGATCCATTCGTTGTCTTACGTAACGGACAGATTTCATTTTGAAGCAATTTAATTTCGAAGAATCGCAAGCGGCAATGGCGTGCGAATGCTGCTAACCAACCGCCGAGCAAACTCGAGACATCGAACGCAAGCGACAACGGCGGACTGGGGGCATACCGTCAATGACGTCGTTCTCTCCGTCGCAGCCGAACGCGTTTGTAACCTCATAACTGAGAAATACCTTAATGAACCATCGGGATTACCCCAGTGATAAACACCGGGGCCGCACATTTCAGCTTCGATGGTTAACTATCTTCACGGAGTACAAGGGCCAACGAATTTTTTTAAGCTTCACTTCTCTGTTCACTAATATTTCTGAGCAATTCTTTCTTCAAATTATTTATTAATATGGTCGTTATTTTCTGCATCATTATTATGTATTTCGCATATTTGTTTCAGTTAGTTTTACTACTCAACTCACGTACTCTTATTTTTCCGTTCGTTCATTGTTTCTCCTGTAAAAAAAAACGCTTTCTGTAGGCTGCTTAGTGCTGCCCGATTCATGGCTTATGCCCCCTAGTGGGTGCGCGCCATAAACGCGGATACAATAATGATCATCATCACCATAACTACTGGTTACACCCGCCTCTTAGCCAATCTCCCGTTATCGGCTTGTGTCGGTGTCTGGCCTCACCATCAGTAACATCATCCTACAGAAGATGAAGAAGAAGACTTTTCACCCACGTAGGCCCTCATTCTGTGCCCTCGCGCTCAGTCTTCGCCTTTTCCACGAGTCTACGATGCACCGAGGCAATTAGTTTGCAGGTGTGATTCTTGACGGCTAGCAGTCATAAGTAATATCGCTGCAGTTGAAATTAAGCGATCGAAGGTGTGCGTATACATAGCGCCGGTTTTTCTCGCCGCCGGTGCACTGTCATGTGGCAATCCCTCCAGTGTTAACTCTGTACGCGATTTGCGCGCTGGGCATCGCCAGAAAAGCGTCGTCGGCCTACTACCATGCGCGAAGGTCAACCAGAGAAAGACAGGTTCGCCCGCAAAATCGACCGACCGGCCGCCAGTGCTCCGCCCTCGACCAGCGCTGCCAGTCGCCAAGCACCTTCCAGCAACTCCGAAGTAGCAGCACCGCCAAGCGATCCGCTCACTGGAGTCGCACGGAGCACAAGCTCTCCGGCAGACAGCACAGCGGCAGGCCCTGGCCTCGTCAGCGCTTCACTGCATCTTCCAGAAGACTTGCTTCCTGGATTGCCGAGCGCGAAGTCTTCCACGGGCACGGACCAGACAGCCGCGCCCCTCAAGTCTACGAGCCTGAGTCGGCCACGCCACAGTAGCCGCAAGGTGCAACGAAGTGGCAGGGTCGAACGCTCCGCTGCCGTTGCCTCATCGCCAGTGGATACTTCGGGTAAGGCGATCGACCACGGGCACGGAGGTACCAGTTCCGTCACTCCGTCGCCGTCATCGCGTCCCTCCGAGAACGCGGAAAACTTACCGCACCACGGGGAACCGGACGCCCCTGAACAAAACACTGTAGTTGCCACTGGAGCGCGGGTGGCAGGACGTGCCCCTTCCTCGACTCCGCCGACGACGAGACGGAGTGATGCCAAAGGCGAGAAGGTAAGCACACTAAAGCTGTAGTCACACACTGCGATGATAGTGTTACAGCCTGCATGTATTTGGTGACGTATCCTAACAAGAAATGTATTGCGTCTGCCGCATAGCCCTATCATTCGGGTACCTTACTGGAAGAGGGGGACATTTTTTGCATACATCTATACGATACCATACAAACGTATTATCGAAACTTGATTGATTGAATAATTTTATTGAGAGTCCTGCGAAGTTAATTGAGGGCGGGCCTCAGCCCCGGCCTAGGCTTTGGAAGCGAACCCTTGGGCTCGGGCTGCTTCCTCGTTTCGCTGGACGGCCCAGAGTTGGTCTTCAAATGCGCAGCTGAGCAGAGCCGCCTCCCAGTGCGCCCTGCGGTTCGAGACTGCCTCCTCGTGGTTTCTGTGTATTTCGTCGTCTAAACTCGAGAATACCCGTATATAGCATGTGTCCCAGGGTTTCCCTGGCATCGCACACCCTACATTTATCCGTGGAATAAAGATCTGGGTAACACAGACGAAAGATCACTAGATTTGGGTACGTGTGTGTTTGCAGTTGTCTCCACGCAACTGCCTGCTTCTTACTTAATTTCTTGTGTGAGGGTGGGTATCTGTGCACGTCTACCTAGCTTGTATAGTCCTGCGTTATTTCATGGGTGAGTCTGTTCTCCCGGCAGCATTTCTCCCGACGCTCACCTCCTATTGGCGCTCGGAAGTCACATGATAAACTGCCTGGGAAGAACGGCCTACAGGTGCGCCCTAACCTAACATCACGTAACATAATTTCACCTAATCTAACCTAACATCACATAACCTAACATAACATACCCTAACCTTCCAAGAGCCAATAGGAGGTGAGTGCCGGCAGAAATTCGTTGTAGAAGTTCTCCCGGCTGCCGCGAGAATAGCCACTGCCTTATTTCATTATAGCTAGTCATACGTTCCCTCCACTCCCACTGTTCCACGCGTGTGGCATCGGTCGAGGCTTCGTCGGCTTGCGCAACGGCTCGGTTCGTGAGCTCTCGAGCCGCCGCGTGTGCCGCCTCGTTGCCGGCCAGTGGGGTGCGGGTGTGTTCGGGCGTCCATATGATGAACGTGTCGTTTTTGTTTTGGATTTTGCCCTCGTTATTCCTTAGTATTCGCAGCGCCTCCCGGGAGACCCGGCCGTTAGCTCGCTGATGACTATTTCGGCCTCGGTGGTGGTGGCCACCGCGAGGGCGATGGCTACCTCCTCGACTGTCTCGGCGTGCGGGGTTTGCGCCGTAACGCTCGTCTTGCATTTGCCTACGCGATCGACTGCCGCGGCCACGTAGCCGCGCCTGCGTACGTATCGGGCCGCGTCCACGAAGACCGTTTCTTTGCAGTTGCCGAATTTCCTCTGCAGGTCCTGCGCCCTCTTGTTTCCTGACTGAAAAAATAAAACACGCAGTCGATGATCTTCAGTTCCATAAAATACGAACGCCTACTTTATGGAACGAGCGCCTTTTTTTTTTCTTTTTTTAAGCTGCATTCTGATTTTACCGAAACAATTCCTTGCGCAGTCTGAAATCCGACTGATACATTGTTCAAATGGATTATGAGCATTTTGTAGTTATGCACGGTGGTCTCCCGCAACATTATTTTAGAGAGCACAGCTGTCTCTTTTTCCTGTTGTTTTTCTCTCGATCCTTTTTTTTTTTTTTTTAAGGTGCATTCACGTTTCGGCAAGCCTATTTAATATATGGGGAGGCAGTGGGGGAACTAATATACTGGGGTCGTGGGGGTAACTTTGGCCCAACCAGAAGTGGATTCGTAAAAAAAAAAAGGCGCCACTAAAAATAACAAAAATAG
Organism: Dermacentor silvarum; assembly: GCF_013339745.2. Taxonomy (NCBI): domain Eukaryota; kingdom Metazoa; phylum Arthropoda; class Arachnida; order Ixodida; family Ixodidae; genus Dermacentor; species Dermacentor silvarum. Next base: position 122,289,942 of record NC_051155.1, read on the forward strand.
ATAGATGAGCAGTAACAAACAAGCAAAAAGAATAAGCTTTTCTAGAAAAAATAATTCCCGGATTGACAACGCCTTTTCCTCGTGAAATTTCTTTAACTGGTTGCGTTTAAGACTAGGTAGTGCTTTGTCATGTATTGCGAAGTTGCGCGTCTTAGTATATACAAGAAAAATACGTACATACCAGAAAAATACGAAGAAAGGACAATCACAAACACGCATCCTCTTTTTAGTGTATTTGTTTTAATTCTTCGTGTGTGTCCTATTCTAATCAAAAAATAATAAAAGAATGAAGATTATTTGCAGATTTTGTCACCTGAAGCATTACCTGACATTTACTTCTTGTTTTCCCACAAAACATGAAATAGCAAGAGATAGGCTTTTGGCTGTTTAAATACGAGCAAGAAAAATAGTAGAAAAACAGAAGATAAAGCTTAAAGAAGTTGAATTATATCAAGAGGCGTAGGACAGTGAAGAATAAAAAACAAACGGGAAATAAAAGCAATAAATAATAATGCACGTATTAAAGTAAAATTGGAGAGGGAAAACTGAGTGATAGATAATAAAATATCCCAATAAGTATAAAATGTATCTACAAAAAATTTTAGCGAGAGCTTATATAATAAATCACTAACTAAAATTAAAGACGTTTTGCCAGAAATGTAATAATTGGTTAGCATTGTAATTTTCAATCAGTTTCATTGCCATTTTCTTTCTGTTTTTCAACAGTGGAACGTCTACTTCAAGTTAACTCCTGTTCTTGCTGATATGGCACAAACTCGTATAGTAGTATGTAGTAGAGTACAATACGAACACATTCTATACTGCTGTTTTCGTTTTATTTTCCTTGTTGTTGGAAATCCATACGTCAATGTCATGGTCTTGAAGGCCTTTTAACACGCACAGCAGCGTAGAATAGATATTATCGAGGTCTGGCAAAAGGCAGTGCCACGTGTTGTTTACTTAATACATCTTCATGAGCCTTCAGGTGCAATACTTTTCAAGCTTTTCCTATCTTTGCAAATGTGCCCTTTTTTGGCCCGTTATCACTGTTGTGTTCGAATGACATTTTGCAGTATATCTTCTGTTTAGGCTGTTGGTTATGTCCAAGGAGGATTTTAAAGAAGTTGCTGGAGTGCGGCCCCCGCTGGTTCTTACCAGCACAGGTGAAGCCACAGTTTGCTTATACTTATACTCTGAAAGAGGGCCACGAGAGCTGGAATCCGCTCAGAGCTCAGTTACTCTCGGCCCCCTATCATAAATGCTGGGCTAATTAGAATACAGCATCACTCTATCTAAATACAGCATCACTCTATCTCACTGAAGCAATTTCTGTCTGCGGGGATTTCTCAACAAATAACACGAACTTCAGCTGATGCCGTTTTCGCGTTCTTTCCGCATACACGGCAGTGCTATACTGCAGCGGCCCATGATCGACACCACAATCCCCGCCTGCATTCTAAAGAATTTGGGTCTGTGTCACTCTGTAGCGCATCGAATATATTATGCGGTGTTCTCAACGCCTCGTTCAAACTATTGTTTCGCAGCACAAGCGATCATCGCTACGTCGCTACGGAGAAGCGGGCGCCGAAAGGTCCGGGGCCAGCCGTAAAAAACGTGGGAAAACGAATCCTCTGGACCGGACGGGTGCAGATAGCGCCACCAAACTGGCGCACTCGCTCTGTCAGCCGAGCAACGGGTGAGAATAGAGCGCTAACATTTGTTATAAAGGCCTGCTATCCGAACATTGCATTCAAAGTGCAAATATGCAGAAATACTATTGCTTCATTCAATATTGTGCACATGTTTATGTCGCGTTCATCGCGAATTATTTTTGACGAATTAGGCGTAGGCGCCAATAAACTCGCATCTGCGCACTGAAGCGAATAAATAGAACTATTTATTATTAACGATACAAGTGAACGTTGAAAGCTCCACAGAATGACTAAAGAGACTTTCGTTCTCTTATTTTACGGATAGCTTTTTCATTTATGACCGGCATATGCTCCTTCACCCATGCTGCACATGGACTTTATTGCCCATACAGTGCTTCAGTTGTGTGAGTTATTGCGGTATGCGGCGTACTCTCTTGATTATATAAGATGGTAATCACAAAACAAAATGCTGCGCAGTAACATGCGCCCGTTGAGCGCCGTCATCTTTCAAAACAACCTGGTTCCATGTGAAGCAGAGGTGCCAGAAAACATGGCAACTAATGGGACCTTAAGCTCTACTGATTAACTTTTTTCTTTTGTGTTTCTATTCAAATTAGTATCAAAGTCCAGTGCCCGCGCTTGATATATGCTTGCTACCAATAATGCCGTGTAGAAAAAAAAATGTAGGCTCAATGTTTCTCGAACGCATACCTGTCCAGTTGAAAACAAGCACGACAGCTCAATGGCTGTGGTAGACGCAATACCAGGCAGCGGTGGCTGCATGCCGATGCACGCGTTCAGTAAAGATATTGGCCTATATTAGCTGGCGACGTTGTGCTGTAAGTGCCTCTGTAAAATACCAAAAGTTGCTTTATTCTTGAAGAGATATTAGAGCCATGCAGGCAGTGAGCATTCTAAGAGCACAGGAATATAGGAGGCCAGAGATTCTACAGGTGCTCTAAATAGCAGCAATATACCTGCCAACTCTGCTGAATTTTTTGTAAAGTTTAGAAATTTGGGGTTGTTCTACTGTTTTACGAATGTGCGTCAAGTTTTACGAAAAATAAGCTGTAGGAAAATGAGGTGGTGCCAGATTGAAAAAAACACGAAAGGGTATTAAACATTCTGAAGATGACTGTGCCGCCTTTTTGTGGAGGCCTAAGATTCCATATACTGACTCTGTATACTGTAGTCATGGGCGACTTCAATGCAAAAAGGGGGGAGGGGGGGGATGCAGGTTGGGGAACAAACACTTGGCAACTATGGCATCGATTCTAGAAACACTAGGGGAGATATGTTGATAGAATTCGCGGGAAGGAATAGACCCCGAATAATAAATACCTTCTTCAGGAAGCACAGTAACCGGAAGTGGTCCTGGAAAAGCCCTAATGGAGAAAGAAGAAATAAAATAGACTTCATACTCTCTGCCGATCCCAGCGTAGGGCAGGGTCTAGAAATGTTAGTTATGGTAAAGCGCAGAGACCATAGGTTAGTGAGATCTAGATTGCTCTAAATTTGAAGAGAGAAAGAGTAAAATTAGTCGAGAAGAATCAGGCCAACCTATACGCAGAAAGAGTAAAAGCAGTCGAATTCAGGCTGGTGGTCGCAAACAAATCTGCAGCTTTGGAACGGGAAGATGAAGATAAAATTGAGGCAATGAATGAAAGCCTAACTAGGCTGATTTCAGAAGCAGCGATTGAAGTGGTAGGTAAGACACCAAGGCACCCAGTAGGTAAGCTCTGCCAGGTAACAAAGGACCTAATGAAGAAACGGCAAAGCATGAATGTGACTAACTCAAGAGATCGGATCAAATTGTTGAACTGTCACAACTGATAAACAAAAAGAAAGTAAAGGATATTCCAAATTATAACGTGGGAAAGATTCAGGAAGCAGAAAAAAATGGCAGCAGCATGAAATCAGTGAGAAAACTTGACATAGGAGAAGGCAAGATGTATACAATGAAACATAAGTAATGTAATATCACCAGCAATTTCGATGATATAGTAAAAACAGCGGAAGAATTCCATACTGACCTGTACAATTCCCAGAGCAGCCAAGCTACTTTCATTCGAAGTAGTGATGAACAGGATACAGTGGCTCCCTCTATAACTAGCGATGAAGTTAGAAAGGCCTCGCAAGACATGATCCGGGGGATTGCGGCAGAAGAAGAAGAAATAACAGTTGATTTAATCAAAGGTGGAGAAATAGTATGCTTCAAAAGCGTGCGACCCTTTACACGCAATGCCACAAAACTTCAAGTGTACCAGAGAGATGGAAAAATGCCTGCATTATACTAATCCATAAGAAGGGAGACGTTAAAGAATATAATTATTATAGGACCATCAGCTTGCTTTCAGTATTGTATAAAATATTCAGCAAGAAAATTTCCAAGAGAAGCATGGCAACACTTGACTTAAATCAACTAAGACAGCAGGCTCACATCAGGAATGGATATTCTACGATGGATTACATTCATGTCATCAATCAGGTAATCGAGAAATCTGCGGTGTACAATCAACCTCTCTATATGGTGTTCATAGATTATGAAAAGGCATTTGATTCAGTAGAGAGACCAGTAGTCGTAGAGGCATTTCGTAATTAAGGAGTACAGGGGCATACATGAATATCGTGGCAAATATCTACAAAGATTCCACAGCTACCATGGTTCTCGACAAGAAAAGTTGAAAGTTAAAGAAAGGGGTCAGGCAAGGAGACACAATCTCTCCAATGCTATTCACTGCATGCTTAGAAGGGCGCAGGAGTAACTTTTGCCTTACGGTTGTTTACACTGACTACCAACCACATTACGCTCCTTTGAAAAATGCCATTTTGACAATACGTACCTTGCCTTTTTTCACACCGTAAGATCCTAGTGATAGTTGTTATCGGTTCATAGCTGGCTTTCACATGGGCTGTGGGTGAAATATTGGAACCTTACTTTATACTTACCTTCAGGAAATTAATTCCACAATGAAACCTTTGAAAACCTACCAGTGAACTTACCGTAATTAGTTTTGATCTTGGGTAACAAGTATTTATTTGATGTAGCAAAACGTGTCTACAAAACTAGAGGCAACTGACTATAATGAAGAAACGAAACGGAAGCTTCCAGACATGTACTTAAATACTAAAATACCAAGAAAATATATGTTGAGCTTTTGCACACATAAAATGTTATGCTTCAAAAGCAACAAAAGGCGTTATACATAAAGCCACTAAAAGGTATATTACGTATAGCTTGATCCTGAATTTGTTGAACTGAGGATCAATGAGTAACGTACTTGTTACGTCATGTTGAAGTGCAGTAGATAATATGACTACGTCGAATGCCTAAGAGTGACAAAATGATTTGATAACTGAAATAAGGATTAACTTTTAACAAAATTCTAATAGCGGCATAGCGGCATTCGATACCCATAGAGCCTCATATGGGTATCGAATTTAAAATATTTCTCAAGATCAACCCCAAGCTCAACCATTAATAATAAAGGCTCTCC